>NC_051431.1:31910844-31924835 GCF_001649575.2 Kryptolebias marmoratus | reverse complement strand
TATATATATATATATATATATATATATATATATATATTCTTAAAGAAACTTCATGACTGTCACTTCATAGGTAATGATAAAGCTGAAAAAATTCTCTGCAGACAAATTTATTGTTACAAAGCTCCATTAAACTGAACAAAGAGCCACTGCAGAGTAGGAAATTTATAAAAGTAAAGAAATAAAAATGCAAATTTTCCGTCTAGTGTAGCATAAAGGAACCCCCTCCATTTGTGACCTCTGATCTAGTCTCATCTTTCCAGCAACTGCTTTGTGTAGAAAGTTCATTCTGTGAGGACCGAGTCCTTGTTTTTGTTTTGGATAAGTGTTTACATCCCAGGGACTTCTTATCAGTAGATATTGTTTTTCTGGTTTAACAAACTTTATTCACTTTTTGTCATTACAGGAGACTGTTTAGTGACAGAACTTTTGAACAGGAAATAAAAGGTTGCCTATGCAGACCTCATGGTTGCCGAGTGTCATATATCCTAGGGTCTGACTGCGTTGTGACATCTCGTTTTGATATCAACTGGACAGAGACCTTAGCTTCTCTGATTATTTCAGTTTGGGGCTTTTTATGTCCATCTTCTTGTGCTGGTCCCTCGTATTCCCTCATTATTATTTTTTCTTAACCTTAGTTTAAAGAGTGTGCTTTGTCTAGTGTTATTTGGAAAGTCCAGTAAAGTAAAAGAAAAAGAAAAAATCTAAGAAAGGTCAAGGACCATTTGTAGCTTTAGGAGATAAGTCCAGTTAGGGAATGGCTCCAGATGCCATGCCATCCTCCAGTGCAACAGTTATGGCAGAGGCTCGGTGTGAAGGCCAGTTTCCATCCCCCACTATCCCCAAGTATTAGACTTGGATTACTTAAACATAGCCAACTAAGAAAGCTTTACTTAGGAAAACTTTAAAATTACCACCAGTTTCAGAAACTAACCAAGATTACAAACTAACCTAACCACTACTTACTAGTGAGGGATGAAACATCTAACCCATCAGTTACTAGTGAGGGATGAAACATCTAACTCATCAGTTACTAGTGAGAGATGAAACATCTAACCCGTCAGTTACTAGTGAGGGATGAAACATCTAACCCATCAGTTACTAGTGGGGGATGAAACATCTAACTCATCAGTTACTAGTGAGGGATGAAACATCTAACCCGTCAGTTACTAGTGGGGATGAAACATCTAACCCATCNCTGGACCTTATTTCACTCTGAAGTTTCCCATTGTGAGAAGAACAGAGCTAGTGTAGGCCTACGTACAGCCTCCTGCTTGCTGCCTGTGTATTGAGTTTTCCACAGCAGATGAGAGGGCTGTTTCCCTGTGCCTTTGGGTGAGGGGATAGGCTCTAACTTGTTTTGTGCTTATGCACCGAATGGCAGCTCAGAGCACATAGCACCAGACAGCCTAGGCTACAAATTGATGATAGACTTTGTAGTTTTGTCACCTAATCTGCAGGTGTAGGTTTTGAACACTTGGGTGAAGAGAGGAGTACAAGTACTGTTCATAAAATTAGAATATCATGAAAAAGTTGATTTATTTCAGTAATTCCATTCAAAAAGTGAAACAGTGTCAAGTTTCCACAGTCAGTGAGGGTTTGGGGTGCCATGTCATCTGCTGGTGTTGGTCCACTGTGTTGTCTGAGGCCCAAGGTCAACACAACCATCTACCAGGAAGTTTTAGAGTAGGGGTGGCTAATCCTGGTCCTCGAGGGCCACTATCCTGCATGTTTTACTCGTTTCCCTGCTCCAACATACCTGATTCAGTGGCTAAATCACCTCTTCATGTTCTGCAAAAGCCTGTTAATCACCCATTGATTGAAATCAGGATCAGGATCGGACACCCCTGTTTTAGAGCACTTCATGCTTCCTGCTGCTGACCAACTTTATGGAGATGCAGATTTGATGGAGGTGAGGAAACGTGTTGTAAACAGCAGCTAAAGTTGCATTAGCTCGGCTGACTACAAGCATCAAGATGTCGCTTATAAAAACAAAAAGAGGAAAAGTAGATTTATAAATTTAACATTATCAAAGCAAAAGGACTTTAAAAACTATTTTTGCTCCCATTGCCAACAGCAGCCAGGTCTAAGAAACTTGCGAAATATAGCCACAAAGTCTCTAAGTTGGCAACAGCGCTCGCACTCTGCTCTGCTCTGTTTGGCTCTGGTTCACTTTATGTTTTGAAAGCAGTGTCAGTTTAATCCCTGTATTGTAATCAAATTGGATAATTTTAACAGGACCACAACAAAAAACACTTTTTTTTCTTCTCATTTTTACAGTTGATGTAAATTCATTGTGGCAATGGAGAACTTTAATCCTTGCAGGATTCTCTAGTTTCCTCCTCTTACGGTCTACTCACACATTGGCTCTTCAGCCCTACATATAGATTTAAAAACAGAGATCATGCACTCCCTCTCATTGTTTAATCAGAATTTGTGATGTCGTGGATGATCCAAAATGGCTGCCAAAACAGGAGCAATGTCAACAAACACACACGTGTGTGAATGAGAAGACATGCCGTCTTTGAAATGATGTAGGTCTTCACTTTAAACTAGATCCTCCTAAAATTCAACCCACTGGAGTAAAACCATGTCAGCTACATGAAATAAACCCAATGAAAGCTGAACGAGGCAGTGGAGAAGCTCAAGTTATTGGACAGATGGATTGTCAACAAGCAGGCATGTAACATCCCGTCTTTATAAAATATAGTAAGAATACTAGAGTAAAAGTAAAACATGCCTGATAATTAAAAACAACAACAATATGCTGGAGGATCGAAGATTGGAAGGAGCTGAAGCTTCAGGGAAATCAGGATATGTGCACCAAATGTTGCTTAGACTTGCAACAGTAGTTAATCACATAAATGTGGTGATTCAGACAGACACATTATACATTTCTTGTATAAAAATCAAAGCCAGAAAGAGTCAGTGTGAACATAGTAGATTTACCACGTGGCATCGAGTCTCATGATCACGTGTGACTCAGCGGGGCTCCCTCTCCATCTTTAACTTCCTGTTAGGACTCAGTCCTTAGTGTTGTTTTGGAGAAGTGTTTCCATTCCAAGGCTTCTCTCTCTCTGACTGTTGTCATCTCATTTTGATAAAAGTTTTACACTTCTTTTTCAAGTTTTTGATAATGGTTATTTAATCACAGAAGTTGTCTTAATGTGTACATGTTTACTGGCAGAGTTTTTTTTTTATTATTTTTATTGCCGATTGAAGATAGGTTTAGAAATAGAAAATAATGTGACACATTATGCAAACGCACAGACATTAACAAACTTCCAACAAATGGATCGGGTTTTATTTTTGATTTCACCTTCTGCACTGTAACGACAAAAAAGAAAAAAAAGATACTTTTAAATGTTTTAGGTACAAAAGATGACCGTGGATTGGGTCACTTTTACAGAATGAGCTGTAGCTATTCAGTGACTTGGAACCAAAACCTTTACAGCTGGTCCTAGGCCAGTCAAAGAGCTGAGTCTGTACAGGTGGGAGAGAAACTACTGATGTAAAGAGAATCAGGTCCTGGGTTACTAAGCAACCACACACAACCCATCCATCTTTAATGGCTGCTGGAACTGGACCAAAGACTGCAAATGAAGACGTTTTTCAGCTATGCAATGAACAACCAAACTGTAATATCACTTTTACAAGTAAGGGAAAGCCTGTGAGAAGAGATGCAATCTAAGTTTCATAGTTGGGATTCTTGCGGAGAATAACAAAGCCCTCCAGGATGGGCGTGACGGGGAGGTACTCCTCTGTAGCCAGCTCTGCCCTCTCTCCATGAGCCAGTAACACCGGCGTGGTGTGAGTCTGGAAACCTGTGATGGCCTTGGGCTTCCCTGCCTGGCCCACAACATCCACAGCCTGTCAACACAACATACAAGCATTAGACATGTCACTTCCTTCCACCTGACAGCTACAGGCAGGACACATTCTGAACTGCTGTTCTATGTCAAAGTTATGAACTCATTAATTACACAGAAATAAATGGTTTTAAAGTGCAGAAGTAGCAGCTAGCTGTAGAACGTCCTGTAACACCTGAGGTACTTCTGGCAGGAACGTCCTGTTTCTGCCAAAATAACCAATATGAACCTGATTTGAAGAAGGTTCACTCAGACTGGACTCACTTCCAAAGAAATCTTTAGTATTTCAGAGCAGTTCGTGACAAATTCTAATATTTCAACCTTTACAGCGCCATAATTAATAAATATAAATAAATATATATAATAATATAATGAAATAAATATTCTATTCTGGAGTTTTTTGGAACAGAAGTAATATAATATTCCTGAAATCCCACTTGTGCATTCAAATAAGCAGATAAATCTATGCTAATAACCATATATTAAAATAATAGAAGCCGGAGTTGTTTTAAGACAAGAACAAAAAAACAAAGGCGTGCCTGTACATACACAACTATCAAGTAGGAAAATTAAAATAAACCAGCTCACTGTAGCCCATTTTACTTTAAATAAGCAAGTTCTTCTAAGGGTTGTTGATTTAAATCAAGCAATTCCTGTCATGGTTTGCTAAATAAACAAACAACAACACATTAATCAAAGCAAAAACTGGTCTTGTGTTTCAGCCAACAGGTGTCCTGATTTCTAAACACTGGCAGCAAAACACAAAACAAAAACTCCAACAAGAACAAGCTCTTTGGCAGCAAGAACATCCAGTTTGGTCCTGGACGCAGATTTGTCGTTATAAAAAATATATATTTATCTTCATCAAGTAAGATATCAATTGTTTATTATCCTTCCACATGAGCCACTTCAAACTGTTCAAAATATGTTGAAAGGTCAGTGTTTACCCTGTCAGGATCACCGTGGCAACAAACCCTGCATGACTAAACTGCGTCAGAAGAGTTCATCTTCATATTGGTTTGCTGATGCCTAACTTTGTCAGCAAACAGCATCACTGTTACTACAGTTCAGTGTATCAGATTTAAACATTGATGTTACACACAATTAGGGCTGCAACAACGAATCGATAAAATTCGATAATAAAAGCGTTGGCAACAAAATTCATTATCGATGTGTGTCGCGCAATTTATGCGTCACTAACGTTGTTGCGGAAACGGTGACGTCACCCGCAGCGCGTTTGCTGAACAAACTCCGTCCCAAATACAAATATAAGTCATTGCTCCGTCCGCTCCGTATGATGATGAAGAAGCTACGGCTCCTCTTCCTCACTGCAAATTACCGTTTTTGGGGGGCATGTTTTACTCACTGCAGGTTAGAATCTGCTGAATAGGGTTTTGTGTTTAGTCTTAAAGTTGTTCAGCAGCAGAACTAGCTCTGTGAGCTCTGTTAGCAGCAGTTAGCATACAGGAAACTGCACGCTGCTTTCAGCGCCACCCGGTGGCATCACAAAGTAATGTTTAGTCATGGGTCGATCACCTGTATGCAAGTGAAGAGTGAGGCAACATTTAACTAAATTTACATCTACTTATTTTTGTAATTAATTGTTTTAATGGTACTTGTAGTGTGTGTGTTTAATTGATTTAGTTGTAAGTTTTTTAGAGATGTGAAACACGGGTGGTAAATAAGCTGTTGTTATTTTCTGCTTGAGAGCTAAGTATATAAAGTGAGAATGTTGAATTGAATTTATATTGATTTATTTAAAAATAAGAAAGTAGTAAAAGTTTTACATCAACCTACTCCTTTACATACAGATAACTTTTTTATGTGGGCCAAAATGAATGACTGAATGAATTCCAAGACGACCGATTAATCGATTAATTGAGAAAATAATTGCCCGATTAATCGATTATTGAAATTATCGTTAGTTGCAGCCCTACACACAATCCTACACTGATTCAGAAACCAGGATGTTTTTAGGAGCTGTGGAGAAACAACAGTTAAACTTGTTGATCCATTATGTACTTAAATTCTAACTACACACAATTTCTTTTCATAACACTTTCAATTTGCAGGATTCTCAGCAGAAGACAATCCAAAGCTTTTCAGCCCCATATTTTGTAGTAATTTGTTGTTCTACATTACTGATATTAGATGAAACAGATGAGAAAACTATTCTTTTTGTCTTCTAAATAATTACATCTTTTTCAATCAATGAAATTTGATTTTGATTAGACCATTACTCAGAATTTGCTTGTTATTATGGAAAAATTCAGAGCCTTACGTCTTTAAGCAAGCCTATGAAGATAAAGGATTAAGGTGTAAGTAAAGATGATCCATGTCTAAATGTCAAACAGCTTTGTGTGAATGTCTGTGATGAGGCTGTGATGGGACAGTGGGACAGTCTACAATCGTGGGATTGGGGTGCAATTATTATTATTTTAATTTATAATTATGATTTTGCCTCTCACTGTATTTTATTTTATGTTTATGTTCTGTAAGTCATGCTCCCTTTTTTGATGTTTTAAATTTTAAAAACTTAATAAAAACTTGAATTACAAAAAAAAGATAAAGGTTTACCATCGTTCTGTGCAGGTGTCATTTTCTGCTACTTTAAATGCAGGCAGGTAAGGTAAGGTATATTGTGCTTTGATGAGTTTTATATTCTTCACACCTCTTTGCTCAAGTGTCAAAGTGACAGCTGAAACAGCCGTTTTAATGACAGCCTTTACCTGTCCAACTCTAACAGACACAGGCAGCGGCCGCAGCTCCTCATCAAATGTAACCAGCATCCGTGGCTGCATGGCTGCCACCAGACCGTACAGAATGTAGTGAGATTTGCCCAGGATTACTGCAAAGCACACAGAGGACAATCAGCATACAGAAGCCTCAGATTGATGGATTTTTCCAGTAACAGAACAGTACTAAAAGTGTGTGGAGGAAAATAAACTGACTGTTCTTGACGTCAAGGAAAGAAACGAGCACCGTGAGCAGTCCAGCCACAGCGACCTGACTCATCAGCTGCCTGTCGCTATGGTAGGGACAGAGTGTGAGAGTGCCTTTGCCCAGGTGAGTCAGACCCTGTGGAGGCACAAGCAACAAAGGATCAATACGGCTCCAAACACACTCACACTTCCCTTCCGTTCAGCCACCCACCTGTGCCAGTCGCACCATGAAGAGATTGTTGGGATCTTTGGCATGATACTGAGCCAGCTGTCGCAGCATGGCCGCCAGACGAGCATTGTTTGTGCCTGGGGACAAACAATGATGGACAGCTTATTGGCATAATAATATCTTTGAATGTAAAAAGGAGTTGGTTTAATGATAAACAAATATGAAACATGCTGTGTCCTTAAAAAAAAATACTTGATTGTGATTTTGTTCTATAAAAACTTTAAACTTTACAGACTGTCTGTTAAGTTTCTGGACTCCGGGGAGGGGATAGACAAAAAGAGTTTGAGTTTAGGTTTCGCTTGTACTTCAGGTTTGGTCAGGTACAGAAGGCCCATGCTTCTCTCCTGACCAACAAGCCATTCAGTTCTGCTACACCCCATGAATAGTTTTCTGGATCTGTCCTCGACGAAAGGCCAGATTCTCCAGACAGATATTTTAACATTCTGCTTATGTTTGATGAGGGAGTTCAAAGGTCAGCTGTAAATTAGGCTATGTTCACACTACAGCCAAAAATGGGCCAAATCCTTTTTTTTTTTGATTTTTTAAAAATCTGAACATGACAAATCTGATGTTTATCAAAGCAACAGCAGTTTGAACAGTCATGTTGCCTTTCATCAGACTTTAATGTCACTGAAGTCGATCCAAACATTGATACCAACGTAATGCAGTTTAAAGCCTGGAACTCTACAGAATAGAGGTCTTGTTGTTTTCTTTTTTATGTCCTGGATGATGGAGAATCTACACCAACACATGATACAGATGTTTGTGTTGGATCATATCAGTACTAGTGTGATGGGATCAATAATTTGAGTTTGTTCCCATTTTCAGGATGTAGCTCCTGTTCCAGAAGTAGGTGAGAAGCAGCAAGATGAGGCTGTTCACACTGAAGTCTGATGAACGACCACACACACACAAAGTTTTTATATCAAATTTAAAAATCAGATCTGAATCGAGCCTGGAGTGTGAACACAATGTTAGAGTTAGCCGATTGGACAAATGTATCGGCCACTGGAAACCATCAGGCAACAGATTTTTTTTTTTTTTTTGCTTTATTTTAGCTCGTTTAGGTTTCCCTTTCAAGGGTTTTGGCCTGGAAATGAGGGTATAATTTAAACTTTCCAGCAGCAACATGTCTCATCTTCTGTCCTGACAGCAGCTGAGCTTCACAGAATTAACAACAATTTCTGTAAAAATGTAATCTTATAGTGAAAAAACAGAATGATCAATGACAAGATGCATTTAAAAATTATTTTAAGAGAAATATTTGTTTGAAGAAAAATCACACAAGTCAGTAGACAGCTGTACACAGCTTGGTTCTTTACACGGAAAGAAATTCTAGCCTTTACTTTTTGTTGTGTAATTTTATATATAAAGTTTAAATGACTTTGCTTCACTGTGGTGTCAGTTTTTATTTTCACACAAAATTAGTCTTTGTGGAAGATACAACAAATTGTACCAAAACTACACAAAATAAAGTAAAGATTTAAAGATTTCTGGACTTCAGAAACTGAGTAAGGTACAGCAGCAGCTGTGGAGTCTTTATCCTGAGGGGGACACTCACCACTGCCCACCATGCCCATGGCAAAGATGGAGTTGTGAGACACTTCTGGGTCCGCATCGTGAGAGAACTTGCTGAGGGTGTCCAAAATGTTGAGACGAGGGTTGGACACAGAAATGAGGGCCAGGGCCAAGGGTACGGCTCGCCTCAGGGTGGGCTCACCATAACGCAGCTGCAGGAACAAATGAGAGGCAGAGAAGAAAAATCAGAAACAAAGACTGGGAAAATGTGGAATGGTTACGGCATCTCAGCGAAAATACACACATGAAAAAAAGAGGATTTCATTTCTTTTATAAGAAATAAGAACTGCTTTTGTTAGTGGAGAAATTTAACAAGGAAGTATTGGTGGTGAGAGTTTCTACAAGAATTTCAACAAGTAAAGAGAAAATATTGTGACTGACCAGATGTCCAAATGTTCGCAGTGCCATCTCAGAACCAATCTCCTCCCCCATCGCAATCAGGGCAATACCTAGAACAGCCACGCCCTGAGAAGGAGAGGCAGCCACATCAACGTTATCAAAGACAGCATTCATAACACGTGAAGTTACTCAGCTGGCTGAGCTCGGTTCCACTGCTGACTGCAAAACAAACACTAGATGGAAGAATTAAAATGAGACACTTCATGCATAAAATGCTTTACATATTACAGCAGCCCCATCTTTCCATACTAATGGCTGAATGTTGTCAACATGCAAGGTGGAAAAACTGATAAATGACATCTAAAAAATCAGTGTGTTTGTCAGCAGTAGTTCAGAAAAACAAATTATAGCTGAATCTTGGCTAAACAGACAATCACAAGACAGCAAAACGTATCTAAAATCAGGGTTTCCCCCAGAAAAGATGCAAAGCCTGGTGGTAGGTGGCTGCTCGCCGGCTGGCCGGCCGGCCGGCCGGCCGGCTGTGATTAAAGCTGACAGCCCACCAGGCTTATAATACACTGGGGAAACCCTGAAAATAAACCCACTCATAAATAAAAAGATGACTGCTAATGTTAACCAAACTCAGCAAACTACTGACGTCAAAAACCTTGCAAGTTCAAATACTGTTTTCTAAAATCAACTATCACTTTACTTGTTTAATCAGCTAGGAATTTTGTCACCAAGAACATATTTAAGTGTAAGAAATGTCAGAGATGACATAAAAACAAAGACAACTTTGTTAGAGAGAAAAAAAGTTGGCTGTTTAAAAAAACCTTCAAGTCTAAAACTTCTTGTAACTTTGTTTTTTCAAAACTAAAGCCTGAAAATGGTAAATAGACTGTACTTATGTAGCTTTGCAACACAATCTGCCCTCATATTTCCATCCACACACACACACATACATACAGCAGCGTTACGAAGCTAACCTGAGGAAATCATTCTGTAGACACCAATCAGAGCTTTAAACTCCACTCATACACCAATGGGACACACATCGGAGACAGTGAGGAATGAAACACGTTAAAGGCATTTTAACAAGACCCCAGATATCTGTATTACTTCCTAAAAAGGGTATATGACTTCTTAAAGTCCTGACCTGATGGGAACCCATGTCAGCAGCAGACTCCTTCTTGTCTTTGTCCTTTTTATCCTTCTTGTCCTTGTCCTCCTCTTTTTCTTTGTCCTTGGCTTCGTAGTGCTCACTGCAGATATGGAGAAGTTGTTGCACCTTTAGCACATTACCAGACCCTAGAGAGAAGGGAGAGCACAGTTATTCAGTGTTTCTAGCATCGTGCAGGCTGATACAGAGGCGGATATCTGGATGATATTGCTCCAAGGCTCACCTGCATATGCACAGATGTCTACTAGCGTGTTGGCAAAGCTGCGAAAAGGTTCAGGGACAACTTGTAGAGCTGCCAAGGTTGTTTCAATTGCTTCTCCTTTGCCTAAAGATAAGGAAATCCCAATGAGTTTAAAATAATTGAGAAAACTGAGTGTTTATTTTATCATCCTCATGCAGTGTCCTTACTAACCCAGGTGGTTGAGTCCCAAACCCAGAGGCAGCCAGCGAGCGTACGTGTCCTTCAGCTCCTGCTCGTTCTTCTCCATGATGGTCTGGACGATGGTGGATGTCACATCACCGTTACATGACCCCACAGCAATCATACCGCATGCCAGTGCCGTCACTCCAACCACCTGGAGATTTTACACACACACACTTAAATGATGCTGAACTGAGCCTCAGGAGGAAATAAACCATCATACCTCCATGCTGGATTTGGAGTCTCCCATGACAGGAAGGAGCAAAGACAGGACATCTTCTCTGTTGGAGCCAGCATAGGCAAGACCCAGTCTGAAACCAAGAAAACTGCTATTAGCCTTCAAAGTGAAGACATACCACCACTTTCAGTCTTAAGAAGCAAAAACTTGGTCCCAGCACAAAAAGTGCTTTACCATATTTATTCCAACATGTAAACATCCTCACCCAAAGATGGCACCTATCCTCATGACGTTGCTGTTGTGGAGAACATAATCCGAGAGTAGAGCAAGAGCTGGGTCACACTCGTTCCTCACTCCTGAGTTTACAATGCCACAGGCCAGAAGGGCACCAGACTGCACACAGAGTACAAACAAAACATGTTTATTTGCCCTTGGAACAATACCTTTTCCTCTCACAAAAAACCTAAAGAACAATTCACATGACACCAAAGTCAAATCCATGAGTTTTATTATTACAATAAATACCACTGATTAAAAACTAAGACAACTCCTAGAAGTAAAAACATGGTCAGTCTTGAATCCTGACTGATCCAATTCAAAGTGGACACTGAGAGTGAGGGTTATAATCTAGTTTTAGATACATCACATCTAAAACTGCAGCATCAGTTTAATCCCTGCATCATAATTAGATTGAACGGCTTCAACAAGACCACAACAAAAAAACCACAGTATTTTAAAACAATTCTTTTTACAGATAGCTTTCTGTCCTGGCCCCGTTCCAAATGACAAAAACCTGCTGTGGCGACAGAGAACTTTAATCCTCTTAGCACATCTTAAATTGACAGTACCTTGATATAGTCTTCAGAAGAGTAGAGGTATTTGTCAATCTGAGTCAGACCACCATCCACATCCCATAACAGGATCATCCCCAGAGAGGCAGCAGCACTCAACATGCCTGTGGAGATAGAATCACAACGAGCAAATGAAAAACCAATCCATGAGACCAGTCTAAATAATCTCAGACACAGGGAGGGTGTGTTTCTCTACCATGGTCTTTATTCTTGTACAGCCACTTGTTGCCATCATCTGTCAGCAGCTTATCCTGTCCAAAGGCTGCATTAACAAAGCCGTTCACGAAAGAAGAGGCCAGATTCATACGAGCCGAGTCCACCTGGGAGCCGCTGCTTCCAAACCCTGCCACATACAGCACAACCAATCATACATTAAATGTTCACATCATTCATCAGACCACCCATTATTTGGACGTTTAATGAAGCTGAGTACGTCTGTCATCAAACTTAGAAACAAAAACATGGACTCACTGTTGTTCTCCAGGTGGGTTTTGTAGATGTCATCTGGGACTTTGGGTTCCATGATGTCCAACTGGAAAATCAAACCAAGATTATTGTACATAAAAGTCAAATGTGTGATTATGAGAACTAAAAGCTTCAGTCACACTTCATTATTCTCCAAGTGGGACTGTGGAAGGCTGTATAAGATCATCACAGCCACCTGATTTTCACACCATCTGTCGAGGACCATGAACAATTAGGAGGATTTCAAGCATCATCTAGAGTTCAAGAAACTGAAGAATCTCAGGAACATTTCCACAAATCCTTGTCTGTAAACACAGTTTACTGTCATTCACAGAGAAGCTGCCACATGTGAACACCATCTGGGTTTCTTCCTTCACATCAGGCCCAGGGCTCCCTTGAGAAAGACATCTGGGATCTCAGTGGAATTTGTCTGCTTACATAGAAGTGAAGCTTAAAAAGTATGTTTACCATGTCCCATTGTGAATGAAATATGGGTATGTGAGATTTTTAGATTATTGCGATATGTTTTTATTTACATATTTTACATCTTAACTTTTTTGAAATTGGTGTAAAATAAAAAGAACTGAGTACCTAAAGGTGTAAGATGTCTTTTTTGTGTGCCATATTTGCTTCTGCTAGCTGTATTAGCACTTAAAGATTCACCCTGATGACGATCACCTTACTTTTGTCCAATGTACCTTCATGCTTTAGGAATCCAAAGGATTTGTAAACATTACATTTGTATAGCAGCCCATGTCAAACAGTAATGCTTGCTTTAAACACTGACAGAGGGTAGGGTTATAACATGCAGGCTGTCCTCAACACACCATAGAAAGTGGACCAACTATGAAGCTCATACTGAATTGTTGGTATTTGTGATCTGCAACAAAATTTCAGCGAACCACATTTTAAACCCAAAATCAGACCATTCACTGCTTCATAGCACATTTGAATGAACCAAGAGTCACATATAACTACACCATTAAATGTGGTGTCAGTTTGTGTTGATTGACTCTACACCACTTGTATCCAGTTTTTTTAATTGTGTACAAATAAATGTCCTTAGTATTAATGTTTTTCTGTAGTAAGTTCTGATAACTAACTTCCTAGTCAAGCAAAGCAAAACGAACAATTTCTGTTAAATGTGTTGCTCTGTAGTCTGTTTTCTTCTACCTCTCTGGCCAGAGCCAAGAAGTTGCTGTTAAGCTGCACATTGGACATGATCTCTGTCAGGTCTTCATAGTCCTCCACGTCTTCATTCAGCTCCAGGAACACGCCATGACGACCCAGCATGAAGGCCATTTGTTTCTGGATGACTCTGGGACAAAACACAGATAGTGTGTTTGTTTGACACCATCCATTAAGACGAAGAGGTTGTCTCAAAGGAGAGCAATACACATAAATGAACGCATCATTTTATTTATTACTGTGATTAAAATGTCTGCACTCTAAAAGTTGGTTTAATAAGAGTTAGATTTGTACAGTAAACTTTCTGCTCCATAGTCCTTACATGTCTTTGCAGGATGTGAAGATGTTTTCTACCAGCTCCATGTCATTGAGCATCAGGGCCAAGCGCAGGGCCTCCGGATGACGGTTAAACTTCCTAAAGATGTTCAAGGCACACCTCAGCAGTGCTGAGTTCTCTGGTTCAGGAACATAACTCACACAGCTAGAAAAAAAAGGCAAAACATGCCGATATTTTAGTGAGTTAGGCTTCATTCATATATCAATCAATCAAATTTTATTTGTATAGCACATTTCAGCAGCAAGGCATTTCAAGGTGCTTTAAATAATTAAAAAACAAAATAAAAACAGCATGTGACAATGAATAAACAGTAAGAAAGAGACAAACATCAAAAACCCGCACTCTAACCCTAATTTAGCCATAAGCAACTCTAAACAGGTGGGTTTTAAGTTGAGATTTAAAGGCACCCAGTGTTTC
>NC_051431.1:31883266-31910746 GCF_001649575.2 Kryptolebias marmoratus | reverse complement strand
GGTTGGTACAGCGATAACAGATCTTTAATGTATTGTGGTGCTACACCGTTCAGTGATTTATAAACTAACAACAGTATTTTAAAGTCTATTCTTTGAGCTACAGGGAGCCAGTGTAGGGACTTTAAAACTGGTGTTATGTGCTCTATCTTCCTGGTTTCAGTGAGAACACGAGCAACAGCGTTCTGGATCAGCTGCAGCTGTTTGATTGATTTATTAGTCAGACCTGTGAAGACGCTGTTGCAGTAATCAATGCGGCTAAAGACAAACGCGTGGATGAGTTTCTCTAGATCGTGCTGAGACATAAGTCCTCTAATCCTGGAGATGATATATGTATATAAACACTACAGAGTGTAGTGAAAGAATGTTTGTGTTTTCTGAGGGAAAAGTAAAAATGAATAAAGACCTTGTGAGGTAGAGGCAGACTTTGCTGTAGGCGTTTTCATCAATGTAGTCCTCCAGCATGTCCAGCCTCTCGATCTCCATCAGCAGGTCGCAGGCCTCATGCTCGGCATTGTGGGCCATGTTGTAGGGCACAATCTCTTTTACAAGTTTCAGCAGTGTCTCCTGCTGGGTCTTATCATTCTCCTCCACCTCTTGCCACTCTTTGGCCACCTCACCGGCAAGGTGCCTGATAAATACAGATAAGACAGAAAGATATGACCAAACTGAATTTTTTCATTTATGTATTTTAAGAACAAGAAAATCATTTAACTGAAAAAAAAGTGTGTGCAAAAATTTGACAATGACTTCATCATAAACTCCATGTACAGTTCACTGTAATCCAGTCACTAATAAAGAAATGTTTACATATGCAGAACCATGGTATAATCTTTGCATTCCTTTGGTTAATGTGAAGGATTTCTCAAAAAACCCTCAAAACAAACAAAGACAAAACCTGATGAAGCCACTGATTACCTGACATATTCGTGCCCCCAGGAGGCCAGCTCCTCCTGAGAGCCCAGCAGACGGTACTTCAGACATTCCCGCTCACCGCTCATGGTCATGGCCAGCACTGACACCACATCAGCACAGAAATGCTACCACCAGGAAAAAACAAAACATTCACTAAATCTTTAACATACTGCAACAGTGCATTAAAATAATTACATGCAACTAAAACACCTGAAGACAACGGCATTTAAAATCCACCAAAACTGCAAAACAACCCTTGCTCTAACATGTACAGGCGTGTATAGATTTGTTGTCACTCTCCCACAAAAATGATAAAAAAGGAAACAAATAAACACAACTCATGTCACTGGCCAAAAAGCTCCAGCTCTGTCTCATCAGTCCCAGAAACTTTTGGCTCCTTACCACACATTTTGGTAAATTACTGTATGGATTTGTTTGTGGTTTTCTGTCGATAATGGAGCCTGACTGGATCTTCTTCAGTGGAGCCCATTATGACTCAAAATCAGAAAGTCACGTTCCTTGACCTTAAAGTTCAGCCTGAATGGTTTTGAAAGGTTTTCTTGGCTCTTTTCCTATCATCCACACTAACAGTCTGATCAGTCTTGCATCTACATCCTGGGAGGTTGGCTAAAGTTAATATTATTGGCAGCTTTCATAACAGAAGCATGGAGCAGCTTGGAGATGGTCTTTAACATTAATAATCCTCTCTCTGAGCTCCTCAGACACTTCTCACCATTGCTTTCTCTGCTCCATGATGTGTTTGTTTCCTTCAAATGGGCTGAATGGCTGATAAAAAGCTTGAATTAGGTACTAATTAAAAGGTAAACAAATTGAAAAGTCTGAATAAGTTCCTTCTGGGTCCAGGAGATTCACATTCATTCCTCATGTTTGTGAGCTATACAGCCCATGAGATCTGCCTTTAGTGTCACAAAGTCAAAAAAACTTGGCCTATTGACAGGCCCTGCATATTTTCTCAATGAAAATATTAAATCTGGCCTTTGTTTGATCACTGCTGTTGTCCATAATGTTACAGAACGCTTGTCTGTCCCCATGTTCTGTCAGGCCAAGTGGCTGGCATTTCTGCAAAAGTCGGTCATAGAAAAGGTCAAACTCCAGCCTCATGAGCTTGAAAGCTGCAGTGGTGTCAGAGATGCATGCAAGACAATATTAAATGTCCATCACTTTGTTTTGCAGCACTCAGTTTCATTGAAAATGCCCCCATATGCCATAATGAAAAAGCATGTTGATACTTCTGACAGCCACTGTTCATATCCTACTTCCATCATCAGCGTGTCGTTATCCCAGCTGTCAGGATTGCTCATAAAAGAATGATATGACGTGTCAGATCATTCTGGTGCATGCCAGCTGCCTGTAGCAGCCTAGAGTTAGAGCTCCAGCTTGTAGGCATTGCTCTGGGTAACTGGCACTGGCACTTGACAACTTTATCTAGCGAGTGAGTGTGCTTTGTAGACTTGCTAAAAAATGTTCCTAGTCCCTCACCTGTTTAAAAAAAAAAACATGACACGTTTTGTTCAGCTTGTGTGCGTAACGGTGGGTAAACATAACCGTGGGCACTTTTTCTTTAATTTAAGCCTATAGCTCATGAAGCTCTGATGCCTTACAGTAGCACCATCTGATGCTTTTCTTTTCACTTCGTGATGTAAAGCTTGGATGCAGCTGTTCTGACATAGAAACCCACTCCATGAAGCTCTCTGAGCACTGCTCTTGTTCTTGAGCTAATCTGAAGGCTACATGAAGTTTGGAGGTCTGCAGTGACTGACTCTGCAGAATGTTAGCATCCTCTGTGCACTGTACGCCTCAGCCTCTGCTTAGCCCGCTCTGTGATTTTACATGGCCGAGGTGCTGTCGTTCCCAATCACTTTCACTCTTTTTATAATCCCACTAACAGCTGACTGTGGAATATTTAGTAGGGAGGACATTTCACGACTGGACTTATTGCACAGGTGGCATCCTATCACAGTTCCACGCTGGAATTCACTGAGCTCCAGAGAGCAACACTTTCTTTCACAAATGTTTGTAAAAACAGCCTGCTTGCCTAGGTGCTTGATTTTATACACCTGTGGCCATTAAAGTGATTGGAACACCTGAATTCAAGGGTTTGGATGGGTGAGTGAATACTTTTGGCAATACAGTGTATGTATATACATATGTTTTATTTTTATTGCATTTACTCTTCTATTGTTTGTTTACTATTATCTACATTCTTGTTTGATATTATCCTTAATTTTTAGTTTTTGCACTGAGTTACCTCTCCAACTGAAAAATGTTATAAATGAATTTAAGAAGAGCAGAGTGGAGATTGATGCTACTTGTTACCTTATTCACAAGTCTTAGTCTGTTCTGTTATTTCTTTATGTTGTTTCTTTCTTGTATGTTGATTTCCCTGAACTCAACACAAGAATATTTACTGACACTTTCATCTCTTATAGAGATTATCACAGGATACATTTGCGCTACCGAAACTTAGCGCAAGTTGTGTAAACAACAAAAGCGCTATGGACAATGTTGGCCTTGTGTTGTTGCTGTTTTTTAAACTTATGGGGATTCTCCTGAGACTTCAGGAAGAGAGGCGCAGTGGAAGAAATGCTCTGGATGCTGCGATTGTTGCGCGGAGTAGGACAGCTGTTATCAGCCAGAGATTTCAGGCTTTACAGGCCTTCAGCTGGGGGACAGACGGCAGAAACGCTGCAGGGTAAGCTAACGCTGTTGTTTATATTCCTACCTTCGCTCTTTATGCTTGCATCTGGTCACACCCACGACCAATGAGTGAACAGGAGCTAAGCTTGCGCCGCCCACGAAGCAGGGCCGGCCCGGCTGGCCCGACTCCGAAGCAGCTACATTAGCTATATTAGCCTATCAGATATACTAATATAGCTAATATAGATACATACAGCATGTGTTGCCTTCATTATAAGGCTTATATAAGGCTTTTAATTTTTTGCGGCTCCACACATATTTGTTTTTTGTTTTTTGGTCCAATATGGCTCTTTCAACATTTTGGGTTGCTGACCCCTAAGCTATGGACATAGTTGGCCCTGTGTTGTTGCTGTTTTTTGAGCTTCTGAGGATTTTCCTGAGACTTCAGGAAGAGAGGCGCAGTGGAAGAAATGCTCTGGATGCTGCGATTGTTGCGCGGAGTAGGACAGCTGTTATCAGCCAGAGGTTTCAGGCTTTACAGAGCCTGGGGGACCAACATTGCAGGGTAAGCCAATGCTGTTGTTTATAGTCCTATTACTTCCCTACCGTTCCAAAATTGTCTATCTGTGTTTTCTTCGCTCTTCTTACGCTTCAATCTGACCACACCCACGACCAACGAGTGAACAGTAGCTAGCTTGCGTCACCCACGAAAGCAGGGCTGGCCCGGTTGGACCCTGCTTCGAAGCAGGGCCAGAAATTGCTGGGGCTGGCCTCGAAAAAGGCCCGTGGAAACGCTCACAAAGCGAGCCGAGTAGAGTGGAGCCAGGAATGTAGGAAGCCACTGGAAAAGGGACATTAGTGTAAGGGGGGCGTGGCCTATCACATCAGGTCGCCAGCCGAGGCGCCTCGTCTTGTACCTCTGCAGCGTTAGCCCCCGTGAGGAGTTAGCAAGCTAAAGAAATGCTGTTTGATATTGTGGGAAAAAACCTAATGGAACTGGTTTCAAAGTCTAATGTACCAGCAGCGGTGTGGGAGCACTTCAGATTCAAACCAAATGACCGAGGAGAACCGCTGAACCTTTGTCAGCCGGTATGTCACATTTGTGCTTCTGTTCCTGTGCGCTTTTGTTAGTTTGCACTTTTTGTTTATAAAACTGGCAGTTTTGTTCGTCTTCTCTGTATAAAACTAATGATTATTACTTTTTGAAGGCCAGTTTAGTTTACAGACTTAATAAACAGACTGAATGTAGGTTTTCCGTTTTTATTTTTAATTATGTTATTATCATTACATTAGTTTAAAACAACCTCCAAACTATATTTTCGTTTTTCACAATAATTTCTAAGACAATTCATTGTCCAGCAAAATTTGTTATTGTGTCAGCCCAAGCTCTAACATCCTAATATGCAGTCTTTAAGTGCCCCCACACATTTTATTTCATGCGCATCACATCAGAGGCTTACCTTGTTCTCACCAGGAGCCATGCCCTCATAGATTTCTTTCAGTTTGCCATAATGTGGGCGCAGGAATTTTAGAGGCTTAGGTACTGAAGTCATGGAGGTGGTCGAGGAGCGAATCTGTCTGCGCAGCTCCTCTAATGCAGAATGATACAGCTCTGTGTTTTTTTCCTGAAGAATATGAGAAAAATGTTATTTAACCTTGCGGGGTTCTCACATCCTAGCACAGAAGTAAAAAAAGTATGTCAACACTTACACTCAACCTCTCCACCATCATTTCTAGGTCTTCCTGTAACTGCTTGTCTTCCTCTGACTGAGAAAATGTGAGAAAATTTAAGATTCAATACAAATATCAGACAAAACAAGACAGCTCAACAGAATCACAGATACAGTTAAACTGTGCAGTACACAAAACCAAAACAAAAGTTACACAGTAAAGGTAAAACGAACAAGCACCACAAATTACCTTTATTTTGATTGTAATAAAAAAAAAATGATATCAGGGTTTCTCCTAGAAAAGAGGCTAAGCCTGATGGTAGGTGGCCGTTTGCTGGTCGACCGTGAATTAGTAAAAAAAAAAAGGATTAAAGATGTTATTATTTGATATTATAAGATATTTGTGTCAAATATTTACACAACTACAGTGCGGGTGAAAAAAAAACGTTTATAAAAAATTATGTATTTATAATAAACAAGCAGAGCTTAGTCTGGCGGCCCACCGGGCTTATAATACACTGGGGGAAACCCCGGATATACAAATATAAACAACTACACAGAACCAAATAATACAACTGTGAACTTGAAAACAAACTAGTTTATAGTTACAGTATATATATGAATGACGAGAACTGTTATCTTCTAATTAAATAAATATGAAAGTCATAGTTATGAACACAGATGTGTTTCTCTGGTCTTTGGCCACTAGAGATACCTGTGGTTTATAAAGTTAGGGGGCAGGACCCGACTGTGGATCATGACACACAAAGTCTCAAGTTAACGTTCAGAAGTCAAACTAAATTAAAAAGAAAAAAAGGCTAATACTGTTTCTACCAATAATAGTTAGAGATAAAAACAAAACAGCTATAAATAAATGAAACCAGTAGTGGTATGCTTGTATGTAATTGGTCTATTAGCAATATTTGTACACGTAAAACCAGAGGGTCAAAAATGTCTGGATTGTTATTCTTTGGGTTGGAAGCTGAAAACTGATCTTTCTGGTAAATGTGTTCAATTTGACCTTTAATGTCTGGCTAGTTTTACTTGGTCTACCCAGCTATGGTTTCTTAACACAAAATAATAACTCAAAGGGTAATTGAACTAAATTCAGACATTTGTGATTCCTTTACAGCCTTATTTGAAGTAATTTAAGGTTTGCTTCTGTATTTCGTATGTTTATAAACAGAACTGTTGAAATGATTTACATAAACATTGTTTCACATCATCTGATAAATGGTCCACTGTGGTTCAACTGCATAAAATTACAGATAGAGAACAGCGACATACTAATACAAATATTATTGTTTAGTTGCTTCTTTGTCTTTATCTCAGCTGCTGTGTCATACAGTTAGCTCATTAAAGTCGATGGTAGCAAGTTGAACACGGATGACAATCCGCTCAGAACAAATGGGAAGCTAAAGCTAGCACACAACGACTGGAGCAGGCTAGGCTAACTGGACTAATTTAGAAGAAATATACGCCCGTACCATGTTCATAGGTAAAACCAGTGACATTTATCGGTATAATGTTCACAGTTAGTGAAAATATAAGCTCTTAGGTTATCTTTTTGTTGAATGCCAACAACTTCGGCCTACTGGGTCATGATTTAGCGGCAGTGACTCAGGCAAAAAACAGCTTCAGTGCATCATGAAGCGTTAGTTTAGTTAGCCATTCTTGAATGAGAAAAATGCTCAAACCTACCAATTCTTGCTCCTCTTTCTTTTCCTTATCTTTTCCAGAGGACTGCTGCCCCTTTTCCTTATCCCTTTCTTTCTCATCGCCTTTTTCAGGCTGTTTATTCTCTTTCTTTTTTGTCTCTTCCATAGTTGCAAGCGCTCGTTAGCAAACGGAACTCAATTACGGTGAAGGTCTTCTTCGCCACATATTATCCGGTGGGATTTGTCTGTAGCGCCCCTGCTGGCCGTGTCGCGTATAGGTTTTTCATTCAAATTTGTTCTTTAAAAATTTGGAACAAAAAGAAACAAAAAGCCCATTCCAGGCATCTGCAATTTGTATTGATCTTTATTAGTCATAATATCCATTATACTTATTATAAAAAGTACAAGTACGTTTAATTTCAAGATGTTAACTGCGTATGTTCTGTGTGGGAGTAGAAAGCTCACATTTCCTATATTTTGCCAACCGTTTAAAGTAGCAGGATAACACGTCATCGCGTGAAATAATAGATCGAATATAGTTTATTTTTTGTTGTTGTTATCATTTATTTTGGTTAGTTTTAAAATCTGTCCAAACTTCGCTCCAATAGATGACGGTAATGCGCAACTAAACGTTGCTTGGCAACCGCCATCAAAGAAGAAGAAGAAGAAGAAGAAGAAGAAGAAGAAGAAGTCGTCACGTGACTTCATAGATCACATGCCTTTCTGTTTCCTTGTTTGGCCCAGTATGGCATTTCAAATGAATGTTCTTTTGTTGGGCAAAGGGACGCTGTTTGTGTTGTTTTGTGTTTTAGTTGCGGGAGAGGGGCGGCATCATGGCTTCAGAAGGTTCTCCCAGCTGCAGGAATCCAAGGGGAGCCATGTTTGTGAGGAGCTGTGGTTCACACAGAAACTGGATCACTTCAATGGTGCCGACAGCAGAGTGTGGAAGCAGGTAAGTCTACCTGCTGGATTCTTTTAGTAGCTCCCGCAGCCGAAAGGTACAAGGTATACGATTGTTGATGAATCTGTCTGTTAGTAAAATATCTCATGAACAACTGGACGAATTTTAATTAAACTTGCAGAAAGTAAAAAAACTGATATGCAACTATTGGAGTCAACCTAATTTAAGATGGCCGACACAGCATAATGTCATTAGCCAACAGAAGAACGCGTGTAACCCAGTCAGACTCACAGATATTGCCTGATGTGGTAGTAGCTGAGAGTCATCCTCAACACTGAGCATGACATGTTGGGATGTTATTTTTAAGGTCTGACCAAATTAATCTTAGTGATAAAAGGTGGTGGGAAATATGCTTTTACTGAAGGAATACAATACTTTCATTTGTAGAATGAATGAACATTAATATTGAAAGATATTTTTGCTCATTCAGCATTGTAAATGTTTCAGAAAGCTCTACTTTATACATTGTAAAATGTGTATTTGTTTCTCTATGGTCCCCTCCCCCAGAGATATTTCATGAATGAGTCCTTCTACAAGCCCGGTGGTCCGGTGTTTCTGATGATCGGTGGAGAGGGTCCAGCTAATCCAGCCTGGATGCAGAGCGGCTCCTGGATCACCTACGCTGAGAAACTGGGAGCACTTTGCCTGATGCTGGAACATCGGTTCTATGGAAAAAGTCACCCGACAGTGTATGTTTGTTGCTGCTGCTTCACTTTTGAATTTGAATTGACACGAGTTCCTCGGTTTTGATCCAAATGGAGTCATTAGGCTGAGGGCAGCTGTGCAACACGTGAAGAAGAAAAAAGACCGCTGTATTCAGAAATAGCATGGCTCCATTTCAGTGCTTCAGTCAGGAAAGTATTAAATGTTTTCAGCTGTTTTGTAGGGAAACATTCCCATTTCAGTCAGTTTTACAGATATTGAGCTAAAATTTGTTCTGCTAATAGCTGAGCCCGATCCCGAACACGTTCTACATTATTCTACAGCTATGTTATATTGTTTACTTTAATTATTTGTAGATAACTTTTGGTAATACATCTCATCACTCCAAGTGCTGCTCACTGTGCAAAATCTTTGCTTAAAACTCGAGTGTAACTGTTGGATTAACTGAATGGATTTCATTGAAACGTTCAGAAAGTTATCACTGGATGTACATCTAAATTGGTCCAACTCAAGATACTCGATATTAGCCAAGACAAAATTGGCAATAACTCAGTCAGTTTTATAGTTCTGAAGGGAAGGTTTGATACGATAGCCGCTGAGAGTAACATGTCATGAGATCATGCATGAGGTTATTTTCAAGGTTTAACCAAAATGGCTACAATACCATAATTTCTCAACAAAAGATGATTAAAGTTTAAAACTCTGGCATAAAAAAGTTTAGCTGATAAATGTTCATTTAACAAATGCTTGGTCTTTATTTATTTACTTTAATTTTTTTATTTTGTTGCTTAAAGTCAACTTATTCAATTGCCAATGAGAGTTTTTTTAATCATATTTCTAACAAATGTGCTCAACATGTGAATGAGCAAAAACAAGGTGTGCCGAGTCTGAGCTCCACCACCAGATGGTAGTCCTGCATTCAGACAAGGTCAGATGAGTTTGGGACAGATGCATGTAAACAGAGTTGCAGACAGTAAAAGACAGGGGAACCAGAAATATGAAGATCTTAATAAATGTTGAATCCTTTGAGCCCCAGGAAGCAGGTCAGAGGTGGAGCTGCTGTTGTGGTTTGGGACAGTCTGGATACTCTACCAGCTTTATTTATAAAACACTTTCAACAAGCACAGGACCAGAGTGCTGTGCAGTTATAATTAATAAAACCTAACAGCAGTACCAATACATTTAAACAGTCTAAAAATAAACTAAAGAAGTCTCAGATGTTGTCAAAAGCCACAGAAAAAAGCTGGGTTTTAAGAAGTGGGCAGTAAATATTCAGGACCTTCCCCTCAACAAGCATGTTTTCTGTGCATGTTGCTCCCAAACCTTCATGTACTTGTCAGCATTTATTTACTGTGAAATGTTGAGCATTTTCTGGTCGACCAGAAGATATTTTGGTAACAGTCAGGCACACACACAAATGTGGGCAAAAACATTGTCCTTCCATCTTCACTTTTATTTGGCAATAAAAGCCGGGTGGCTTTAAAATGATCTGCCATGAATTTTTATAGAAAAAGCTTGAAATGGGTGGAATCTGTAAAAGTCTAGATTTGTTAAATGAGGTGTGTATAAGTGATGGACTGATGATGATGAAGATCCTCCTTTCTGCCTTCAGGGACCTCAGTACAGACAGTCTGCGCTTCCTCAGCAGCCGGCAGGCACTCATGGATCTGGCTCACTTCCGTACGAGGATGGGCGAGGCCCGGGGGCTGACCAACAGCCAGTGGGTGGCGTTGGGCGGCTCGTACCCAGGCTCTCTGGCTGCTTGGTTCAGGCTGAAGTATCCCCACCTGGTGCACGCCTCTGTGGCCACTAGTGCACCTGTGTACGCCACGCTCAACTTTCCAGGTATGCTGCAGTGGAACGTCATCCAGCAGGTTCCCATGTTGCCCACCACTGAAGGCGTTTGTGCTCATGTCTGTGTGGAACCTTTGTAAAGTTCTCATTTGGTTAATATCATTTAAGTTAATCAGCCTGACTGCCACAACAAAGCAGTCTGACTAAACACAAAAAGGTCTATAACTCATCAGTTTTACAGATATTAAGCTGGACTGATTTTCTCGTTAAGAACTGTTTGGATTTTAAAACTAATAATTGGATGTACCTCTACAAATAATTAACTTTTTGGAACCAACATAATTCAAGATATATGGCCCAGCTAATGAACTAAATCCCTTTACTTTCCTGAATCTTACAGATATTGAGCCAACATTTGGGATGATAATAGCTGGGAGTACTACGAGTGCTAATAGATGATCTCATAGGAACACAAACTGTGGCAGGAAAGGCTCTGGGTGATCCGTATTCCTTCCAGGAATGTGAGGCCTTTAGTCGTCTCCTAAATGAGTATGTTTCAGTGTTTTTTACCATCCTGAGTTCTGTTTGTGTGTTTGGTTCAGTTGTTTTTCCTTGGAAGGCTTCAGGTTGGAATCAAGGCCAGAGTGGTTTTGATTATGGACCCAGCCTTCCCGCCCACACACTCACGCTGTCTTAAAGACTCATTTTACTTGCTTTTCCCGTAACCCCAGGGAAATGAACAGTGAACATGGTGTTCTGAGGGTTGTTTTTAGCTGCTGGAGTTAGATGTTGACTTTCACTAACTGTGGACGTTCTCCTCATTTCACTCAAACCCTGTTTAATACATTTTCTCTCCAGCGTTCAAACAAAGCTCACACACAGTATACAGCTTTTGCATTGTCTCAGAAACAGCCTTGTGGTGTTTTTCTAGCAGTACTCTGTATATTTTCACAGAGTACTTGGAGGTTGTGTGGCGTTCGCTGGCCGCAGAAAATGCAGAGTGTCCCGTCCTGGTGAAAAAGGCTTCAGATACCCTTGTTGGATTCCTGAAAGACCCCACAACCTTTGACAACATCACCAAAGACTTTAAGTACAGTACCCTTTTGTATTTATGTTACTGCAGTTTGTGAAATTTAAAGCAACCAAGGAAGTAAAAAAAACAAATAAAGTCTAATGGAAGCTGGACAGTAGTGTTTATTCCTCTATTCCCAAATATCTGGATGAATTTAGTTCCAACTTGCAGAAAGTAATCCTCGGCTGTACCTCTACAACTGATGAACCTTTGGAGTCAGTTTGATTTAAGATGGCCATAACTCACTCATCCATCCACCTGTTTTCTTTACCTGCTTCTCCTTTCCGGGTCATGGAGCTGGTGTCTGTCTCCAGCAGTCACTGTGTGAGAGACGGGGGACACTCTGGACAGGTCTCCAGTCCATCACAGGGACACATGGAGACAAACGAGACAAAGAAGCATTCACACTCTCACTCACACCTTGGGACTACTCAGAGTCACCAGTGAACCTAACCTGCATGTTTTTGGTCTGTGGGAGGAAACTGGAGAACCCGGAGAACCTGGAGTAAATCCACGTGGGCTCAGGGAGAGCATGCAGATCCTGCAACCTTCCTGCTGGGAGGCGACAGCCCTAACCACTTCACCACTGTGCCACCAATGTATATCCAGTGGTTATTACTTTAAAGTTTCTATAAAATCGATCCAGTGGTTCATGTGATATTTTACTAACAGACAGACAGTTAACTCCAAATAGGTAATGGCAAAATTTGAATCTAACAATTTCAGCATCTGTTAGTGCTCAGAATATGTGCTGAGGATGAGTCTCAGCTGCTACCTTATCTGTAAAACTGACTTGTAGGCATTTTGGGTTGTTTTTAAGAGCAGTGGGCTGTGGCAGCCATCTTGAGTGAGTCCAAAGGTTAATCAGTTTTAAATGTACGCCCAAGTAATAATTTTAGCAAGTTTCATTAAAGTTTGTCCACTGGTTACTGATGTAATCTGACACGACACACACACAGACACACACAGACACACACAGACACACACACCCACACACACACAGACATGAGTAAAACTATTATTGTCCTCTGCCTTCTGGCAGTTTTAGCATCTGTTGTTGGTATCGGTTGTCTTTCTCAGCCTCTTATTGCAGTATTTCTTTTGTTTCCTTCAGTTGTGTTTAGTTGCAACCGTCATCAGAAACTAGAAATCCTTTTAGGCTTTCAGCATGTTTGCAGTAATTATGGCTGTGTCTAAAACCATCTTGGATTGTTTTAGTGACAGCACAATGAATGAGCAGAGTTAAACGGTGTGGTTAGCTTACCAAACTAATACTGTCACTGCTTTGACCACACTGAACTTCTTATTTGACGCAGACTTGTCCTCAGAAAGGTGGTTCGGAGGCCACATGCATTCTGGCAGCAAGTTCCTCATTTCTAACTTACTTACACACAAAAAGATTTTTAACACCAACACCTCAGAAATATATTGAACAATAAATATTTACTAGAGAAATTGCAGCTTAAATGCTGAATGACTGCTGGAATTTGTTGAAGACGCTGAAACTGAAAGGGTTTAAAGCTCAGACAAGCAGAACCCAAGTTCCAAACTAACAGAAGAGATCAGCAGCTAAAGTCAGAAAAACTAGCTAAAAACTAAAAGAGGCAGAACTGTAGGTAAAAGTCAAAGAAAAATTCAGATTGGTTGTGAAAAGTAGCAAAACAGCTCAGTTAAGTTGAACCACATTTATTTGTAAAGCACATTTAAAAACATGTGCTGTACGTTAATAATGATGTAAAAGACAAAATACATCGTAAAACTAGCAGTAATACAAGTTAAACATGAATAAAAAATACCACAAAAGAGAAATCAGCTGAACATTATATCATTACCTCACCCTGGGTTAAAACGCTAAAAGAAGCAGAACCGCAGCTAAAAGCTATTCAGCCAAAAGTAGTAAAATGGCACCTATCAGTAGGATAAGTAAAGTAAAATAGTGCCATTATTTTGCATCAGATTTCAAAAAGAACAGAAGATATTGATGTATTTACAAGGAATTTTATTTCAAATTAAGTGAAATATTTAGAAAAGTCTAAAAGTTCTATTACTGATTGAATGCTTTGATATATGAGTGGTTTTCTCATGTTTCCTCTCCTCTCCCTGTCAGATTGTGCTCCAAACTGCAGATTGGCACAGAGATGGACTCTGCCTATCTCCTGGAAACGCTGGCGGGCAACTTCATGGACGTGGTCCAATATAATGAAGACAACAGAGAGTTTGAGGTGAGGAAAAAAGGAAAACACCATAAAATGCAGATTTGTCAAAAATATCCCTCATTATCATTCTATCTTTTGGTAAAGTGAAAATGTTCAACGCGTAAATACAAACCAACACTGTGGAGTTCCTCAGAGCTCAGTGCTGGGTCCACACTTCTTCATATCATACAGAAACAGAGGAAGAGTGTCAAACTTGCTCTAATTTATATTTACAGATGACACTTTGGGGAGACTTTACAGCAGCTTTTTGAGGTAATCACAGCAGAAATGATGAATAAACTGTTGTGGTCTGGAAAATGAAAACTGTCTAGTCAAGTTCAAGTAATGGCAGATAATATTTGTGTAGGAAAGGTAAAAACAATTATCTGACCCTGACTTTAGACCACAAAATCTGTTAGAAGCTTTACATTAGACACATAAAAGCAAAACAGCAAGAAGTAAAGCAGCAAGTTCTGTTCTACACCAGAAATCACTGCAGATTTTAAGCAGTTCACTGGTTTGAATTACTGTGTGAAACTGGTGCAAACCCACTCTGCAGCCACCACGCACGTTCCAGAGTTCATGGGGTGGAACATCTGCAGCTTACAGGTTCTTTAGTTTAGGGTCAAACTGGTCAAACAATGTGCCAGACATAATTCATAAAACTTTTTGCTGAAAGAAAAGGTGAGAGAAGAGCTACATTTTCAAACCAAAGCAGGACACCAGTGAGAAGCGCCTACTCAGCAGTCTGTGGAAAGAACAAATGCAGAACTCTGCAACGGTTTCAGATATTACATATAAATAACGCTTATACAGAAAAAAATCTGTGGAAAATTAAGGTGTTTAAATATTTAGAATACAGTTTTGCCAATGGGTGGCACACTGTAAGGCATTTCTTCCCAACCCTGGTCCTGGAGGAACACTGTCCTGAGTGATTACCAGGCTTCTACAGAACCTGAAGACCTGCTGAAGAGCAGGGAAACATCTAAAACCTGCAGGATGGTGTTCCTCCAGGACCAGGGTTGGACACCATTGCTGTAAGGTGATATAATGGTTGCATTGTACGCTAAATAAGAACAATTAATAAGCATTTGTGCCCTAATACTCTTTTTAAAAACATGAAAAGATCAATATTTTTTGTTCAAAATGAATTTTATTTCAACACACATCTGCCCATAATCATTTACTTTCATTGGAAGAAATGCAGAAAGGTGTCAACAATATTGTGAATCATATTGGAAGGTAGGAACAGGTTTGATCCTTGTATATAAAAACAAACCCTCCTCAAATGTAGTTTGTTTGATCCAAAACACTCTTCAGATGCCAGTGAAGAAAACAACAAGAATAATGATATTAATGATCCCAGATGAATGTAAATTAAAGTTTTTCATTTTCCACAAAAATATTGTTTTAATTTATTTTGACCTCTTGGGATGGTTTAGCGCAGTAAAAATGAAAGAGTTTGGAGAAGCGAAGCCTGTGACTGGTAGAACCACAGTTTTTATCACCCAAATATGAAAGGACCGTACGTTTTCCAAACTGCTGAAACTTCAACTTTTCTCACCATAAGATGATCTTAGTTTAAACTTCTGCATGCATTCCTTTAAAAATGCTAGGCTTGTAATTCTTAACTGCTGCTATTTTGTTTACTTACAAAGTGAGAAAATGGCCTCATTAAGTTCAAGATAGCAGGCAGCTGCTTAGGAGAGCCCGGTGCTGCTGGTTCTTTGGGCAAAATGTGAAAACTTTAAATATTTATTGAGTTCTGATGTTTGCATTGCCTGTTCTTTGCTACAAGAACCAGAAAGCCATAACAACAAGGTGACTCAGGCCTGGGACCTTGGCTCACATTTAGCCCTAAACAGTCCGATCTGCTTGAGACTGAAACAATACACTTAATGTCGAAAAGAAGGTTTTATTTTGGCTCTACTTGCTGAACTATTTACTGCAACACAACTAGACTACAGGAACAAATCATAAAAACCCATTTGTGTGAATGCTAAATGTTAGTTTCTGTAGGCTAGTTGTGCATACTTTGAGCTACTTTAGCCATTCTTCAGGTTCACTTCAGGTTTTCACTTGTGCCTTTAGCTACTTTTAACTAGCCTTTTGCTACTTCTAGCTCACATTTCACCACTTTTAGTTTTTAGCTAGCCTTTTGCAACTTTTAGCTTTTAGCTACCATTCTGATACTTTTAGCTTTTATGCAATCTTTTGCTACTTTTTGTTTTTAGCTAGCCTTTTGTCCTATTTTTAGTTTTTACCTAGCCTTTTGCTACATTAAGGTTACCATTCTGCTTATTTTATCTAGCCCTTTTATTTTTTTGTTTTAAGCTAGCCTTTTGTTACTTAACATTTTTAGCTAGCATTCTGCTACTTTTAGTTGGCGTTTTTCTCTGTTTACTGCAGCTGGTTCTGCTTCTCTTTGAGCTTCTGCAGTCTTTCAGGACTCATCATTCATATAGCATATTAGCAGAAAATGCAGTTTTCCTAGCTTATTTCTCCTTGCTAAAATCCCAACTTTCTTTGTTGTTCCTAACAGAATATGTTGAAATAAAGATTGTCTCCCTCTTTTTCCTCACAGAGCCTCCTTTTCTTAACTTGTTACCTCTCTTATTCCCCTGCTGCCTTGACGAGACGTGAGTCCGGTTACCAATAAGCTGATGTGAAAAAGTAACAAAAGAGTCTTTGGTCTCTCTGGTTTCCTGTTGCCTCGAGCCAAAGAGACGGCTGTAAAAGCAGTGAGAGGAGTGGTGGCCCACAGAGCCCACAGGGCCCACGGCACTGGCTGACAAGCACAGCCTACCACTGACTCTCTGACACAAAGAGCTGTGCACAGAGACACCAGCTTTTAGGTCCGCTGAGGAATGTGTGTAAGACTAGGAGTCAGTCAAGGGGTTATTAATGGTATGCTTTACAAAATATGATAGGGTGTTAATGTGGCTGCCAGAAGTTACTCTTTTTTTCACAGATGATGAAGATAAGTGTAGTCCTGAGTTGTTTAGTTAACACTTTTGATTTGCTTGTTTGCAGCGCCATAATCAGGGCAAAATGTCCGACCCCCTTTTGAGTAAATGACACATTTTACTTCAGTATAAACCTGGAAGAACCCAACCACACACACACATTTCTGAGGAGCATTGTTTGAATACAGAAAGGCAATCTCCACAGTTACTCATGAACTGCAACAATGAACATCTGTAATTCATATTTTTGATACGTCATGTCATTTTCTTGCACAGCAATGTATGTAGTTGACCCTCGATGCATTAACCCTTTTAGCACCATAATAATAGATGTATTTATTAAAACGCGTGGTCTTTCTTGTCAAAAAATGCCCTATGTGTAAATAATTTACACTCTTATTCCAGGAGAAGTAGAACTTTCAAAATCTGTCAGGTATTTACCATTCTTATGTAATTAAATACCTAAAACTGTGTGTTATAAAAAGGAAAAGAACAAAAACAGAATTGAATTTTCTTCAACTTTCTTTTTATAAATTCTTGAAAAGTGCAGATTGAACATTTCTGAGATTGCAAAATGAAATTGCACGAAGTAGCAAGAAGTTCCGGTGATTTGAAATACACACGCACTGCTGTGTCACTGGTGATGCCTGTTTTTAAAAGGGTTGAAGGTGTGTCTGTGTGAAAGACACAAGTGTTTTCCCCTTTTTAGTAATTCAAAATTGAGATAAGGAGTATAAAACCCAGCATTAGTGGAGTTCTCTTTAAATATTCAGGTTTAGGCGTAGTCATGCATCCAAGCTGCACCAGGAAGGAGTTGGGTAAAACAGAGTTTTTGTTTTCCTCTCTTCTTTTCAATACATTAAAGATCTGTTATCGCTGTACCAACCGTCTAGACCTCTCAGATCTTCTGCTTCTGGACTGCTCTGCATCCCCAGAACCAGAACCAAACGAGGAGAAGCAGCTTTCAGTTTCTATGCACCACAAATTTGGAACAAACTTCCAGAAAACTGTAAAACAGCTGAAACACTGGGTGCCTTTAAATCTCAACTTAAAACCCACCTGTTTAGAGTTGCTTATGGCTAAATTAGGGTTAGAGTGCGGGTTTTTGATGTCTTTGATGTTTGTCTCTTTCTTACTGTTTATTCATTGTCACATGCTGTTTTTATTTTGTTTTTTAATTATGTAAAGCACCTTGAAATGCCTTGCTGCTGAAATGTGCTATACAAATAAAATTTGATTGATTGATTTTTTTTTTTTTTCTTTGTGGTAAAAAAGTGGTTCTGAAAGTTTTCAGACTCCCTAACATCTTATGTTGCAGCATGATCCTACAATTGTATTTTTTTCAATAATCTGCACTCAGAACCCAGTAATGACAAAGTGAAAACAGAAATTGTTGTGCAGTTTTGTAAAACTAATAACGTTTACATAGCTATTCAGACCTTAATGTTGAGTTGAAGCACCTTCGATAACAGTTACAGGCATGAATCTGTTTGGGTTTTCTTTACAAATTCTCTGAAGCTCAGTCTGGATGGACGGGGACAGTTGTTGGAAAAATTTTCAGGTCTCCAGATGTTCAATAGGATTCAAGTCAGGGCTCTGATTGGAATATTTACAGAGCTCTCTCTAAGTTGCTCCTGTGTTGTCTTTGCTGTGTGCTTTGGGTCATTTTTATGCAGGATTGTGAACCTTCGGCTCAGTCTGAGGTTCTGAGCACTGTGAAACAGGTTTTCATTGATTAAGGATGTTTTTGTACTTTGCTCCATTCAGAAATTTAATGCTGACCAGTCTCTTTTGCCCCTTTTACACAAGCTCTAAAGGTCCCGGCTCCACTCTACTTGGCTTGCTTTGCGCGTGTTTCTACCGGCATTTTTTCGAGGCCGGCCCTGCTTTTTTGGTCCCTGCTTCGGAGCAGGGCCAGCCAGGTTGGCTCTGCTTCGTGAGTGGCTCTAGCTTAGCTCCTGTTCACTCATTGGTCGTGGGTGTGACCAGATGTAAGCATAAAGAGCGAAGGTAGGAATATAAACAACAGCGTTAGCTTACCCTGCAACGTTTCTGCCGTCTGTCCCCCAGCTGAAGGCCTGTAAAGCCTGAAACCTCCGGCTGATAACAGCTGTCCTACTCCGCGCAACAATCACAGCATCCAGAGCATTTCTTCCACTGCGCCTCTCTTCCTGAAGTCTCAGGAGAATCCCCATAAGTTTAAAAAACAGCAACAACACAGGGCCAACGTTGTCCATAGCGCTTCTGTTGTTTACACAACTTGCGCCAAGTTTCGGTAGCGCAACCGGGACTGGATACCCCCAACAGAATGCCTCATAAGTCTTCTCCAGAGCTACTAAATATGGGTAGACTGAAGAGTCAAACTCCCATGACCATACCTTCTCAAAGGTAGACATGGTGGCTGAGTTAAGGAGATCCTTGAAGTACTCCTTCCACTGCTGAGCTAAATTCCCAAGTTTGGATTGGCAGACCAAGCATGGCCTGAGACAGGGCCAGCTTTCCCTTTTCTGAGTTGTAAAATGGTTTACCAGAATCTCCTCGAGACCAACTGAAAGTTCTTCTCCATGGCCACTCTGAATTTCTCCCGTGGCTGAGTTTTCTACATCCACAACCACAGAAGTCAGTCCTTCTGGCCACCCTATAACTGTCAGCTGCTTTAGGTGTCATCTGGGACAGCCAAGCCCTAAAGACCTCCTCTTTCAGCTTGACTGCCTCCATCACAGCTAGTGCCCACCAGCAGGTCCATCAACCCCGGGCACCAATGACCTTTAGGCCACAACTGCAATAGAGGCCCATTCGGTCTGACATCTGACATTCGGTCCCCAACCTCCCCCGGGACACATGAAAAAGTCTCCCGGAGGTGTGAATTGAAAATCATATGGACAGGGGGCTCTGAGAGACATTCTCAGTTCATCATCCCTACTCGTTTGGGTTCACCAGGTCTGTTCAGCAGCCTCCTCTGCCACCAGATCCAACTCACCACCAGATGATGATCACTTGACAGCTCTGCCTCTCTCTTCACTTGAGTGTCCAAAACATAGGGCTGCAGGTCTGACAACATGACTACAAAATCAGTCATCAATCTTTGGCCTAAGGTGGCCTAAGGTGGCCTGGTACCAAGTACACCTATGGACCACCCTATGCTCGAACATAGTGTGCATTATGGACAGCCCATGCCTAGCACAAAGGTCAAATAACAGAACAGGGTTCAGATCAGGGAGATCAGATCACCTCCCTCCAGATAACTTTGAAGTCACCCAGTAGAACAGCAGGATCCCCAGATTGCACCCCCTTCAGGACACCATCCAGAGACTCCAAGAAGGCTGTGTGATCTGAACTGCTGTTTCGTGCATAAGCACAAACAACAGTCCGAACCTTCCCTCCTGCAGCTTGAAGCCGTGTGGAAATGCCCCCTGTCTCTTTTACAGACTTATTCCAGCAGAGCCCCAGGAGCCAAGGTTTGACCACCAGGTGCTCGCTGGCAAGCTAAGGGATAACTCAGGAAACCCAAGCCAACCCTAACTCTAGAATTCATGAAAGAGAAAAGGCGTAAGCCTAGTTTTAAAAGTAAGCAGAGTGTCAGCCTCACGGACAGAAATTGTAAGTTGGTTCCAGAAGAGAGAAGCTTGATAACTGAAACCTCTGCCTTCCAAAAACCAGTCTGACAGCAAAGTTGGGAAAATATGGAACAAGAAGATCTTGAGGTGAAGATTGGTTGTTGAGAGCTGCATCTCCATGAAAACCTAGTAATGAGGCATAATGTTTCACACCAATGCTGTTTGTTCAGAGAACATTCAGACAGCTCATTCAGAAGATGCTTTTCTTGACAGGATTGTGTCCATCCAGGTCTTATTCACATTTCCTTTTATAACGTGAACAAATATATCAATAGAATTTGCACATAAAATAATCATGTCTTGAAAAGTATTACAGATATTTGTTGCAAAAAATCAAATTTTTCTTGTCTCATGTGTATTTAAAGGGTGTGGTGGGTGGCAACATAACCATCAAGGTGCTGTGTGGCGTGATGGCTGATACCTCGCTGGGAGATCCGTATGCCCGCTATGCTGCTGTGGCCCACCTGATGATGGACACCTTCTCTCTGAAATGTCTGGACGTCAGCTTCAGTAACTACACCAGAGATCTGAGCAATACGTCCTGGCATGGGCCTGCTGCAGGGGGAGGTGGGTGTGGGTTTCTTCAACCATTTTGGTTTAGTAACTTGGATCTAGAAACAACAATATTAATTAAAGGCCTCTCATTCTTTGAAGGAATGCATATTGCCCACTGCCTCCCGTACCAGAGTTTTAGACGAAGATGTTCCTATGTTGAGAAATGACAGTTGTAGCTGTTTTGATCAAACCTTGAAAATAATGTTATGTGCAATTTCCTGTGATATCGCAAGATGCAGAGCTGTCATTTTTCACAGAAATGTGATTATTACATCATTTCACTGCTAGGTGACAAAATAAATCTAGGGACGACATCCCAAAATAAAGTCTTTTAAACTTGGAAAAGTTATCATCAGGTTTAAAATTGTGCTCTTATTCTTTATGTTATAAATATAGATTCCCTGCAACCTGCAGTTGTTGGACAGCCTTAACCAAAAATGGACTTTGTGTTTGGTTATTTTCTGATCTGAAGGTTGAAAGCCACAGTGCTGCTTCTTCCTCCACCTCGTCTTGTGGCTTCAGCTCCTTCTTCTCCTAATTAGGGCTAAATGACTGAAAGGACAAAGCCTTATTTTAAAGCTGTTTCAGCTAATGCTTGCATCGCCTGCTGTCTGATATGACTGCCTCTTTGTTAAAACCAAATGAACATGCAGGCAGTGGATAAATGCTGTATGTGTGTGTTGTCAGGGAGACAGTGGCTTTATCAGACGTGCACTGAATTTGGATTCTACCAGAGCACAGATTCACCTAACCAGCCATTCAGTGGCTTCCCTCTCGGGTGAGTGCAGTACAAATGATCTCTCTGCTTAATAGGTTCATAATTGTGCTTGCAGTACCCCCCTCACCTGCTCCGCCGTTCATTTCCAGAACGCTCCACATCAAGCACTCCTCCAGTTTCAACACACATCCCATTGTTCATTTGCTCTTCTTTTTCTTTGCTTTTCTCTGAATCCAGTTACCAGGTGATGCAGTGTGCAGCCTTCTACAACATCAGTGCTGAACAGGTTGCAGAGGCCATCGCCCAGACCAACGAGTACTATGGAGGCTATAACATCCGCTCGAGCAGAATAGTTTTCCCCAACGGATCCATCGATCCTTGGCACGCACTGGGAATCACTCAGGACATCACAGCTGAGCTCCCTGCTGTTTTCATCAAAGGTGAAACAGTTAAATTCCACTGACATGAAAAACACTCTCTTATAAAACAACTTCACACCATTTAAGCATTAAAAAAATACACTACAACTGTATTTGTAGAGCAATTTTAAAAACAACCCTGTTGACCAAAGTGCTGTACACCAGCAAAAATATAAACACAAGGAAAATACACAAAATTCCAAAACTAAAATGAAATAAAACGCAATAAAAACAATAAACAGTTAAAACCATAAGATAATAAAAGCCAACATCTCAGACTGAGTTTAAAGCCAAAGAGAAAAGATGTTTTTGAAGACATGATTGCAAAACAGGAAGTGAGTCACAAAGGCAGATAGTTGCACACTTTGAGGGCCGTGACTGGAAACAACGGGTCACCTCTGATCCTCCTCTCTGCCTTTGGGACCACCGCCGGTGGGGTGATGGGGGGGGGGGCATGTAGCTGCAGCAGATCGGACAGATTCTGTCATATAGGCATTTCAAAACAAATGAAATCAATCCTGAAACACCTAACTCAAGGGATGAACTAGTTTCTTTAGCCTCTTTGTTACAGTCAGTTGCAGCATCCTATTTAATTACAAAAAGAAATGCTGGAGACAACAGAGTTTGATTATTTCAAAGTATTACTTTTGAACCAACAAGATAATTCCCAAAGAGCTATTTGTTCCCATGAATGGCATTGGAATTTACATATTTTTGACATATTCTTCTTTTCCCTTTGTTCTGTTATGTGATTAATGTTGATATTTTTCTGCGATACAGGAACGGCTCACTGTGCCAACATGTACCCAGCCCGGAGCCAGGACCTCCCACAGCTGTCTCTAGCTCGGGAACACATCTTTTTACTCCTCCAGCAGTGGCTGAAGCAATAAGTCTAAGCTGATCGGTTTCGTTTTACCACTGCTAATCACTCCTGATCATTGAAGCTGTTCAGAATGCTGCCAAAGTTTCAGCTGCTTGAAATGCTAAATTGCACTATTCTCAGTAGAAAAACAGATGAATGTGTATGAGTTTGTGCGTATATCTGAAAATGTTTTTCACTTTTTCATTTGTCTTTTATGTTTGCAGTTTAAAGGTAAATGTGTGAAAATCATGTTCTGGTGTGTGAGTAGAAATTTGGACAATGCAGTATAATTGTTTTTTTCTATGCTTTGAGTTGTTTTATAACTTTTTTGTGAATGCAAATAGTCTGCAAAGTTCACATCAAAGTTTACTTATGGACTGTACATCTCCATGTAACATCATTTTAACCCGGTTTTGAAGTTTGGTTTGCCAATTTAAATTGAATACGCAAGATCCCTGATAGCTTTGTGGAATTAGAATATGTTTGTGTTAATGCATCTTTTTTGTTTTTCTCCTACTAATAATGTAAACAGGAAATAATCTCTTCTGTTCGCAACATAAATAAATTGGTGCCGATTTTATCTTCTGTGAGTTAATTGTATTGTTATTCTGCTTTATGGTTCTGTGTATTTTTACCTCAGTTTATCACAACTATAATTTTATTTCTGCAGGCCTGATAGTTGTCCGCCTGTCTCAATGCAGACGAGATTTGGAAATAACCTCCATCCGTCCATCCATGAGTGACCTTGTGAGCTGGGTAACTTGATAAATAAGCAAAGTACTGACTTCCATTTTGGTGTGTAGATGTGTCTAGGCATAAGTAAGGTCCTTATTAAAAATTGGGTTGTCACATCAAAATCCAAGATGGCCACTACTGACTCCGTCTGTCTGTCACAAATGATTTACTTTTGCTGTGGTAGAGGCTGAGACTGTACCACCTTGTACTCTGATTGCGCAAGATCTTTGTTTAAAACTTTGCCATGAACAATTAGAATAAACTTTATTCATTAGCAAAATATCTCCTGAACCACTGGACAGATTTTAAGGAAACATTCAGGAAAAATTGACTTTATATACCTCTCCAACTGATTACTTTTTGGAATCAACCCAATTTAAGATGGCTGCCACAGCTAATTGACCTCAGACCTTAGAATTGAAGGAAAAATGGATGGAGTAAAATACAGAGAAATGAAACTGGAACAGAGGATCACCTTTCAGCAGGACAATGATCCTTAGCCCACTGCTAAATGAACACTCCAGTGGTTTACAAAGAAACAGAGTCAAAACTAAGACCTCAATCCAAGTGAGAACCTCTGGTAATAATATAAAGGATGCTGTGTCCAAAGCTGAAGGAACTGGAGCAGTTTTGTCATGAAGAATGGGCAAAGATTTCAGGGGTTAAGTGTTCCTGTTAAGTTGCAGGTTGTAAGGCAAGCTTTTGCAACTCACTATAAATCTAAATGTCTGAGTTGAATTAAACTATAAATGTTACACTGTGGTAAAGACTGGCTGAGAAACTCACTGAAATGTACAGAGTGAGCATATCTGTGAAAAGTGTCTGCAAAATCAACCTTTTTCCTGCAGAATGATTCCTCTTCACTATGCACCGTCACCCCTTTTATTTGCTGTTCATCAGTTTCATCTGCACTCACAGCACCTTGTGTGTCCAACAATTGCTTAATAAGAATCATATTAAGAAACAGAACAGATAAAATGTGAGTGGCTTTTGAAATGCAGGTTATCACAGAGTTCATCAGCATCATGACAGCAAAATCCTCCTTTCATTGTTGAAATGTATTGGAAGCCCTTGAACAGTAGCAGTATCTTTCCAACAGACAACTGACTCCAGTTTTTGTTTGCTAAGGATTTGTGCCTCACTAGTGAGCTGAAATCTGCTTTTAGGACAAATTTAGTCTTAATGGTATATCTTTTTTTGTTTACTGCTAAACAGGAGCTTCATAGTATCATTACTTAGTCCACAGATTTCCATAATTGTCTTATCCAAGGTCATGTTGACTGTTTGCATATATTTTCTTGTAGAGATTTAAAAGCACTGTGTGAAATTGAAAATTATAAGACACTGAATAGCTTGATAAGAATATACACACAGTTTATTTATTGCCCTCACAAACTTAAAATCCAGTTACTGACATTCAGACCCCATTTGACTTTGCATTATTTTTCAATTTAAATTCCATGTTTGTGTTCATGCACACACCTGAAGACTCTTTCTCTTGTTTAATGTTGTAGCACTGGACTCTTAAAATCTCCAGGTTGTAATCTGGTTGCTCAGTCCCGAAAAATATACTAGCAAAACCTGTTATTATAAAAAATCACAATCCAGTCTTTGTTAGGGTAAACACACCTTAACCTACTCATAATCCCCATTTTGGCAGCAGCAGGGAAGTAATTGTGACTAACAGTTTTCAGTTGTGTGTTTCACCACCTGAGGAAGGACTATATATACTGCCAAAGTATTCGCTCATCTCCCTTCAGCTGCATATGAACTTGAGTGCCATCCCATTCCTAATCCATAGGGTTTAATATGATGTTGGCCCACTCTTTGCAGCTATAACAGCTTCAACTCTTCTGGGAAGGCTTTCCACAAGGTTTAGGAGTATTTATGGGAATTTTTGACCATTCTTCCAGAAGCTCATCTGTGAGGTCAGACACTGATGTTGGAGGAGAAGGCCTGGCTCACAGTTTTCACTCTAATTCATCCCAAAGGTGTTCTATCAGGTTGAGGTCAGGACTCTGTGCAGGCCAGTCAAGTTCTTCCACACCAAACTCGCTCATCCATGTCTTTATGGACCTTGCTTTGTGCACTGGTTCCCACACAGTTGGGAGCATGAAATTATCCAAAATGTCTTGGTATGCTGAAGCAGTCAGAGTTCCTTCCACTAGAACTAAGACACAGAGCCCAACACCTGAAAAACAAGCCCACACCATGATCCCCCCTCCACCAAACTTTACACTTGGCACAGGGCAGTCAGACATGTACGTTCTCCTGACAGCAGCCAAAGCCAGACTGCCTTCAGACTGTCAGACAGAGAAGCCTCCTTGGTGGAGGTAAAAATGGAAGCCCTCTTTTGAACTCCCATCGCTTCTTGTTGTTAACAACATTTCGAACACAGGTCTGATATCCATTCAATTCATTAAAAACATTACAAGAGATATTTGATTAAACTTCGGTTCCAAATGAACTCCTAATTTATATTTTTTGTAGATAAATGTTTGTGAAAATCGAAAAAACCCCACAACAAAATAGCTTTTTTTTCCCATTTAAAAGTGTTGGCTTCTTAGTGGCTTTTACTTTGAAACATCTAGCGGAAGTGCATGTGCGGCGGTTGAGCTGTGACATTTAAAGGAACGCCATAGTCGTTGCTCGTCGGTTGTTTGGGTTGAAGGTGGGGTTCGGTCGTATAAATCCGTGTTTGGAGCGAGGCTCTCAGTTTGTCTGCAGCAGGACAGAGCTCCTTTCCGTCTTCCTCTGTTCAACTCGAGCTTTGGCCTCGAGCTGGAGTTTCACCTGCACGAGACCGCGAAATAACGTCACGTCCAGAAAGGTAACAGTCCTGCGCTTAACTTCAAACTGAGTTCCAACACTACACCGAGCTCAGCGGTGTTTAGCATTTATTTTAGCATTTTATTTTTTTATGTTTTCTTCAAGTAACGTTTACTAACGTGCTATATCCGTTTCCAGATTAGGGTTAGTTTACGCCTCTGACATGTTAGCTGTGTAAATTTACACCAACTTTTAGGTGGAAGGAAGGCAACATTCCAACTGCTCAAACAGATCAGTCCAGGATGGATACCAATGCGTGGTAGACGTGCTTATGTGATGCTTTTGCCTGTTTGTCTGCTATTTTAATGAAACTTTCTTGAACTTATCATCACACCGATTGGAGCAAACCCAGTTCAAGATGGCCGTCACAGCCTACTGTCCTTAGGAAGTACTAAAATGTCTCTAACTCAGCCAGACAGAGCTTAAATTCTGTGTGTTAATAATTGAGACTTATCTTCAACACAGACTGAGAACTAACTGATCAGATGTGTTTCTGAAACGTTGCCATTAGCTATTGTAGTCCGCTCTGTCTGTTAGTAAAATATCTCATAAACCACAGATTGAATTTTAATGACATTTTCAGAAAATAATCATTGGATGTGTATGTGCAGCTGATTAACTTTTAGAGTCAATCCAATTCAAGATGGCTGCCATAGTTAATGAATCTGTGCAAACACATAAATAGCTTAGCTAATCTTATAAATATTGAGCTAAATTTTGGTGTGGTAGTCTATCCATCCATCCATCCATCCATCCATCTATCCATCTTCTTCTGCTTATCCGGGGTCGGGTCGCGGGGGTAGCAGCCTAAGCAGGGAGACCCAGACTTCCCTCTCCCCAGCCACTTGGGCCAGCTCCTCCGGGGGAATCCCAAGGCGTTCCAAGTCCCTCCATCGTGTCCTGGGTCTTCCTCTGGGCCTCCTCCCGGTGGGACGTCACCAGGAAGCATCCTAACCAGATGCCTCACACACCTCCATATATGCAAAAAGAACCAAACCATAACCCAAAAATCTAAATGGGTGCATGTGTGTCAGAATCTGGTGTGTTGGTTTCTCAGGCTGATACCTTCATTCCTCTCAGTATCAGAACGTACAGAAAGTCCAACAAGCCCTTCGGAGGAGTCAGCTGTCAGTTTGCCTGATTTCCTCCTGTTGCCACGAGGCGCAGCGGGTGAAGATGAGGAGGCTGCTGAAGAA
>NC_051431.1:31862966-31881569 GCF_001649575.2 Kryptolebias marmoratus | reverse complement strand
AAACAACAGTCAGGACCCGTCCCCCCCACACGTAGGCGGAGGGAGTGTACCCTCTCGTTCACCGGGGTAAACCCCAACGTACAGGCACCAAGATGGGGGGCAACAAGTATGCCCACTCCTGCTCGGCGCCTCTCACCGGGGACAACTCCAGAGTGAAAGAGTGTCCAACCCCTCTCAAGGAGAGGGGTTGGACACCACCCAGCCCACAATACACCCGACCCCTTTGGCCCCTCCCATAGGTGGTGAGCCCATGGGAAGGGGGATCCATGTCACCTCTTTGGGCTGTGCCCGGCCGGGCTCCATGGGTGAAAGCCCGGCCACCAGGCGCTCGCCAACGTGCCCCACCTCCAGGCCTGGCTCCAGAGTGGGGCCCCGGTGACCCGCGTCCAGGCGAGGGAATACTGTGTCCAATATTTATGTTCATCATTAGGGGTCTTTGGGCTGCACTTCATCTGGCCCCTCACCTAGGACCTGTCTGCCTTGGGTGACTCTACTAGGGGCATGAAGCCCCTGACAGCGTAGCTCCTAGGATCATTGGGACACTCAAACCCCTCCACCACGGTAAGGTGGCAGCCCAGGGAGGGGCTGGTGTGGAAGTAGCAAACACATTGCATGACATTGTGTAAAACATCCTTTAAAGGTTTGACCAAAATGGCTCTAACTGTTCTTTCTCATCACAAAACGATCACAGTTCAAAAGTCTGGCATGAAAAGAGGTGGGTGATATGCTAGCCTTTTCATTTAAAAATGCATCTATTGAAAGCTACTTAATTTTCACAGAAATCCACAATAAGATCTTCAGTTTTCTCCATTCGCATCTCTCTCTTTCCATATGCTTCTGGAAGCCACATTCTGCTTCAGAGTGGGGCGGGCGGCTCAAAGTGGTTCCTAAGATGGTTCAAAAGGTTTAACTCAATCTTATCAAACACTGATGGTCCATGATCTTTAGGCAGCAAAGTCCTATGTTTTTTTCCCCACACTGGACAATAAAAGGTGTATATGAAATAACCATTAACAAGTTAACTGTCATGACTTTTACAAAGGAAATGAGCTCACCTGGAAGAAGCTTTCTAGGAATGTCTGCTGTTGTAGATGTTTGAATACAGGTGTGTCCTCAGGGGAGCAGAATAAACCACTGAGATGCTTTATGGCTCCTTCAGGCTGTCTGATATTCTGCTGTTTTTCTCTGACAGGGTGCCACAGGGATCAAAATGAAGTGCATCTTCTTCCTTTATGTACTGGTGATTCTGTGTGGCCATAAGGGTGTGCTGTCTGTAACCCCATCGTATGGTGAACGGGGCTCTGATCTTGGCATACAGGTGTTTCAGCAAGTAGTCCGCACAAAGCCCTTGGAGAATGTTGTTCTCTCACCTCATGGAGTGGCTTCCATCCTTGGGATGCTGCTACCTGGAGCCCATGGTGAAACCAGGAAGCAGATTATTAATTCTCTGCGATACAAGAAAAAAGGTGCGTGTGGAAGCTTGACAATAAAATGATCTGAAATCACTGCAGTGTCACGGGGCTGAGGAACTATAATGTAAATTGAGAAATGCCATGTTCTTGGTGTGCACAGGGCCTTATAAAATGTTGAGGAAGCTCCACAAGACCCTGACGTCCAAATCTAACCAGGATGCTGTGATGATTGCCAATGCCATGTTCAGCCAGAAAGGCTTTCCCATGGAAGAGGCGTTTGTGGCGACCAACAAAGCAAACTTTCAATGTGAGAGCAGGAACCTGGACTTCAGCAACCCCAGTGCAGCAGCTGATCAGATCAATGAATGGGTCAAAAATAAGACCAAAGGTAAGGATCTTAGTGCAGTGTTGTGAATCCATCCCTTTTAAAAGCAGATGAGTCTGTATTCTTCTGGTCAGGTTTGTTCTTATTTATTTGTGTAATTAAGTACAAGCATCGTGTTTTGGCTTGTTCTGACAACAGTTTTATTGCTTTTGCTGATTAATATGAGGGGTATAGTTCAACAGAGCAGGGCTTTGTTCCCTTAGTCCGACTTGACAAAGCCTAAATCTTCACTAAAAAATAACAGGTACAGTGACAGTGGTTCTAAAGTTACCTCAGAGTTTCTGCTTTAGTTTTTGTGCATGGCTTGAAAAGTTCATTTGACACTTTTTCTGCTCAAGATACACTGATACATTCATAAAGTTACAGGGGGAAAAATGGTGACGCATTAATATTGCATGCATGTACCTGAATTAGTACTCATAGAAATGTTTTTAAAGAGAATACTGCTGTCCAGGCTTAGTTTGAGGATTTAACAAGAAAAGAATAATTGTAAGAGGTGTAATGGTATTTATTAGTACCATTTTAGTGCAAGCGAGGCAGTCTGACAATCAGATTCACACGCAACTTAACAAGTAAAATGCCTGCTGAATATATTCTATTATAAATGTATTATTAATGACAAAATTGGAATGCTGTCACTTTCACAGATTATCTAGTAAAGTCTACTAGGGTTTATTGTGAGTTTTGGCACGTAGCTTTAAATAATTTTAATTGAAAGAGAGTTGGGCTGCAGATCAGGGGAAGGGTCTGTCTCTGCTTTATGAGTCTACGTGTGTCTTTAAGAATATTGTATTCACTTCAGAGTTGGTGTTTCATATTAAATAATCCAAAAAGATTATTCACCTCAAGTTACTATACGAGCTCTGCTGATCAGGAATCACCTCCTGGGAAGGGAAGGGAGGTCTGGTTTAGAGACAAATTTGAAAATTTAGAAACTAAAGAATCTTTCATTTTGGCAGTCAAAGCAAAAACAGATGGTGTTGTGTTTCTCACTTTGTTTTTTTATTTTTAAATGACTGTTTATGTCCTAAAACAGCTGAAGAATCCAGCCATTAGCTCACAGGCGCCCCCAGCAGACAGAAATGGATTACTGCATGTCTCACTCTGGCTTTCAACATGATCCATCCATCCATTTTCTTTACCCACTTGTCCTTCCTGGGTCACGAGGAGCTGGTGTCTGTCTCCAGCAGTCACTGTGCGAGAGGCGAGGGACACCCGGGACAGGTCACAGGTCCATCACAGGGACACGTGGAGACAAACAACCAATCACTGTCACTCACAGGGATAGTTTTAGAGTTAGCAATTAGTTAACCTATCATGCATGTTTTTGGAGGAAACCGGAGGAAACCCATGTGTGCACAGGGAGAACATGTAAACTCCACCCAGAAAGACCTCAGGTTTGGGAAGCGATCCTGAAGACGACAGCTCTAACCACTTCACCACTGTGCCACCTAGGATTAAATGTATACTATATGTGAAATTCGTTAGGACTTTTTTGAGGGGGGGGTAATAAAAGTGTCAAGAAACATTATATTGGCAACAGAGAGGGAGAAATCCAACAGAAATAGCATTTCTAACACAAATTAAATATGAAATAAATATTAATATTTGTTATGTTACCATGGTGATGGAGCTATGCTTAGAGATCCTCCTCATGATACTGAAAACAACATGGGAAATCCTGCTCTGAAGTATACGCCTCTGGAATGAAGTGCTAATTACAGACATATATCTGCATAGTTTTATGTCCAGCAACAAAGAGAAATTAATTCTAACTACATGTGGGCTGTTTGTTACTGATCACATTACAAACTTTTAACAGAGCAACAGTCTTCATTTCCTTTTTCTTGCTGATGATGATGATGCATTATTACTTCTACTTTTCTCATGAACACAAAATAGCTTTCTTACTTTATTCTTTTATCTAAATGTTAATTTACTGTTGCATATTTCTCCAGGTCACATCCCCAGCCTGATCAAAGCAGACATGCTGGATTCAGCGCTGACCCGTTTGGTTGCTGTTAACTCGATCTACTTCAGAGGCTTGTGGAAGTCTTGCTTCCAGCCCAACAACACGAAGATGAGACCCTTCAATGGGGGGGATGGAGAAGTTTATAAAGTTCCAATGATGTCCCAGCTAGCAATCTTTAACATAGGTAAGTGTTGTGTTAAGAAAAGATTTGCCCACATACAGACGGTGGTTCATGATGACTTTTACTGACTAATGCATTTCACAGCCACATATTTTTATTTGTCTTTTCAGAGAAACATTTGGTCTATAATTGAAAGTGTTAGTTTATTTAACTGGTATTTGAATCTGTGCTGCAATAAAAGAAGTAGTTAAAATCACTGTGTTTGCCAGTAATAAGAGCCAGCGGGGAACGCTGAACACATCTTATTGGGGACTTTTCATTTCCATTAAACCAAAGTTTATTTTTGCATTAAGGACCTTCCTTGATTGGTAGTTTCATATTTCAACAGAACGGTTCTGCAGGTTTGTTACAAACTCTATCAGAAATCTTTCTAATAAATGTTCCATGTGCACTCAGGTCTGACAAATGATTGTTTTAATGACATTTTGAGGATCCACTCAGTTCCAGTTTGTGATTCATAGAGGAGGCTGTGGTGAGTTGAAATGCAGGCTTAGATGTGTTACATCCAGAAGATATTTAGTCTCGTGTGAATGAAATGATGCACTAGTCAGCCGTCTATATTTAGATGAGCTGTCAGAGCTGTTAGCATGGTGAGGGTGCACGGGGGATAGATTCTCATACAGCCACAGTGTTAAAGTGAGGCCATGTTCAGCTCTGAGAGCCAAATGTCCTTTCTGTTCTTTTATTTCTAGGTTTGTCCTCAAAGGTCTTAAGTCACTCTGTTCACTTAGATAATGCATTGACTGAAGTATTGTGTACACATAATTTATAAATTTAAAACTTATTTTGTCGCAGTTAGTTGGACAATCTTAAGACAAACCTTTTTAGAGACTGTCGATGAGATGCTTGTGGCATGAGGCTCCATCTGCAGTGAGTTATATTCATTAATTGGCCTAAATCAACCTTCAGCTAACATGTTTGTCATTCTTGTTTCCTGACAAGAGTCTCGCTAGATGATTTTAAACAGTTTCATGTCTCAACATGTAGTAACAAAAGTAGCACATAATAATAATAATAATAATAATTAAAACTTCCAGTATCTGGAAGTTTTTTTTGGTTTTTTTTAGAAAGCATCCCCATGTTATTAGACTGTGACCTTCATGTTAGACTATAATTTGATATTGTACTTGGAGAAATTTGTGTTTGGTTTATTCCAGATTTTACTGGACTGCTTTTGTACAAACAGTTCAGATGGTATCCTTGACTTTTGTCCTACACAATGATTTTCCAAAATGTTTGAGGACTAAGAGGAGGGAAACGTTCCAGGAGAGGAAAATCCAGAGTGTAGGCCTGAGGGTAGCAACTCTAAATGTAGGAACAATGACAGGTAAATGTAGAGAGCTGGCTGACATGATGCAGAGGAGGAAGGTAGATGTATTATATTAAGAGACAAAGTGGAAGGGCAGCAAGGTTTAAGCTGTTTTACCACAGTGTGGATAGGAAAAGAAATGGGGAAGGGGTGAAGGAGTAAGAGTTGGCAATGTAGTCGAGGTGAAAAGAGTGTTAGATAGGGTGATGTGTGTGAAGGTAGAAGTAGAAGGTCTGATGTTCAGTGTTGTCAGGTTGGATGTGATGCAGAAGAGAAAGAGAAATTCTGGAAGGATCTGGATGAAGTGATGGAGAGTAAGGAGGAGAGAGTGGTGATCAGAGCAGATCTGAATGGACATGTTGGTGAAGGAAATGGAGGACATGAGGAAGTGAAGGGCAGGTTTGGTGTCAAGGAAGGACAGATGGTGGTGGATTTTGCCAAGAGGGTAGAAATAGCTGTAGTCAACACCCATTTCCAAAAGAGGTGGAACACAGTTTGACCTATAAGAGTGGAGGCAGGAGTACACAGGTAGACTACATTCTGTGTAGAAGAGCTAACCTGAGGGAGATTATGGACTGTAAGGTTGTGAAAGGGGAGAGTGTGGCCAGACAGCATTGGATGGTGCTGTGGAGGATGACTGTTGTGGTGATGAAGAGGAAAATAATAAAGGCAGAGAAGAGGACCAAAAGCTGGAAGTTGAGCAGGGTTTCCCCCAGAAAAGAGGCTAAGCCTGGTGGTAGGTGGCCGATCACCTGTGATCGACTGTGATTTAGTAAAAAAAAAAATTAAAGTTGACAGGAAAGTTGAAAATATGGCTATTTATTATGTGATATTGTAAGATATTTGTGTCAAATATTTACACAACTACAGTTTTACAAAAAGGCCCTTTTGAAATACTTTTTTAAACAACAATACAAATAAAAAAATAAAATTTAAGTCACATTTACAAATAAATTAAATTACCATAAATGAAAAAGTGCAAACAAAGCACCAACACACGTCTCACTTCCAGGCCAATGAATAACAACAGAGAACTCTGACAAACAGAGAGATCCTGTACTGTGCTTTTTGTGGCACAGGCTGCATGTTGGATCACTACATGGAACAACAAAACAAAACATCTAATGCTGAATTTAACAGCATCATTTTACTGGTAAACAAGGATAATATTTTCACTAAGTACAAAACATGCTTACCATATTCGGTCTTATAAAGACACCCGCTGAATTTTAGCTCAACTAACCATTTTTGGTTAAACCCACTGATATTTATTGCTGTGGCTCTGACAACCTGCTAACTCCAGGTAGCTGAAGGAGGCTCGGCCTCAGGGCTCATTAGAGTCCTGCAGGGCTCCGTGCTGATACAGGTGAACCAGCTCCTCTAGAGCACCAAAATCATCCATTTTGAACGAAGTGCGGCGCGTGATCCACATCAAGTTATAAAAGGTGCACGACATGACTTCGTGCAGGGGCGGAGACAGCGCGATTGCGTCACTGTTGGCACGTGCACCCTCGTGTGGTGAGGTAGATAAAGGTAGTAGTTTTGGGGGTGCTGGCAGAAAAAAATGTGTATAAAAAATGACGTATTTATAATAAACAAGCAGAGCTTAGCCTGGCGGCAGGAACATCAAAGCCTGGTGTCCCGCCAGGCTTATAATACGCTGGGGGAAACCCTGTTTGGAAGAATGTTGTGAGGAGTTCAGAAAGGAACTATTAAAGCCTCTGGGTGGTAAGAAAGGGCTTCTAGATGACTGGGCTACGACAGCCACAGTGATTAGAGAAACAGCTAGGAATGTACTTGGTGTGTCATCTGGACAGAAAAAAGATGAGAAGGAAACCTGGTGGTGGAATAGTGAAGTGCAGGAAGTTATCTAGAGGAAGAGATTAGCCATTAAGGAGGGAGTGAAGGACTTGTATCAACTAGGTAGACAGAGGGACCAGGCTGGAAAGGATGTGCAGCAGGTAGGCTTGTTAAAGATAGAAATGGTAATGTTCTAACAAGAGAGGAGAACATGATGGGAGGATGGAAGGAGAACTTTGAGGAGCTGATGACTGAAGAGAATCAATGGGAAAGAAGAGTAGAGTTCATAGAAACTGTGGACCAGGAAGTGGAAAAGATTAGTGAGGATGAAGTCTGGAAAGCTTTGAAGAGGATGAAGAAAGGGAAGGCAGCTGGACCTGATGACATACCAGTGGAGGGATGGAAATGTCTAGAAGAGATTGCAGTGAGAGTTTTGACTTGATTATTTAATGGCACTATTGAGAGTGAGAAAATGTCTAAGGAATGAAGACGTGTGTTGGTGCCTAGTTTTAAGAACAAGGAGTTGAAGCAACTACAGGGGAATGAAGTTGATGAGCCACTCAATGAAGATCTGGGAGAGAGTTGTGGAAGCTAGACTTAGACAGGAGGTGACTATTTGTTAGCAGCAGGATGGTTTTATGCCAAGAAAGAGCTCCACAGATGCTGTCTTTGCTTTGAGGATGGTGATGGAGAAGTACAGAGAGTGTGAGAAAGAACTGCATCAAGGATCGGCTCTGAGCTTCTTGTTTGCTCTGGTGATGGACAGATTAACAGATGAGGACAGGCAGGAATCCTCGTGGACTATGATGTTTGCAGATGACATCATGATCTGTGGTGAGAACAGAGAACAGGTGGAAGAAAACCTGGAGAGGTGGAGGTATGCACTTGAAAGATGAGGAAAGTCAGCCTTAGGAAGATAGAGTACCTGTGTGTGAATGAGAGGTAGGCAGGAGGAACAGTGAGGCTACAAGGTCAGAGGTCACAAAGGTGCAGGACTTTAAGGACTTAGGGTCGACTGCCCAGGAGAATTGGGAGTGAGGTAAAGAGGTGAAGAAGAGAGTCCAGGCAGGATGGAGTGGATGGAGAAAAGTTTCAGGAGTGATTTGTGACAAAAGGGTAGCACCAAAGGTCAAAGGAAAGGTTTACAGGACAGTGGGGAGAGTAGCCATCTTCTATGGTTTGGAGACATTGGGACGGACAAAAAGACAGGAGACAGGAGTGGAAGTGTCAGAGCTGAAGATGTTGAGGTTCTCCTTGGGAGGGACAAGGATGGACAGGATTAGGAATGAGGTCATCAGAGGTCCAGCCCAGGTTGAACGACTGGGAGATAAAGTTAGAGAGGCCAGACTGAGATGGTTTGCACATGTGGAGGGGAGGTAGGGCTGGGCGATATGGCTAAAAAGCATATCATGATATAAGCATTTCATATTGGTCAATATCGATAATTGAGTTTTTTTTTTACCTATTTAAAATAAGGACCAGGAGTAAAAAGGCTGAATCTAAATTCTTTAATTTTAAATGTAACCATCAACCTTTTAAAAAGAGGTCAACACAACTATGAAAAACTGTCAATTAAATAAACATACTGGTCAATGTGCAACGATAGCCATAAAGTAAAAGCTTCTCAACTGTGCTGAGTGGTAGCATGTCCTTCGCTAAATGATACGCAACAGCATCTGTTATTTCTTTAAAACGTTTTGTCGTATGGCGCTGCTGCCGAGTACCTCTTGATGGTTGTCTGTTGCCCCTTGTGTGTTGTTCCACTGGCGAATGTCGGTAGCTGTTTGACGCTGCTGTATTCTAGCGGATGAGAGCGGCTGAGGTGGTCAAATAAATTGGTGGTATTGCCATACTTGGTCGGGATGACAACCTTGCATAACTTGCAGACAACATTGGTCTGACTCTTTCTGGACTTAAATTATCTGTAATACTGCCAAACGGGTGACATGACAGTTTCTCTTTTATCCACAATTTCTTCTGGAGTTGTCATTTTCTCATTTCACTCTTTGCCTGGTGCCTTAACGTGAAACAACTACTGCGCATGTTACTCAATAGGCTGTTGCTGGCAAGCTAGCAGATGTCACTGCTAACTCACTTAGCTAGGCTATGATAGGTTGAGAGGCTAAAGCTGTGCCTCTGCCTACATCCCCCAGAATGCTGTGTTGTTCTGGATCGGAGTTCAGTGAAAGTATTGAATGTTCTATCGGACGTATTTTCTATTGATATTGCCTTAAGAGGAGGGACAGTGGGTATATTAGAGGGACGTTACAGATGCTCCTGCCAGGAAAAAGACTAAGAGATACATGGATGCAGTTAGAGAGGACATGGAGGTAGTTGGAGTGAGGACAGTGGACACAGAAGACAGATGGAGGAAGACGACTCACCGTGGTGATCCATGAAAAGAGAACAGCTGAAAGTAGTGGTTTGACCAGTGTTGAAGTGTATTGTGGTAAAATTTGGATGAACTTTGTTCTTCTGTGTCAGCAGTGGGTTTCCTGTCATTCCATAAAAGCCTTTTTAGAACATTGTCTTTTACATACTGGAGTCATGATTATGGTCTTTATTGAAGTGGGAGTGATATCTTCTTTGGACTTTTTTGTGACTTTCTTCATGAGTCATAGTTGTACTCTTGGGGGATTTTGGAAAGATGGACACTTGTGGAAAGGTTCATTGTTTCAGATTTCTATTTTTATTCTCCCACTGTTGCTCTTCAGAGTCTCCAGAGTTTCAGAAAAACCTTTGTAGTCCTCCTTACACTGCAATACTTGTTTTGTTTGTTCTGATCTTTTCTTTTTTAATGACATGGTAACTGCAGAGACCTCTCTCAGGTTTCTGTGTAAATGTAGCTCAAGGTTGACCTTTACATTCAAAACTTTGAACTGCCTTTGTTTTTCAAATGTTTGCTTCATAACGGAAATCGGCATACAAATAGTAAAATAGGTTATTGCCCACCGCCAAAGGGCAGAGGTGCACAATGGTTTTTGCCTGTGTGTGTGTTTTATCAAAATGAACCATTAAACACTTTTTTTTAATGAAACTTCTGATTATTATTGGCTGTAAAGTTAACAGGAAAGTTGAAAATATGGCTATTTATTATGTGATATTGTAAGATATTTGTGTCAAATATTTACACAACTACAGTTTTACAAAAAAGCACTTTTGAAATACTTTTTTTAAATAAATACAAATTATTTGCACCTAATTTGAATCCTAATTTAAGTCACATTTACAAATAAATTAAATTACCATAAATGAAGTGCAAACAAAGCACCAACACACGTCTCACTTCCAGGCCAATGAATAACAACAGACAGATGCTGGACTGTACTGTGCTTTCTGTGGCACAGGCTGCATGTTGGATCACTACATGGAACAACAAAACAAAGCATCTAATGCTGAATTTAACAGCATCATTTTACTGTTAAACAAGTACATAATATAAGCACAAAACATGCTGACTGTATTCAGTCTTATAAAGCCACCTGCTGACTTCCAGCTCAGCAAACCTCTGTGGTCTATAAACTCTCCTTTTTATCAGCTGCAGCAGTAATCTCCTTCCATGAGTTTTAAACAGTTTGATTATCTTTGTGATCTCTCACAGAGGGATCATAGAAATGCTGATACAGGCGAACCAGCTCCTCTAGAGCACCGAAATCGTCCTTGTGAATGGAGCGCAGCGTGTGCGGTCCAAGTGAAGTTACAGAAATTGGGAGGTGCACGACCACGTGACGGGACACTCGCAGGGCCTTCGCTCAGGGGCAGGGACAGCGCGATTGCGTTACTGTTGCCGCGTGCACCCTCACGCGGTGATCAACGCATCAAGTTGATGCGGGTGGAAAAGAACCATTTTATAATAAACAATCAGAGTTTAGCCTGGCAGCACACCAGGCTGATAATACACTGGAGGGAACCCCGGATTAACCTTGGAGTCAACCTGATTCAGGAAGGCTGCTACAGCCAACTGACCTTAAAAGCACAAATGTCTGGGACTTTCAGATACTGACCTAAAATTTGGTGTGGCAGTAGACCGATCCCCATCACATAGTCTGAGCACTAACAGATGTTTAAAACTATTGGAGTCAACTTGGTCTTTCAGCAAAATATTTAATGGACTGTAATTTCTCCCCTCCCATAAAAAGTTTTTCTGCTTAAAACTCTGTCATTAAAGATGATGGGCAAGATGCAGTCTTTTAAGGAACGCTAGGCCCATACTTCCATCTGTTTTGTGTCATTCTTCCAAAGTTACTGATAGGCTGTCTTACTGTCTCAGGCATGGCCACCACTCCTGAGGGGCTCAAATACAGAGTCATTGAGCTGCCCTATCATGGCAACACCGTCTGCATGCTCATCGTTGTGCCTTATGATGAGAACACACCTCTGTCCCAGGTCATCCCACACATCAGCACAGCCACGGTGCAGAGCTGGACGAAGCTGATGCACATGAGGAAGGTCCGCCTGCTCATTCCCAAGTAAGATGCACACATATGGGAACATGTACGACTGTAGCTTTGAATGTAAGCAACAATAAGTGTTTGTTTGGGATTTTCTAGGTTTGCTGCAGATGCAGAAGTGGATTTGAAAGACCCGCTCTCTGCACTTGGAGTCACAGACATATTCAGTGAGGATGCAGCTGACTTTTTTCACCTCAGTAAGTGAAAACATCAGCACTCTAAACCTGACAATGGTGCAGAGATTCCAGCAGCAGGTTATTCAGACATGAGTCAGTGTTACAGTATGTGAGGATTGTTAGTTGTTTACTGCTGAGAGCAGAACTATGAATGATTGCAGTGTTCAGTGTGAAAAACTGAACCAGTGCTGGTCACAAGTTCCGATGGACTGAAAGGAGATGGAGGTGAAGTGCTCTACTGCCATCATGTGTCATGGACCAAAATTCACCACAGACAACATCTTTACTTTAGCCCCATCTTGTGTGGTGTGGAGTAAAAACTGGCAGTGGACAATTTGAGCTGAGGTACTAAAGCTCCTGTTTTCTCAGGTGCTGACCCAGTGTTTGTATCCAAGGCACTCCAGAAAGCCAAAGTTATTGTGAATGAAGAAGGAACAAAAGCAGCAGCTGCCACCAGTAAGTGTTTTTTCACTCCCTCACTCACTATAGAGTAGACTAAATAGGTGCTTTTTACATTTCACTCTGCTCCAATGCAGCATGCCTCATAAATGTGGGTCAAGTATTCAGTTAGTTGTTGCATAAGATAAGACAAGAACTATTCAAGGTAAAGTCCTTGAGAGGGTCTCCAGTTCGAAGTAATCATTGACAGGGAACTGTCATGTTTCCCATTTAAGACTTAAGTTGGCCTTCTATTATAGAAATAAAACGTGTTTCTCTGTCTTGTTTTAGTACGATGTGTGCTGCTGCCTTTCTCAGTCAGGTTACTCTTGTGAGAGAGGTCATGGTCTCAACGGGTTTATAGCTGCTTAAATAAAGGTCTTTTGATTTATATATATTTTTATATCACTAGCAAGATGCTCAACATCATTTTGTTGTTTTTGGCTGAGAAATTATAATTATGTCTTTGTAAAATTGACATAAAATTTATTTAGACATATTTCTTACACTTTTTATTGTATCGTTTTACTTAAACATAGATTGTATTTACAACCGTAAGAACCTTGATTATACTTATAAATGAATATAATCTACAACTGATTTCAGCCTGTAGTTTGTGTGCAGATATGAAAACAAGCATTTGATTTATGCTGTGATTGAACATGTTTCATATTTCTAAATGTAGTTTCACTTCAGATTTTTCTAATAATCGACCTGTTGTAACTCTTGTGTTTCAGCTGCTATTTTGATGGCTCGGTCCTCCCCCCCCTGGGTTACAGTGGACAGGCCTTTCCTCTTCCTCATCAGGCACCACCCAACAGGTACATCTCAAATAGCTTGACTCACACGTTGGTTTTTGACTGTCCACTTTTCTGTTTTGTATGTAGATGTGTATTTTGCTCTGTGGATGTGAAAGGAACATGATTTTGACTATAAAGTTGACTTTGCTTTCATGCTTTGCTGTGTGTGTCTGCAGGTACCATCCTGTTTCTGGGTCAGATCAACCAGCCCTGAGGCCGCAGGCTGCACACACCATTCAGCAGCACCTGGAGTAATTACACACTGCTGTGCATGAACACACACATAAATCAGGCTGTAGAATGTACAGTGTGGATGTGTTTTAAATATTACTCTTTTTTATGTTAATCGTTTTCTGCAGCACATAACAAACTTTTCAGAATGTTTTGCAGATTGTTTTCCTGCTGTTCATTTCTTTTATTACATTTTTAATGACTAAAAGTGAAATGTGTGATTTCTTTTTTCCTAACTCTGGAGTACAATGAAGATTATTATTTATTGGCTCACAGTTTGAGTTGAGTCATGTAACTCCTGTTTATTACGTTTATATGAGCATCAGCTAATCTTAAAGACTTTACCCTCAGCTGTTATTTTTGTTTTTCTTTTGCTGAGGAAATCTTCTGTTGCTTCATATTGGAAAACAAAAATAAATGCACATATTTATAACAACAGAGAAATGACTCTAGTAGTTTTTGTTTGTTTGTTCAAACATTTTTGCCTAAAGATTCATGCATATGACTTGTGTTTTGTTTTTTTAAATACCAAGCAAAGTGAAAGTTGTGTTGATTTGGTCATACGTGTTACAGAACAGGGCTCTCCAGGGTTGGTTTTCTGACAAGCAAGTTATTTTGTGTATCCTGTCTGTTTCCTCCCACAGCCAAAAAGCATCCACATTAGGGTGGTTGGTAAGTGTGAGTGAGTGTCAGAGCTTGTTTTTGTGTCCCTGTGATGTCCCCTGTGATGTCCCTGCGACCTGAAGCAGCCGTACTGACACCCATGCTGGTAAAGTCCAAATGTAGGGCCTTTGGGAACCTTTTTGCCGTTTGGTTTTATTACTGATGATTTATTTATAGAGGGTTTTTGTTTGTTTGTTTTTTAATCAATAATTAAACTTGTTAAAGAAATGTCAGCTTTTACAGTTTACTCTTTGAACTCGATTTGATTTAAAAGCTACAATGAAGAGGTCATTTATCTGCAGTTTAAGGTGCTTTTTAGGTTTGATACCGTTGGAGGACTTATTGCTTTAGGGCTCTGGGATCTATGGTCATATAGATTGTAGCTAATAAACTACTGAACTTATGGTCTGGTCAACATACTCTGTGACTCAAAGGCCAAAGTGGCCTTTGGATAACTTCTAATTAAATTCAGTTCAGTTTATTTATATTGCTCCAAGTCACAACAAGAGTCGTCTCAGAGCTCTGTATAAAAACATTTACGTACATCCTAAAAGCCAATTAGTAAAAAGTATTTATCTAAGGAAGCCAGAAGATTGCATTGAATCTTCACTTCGTCACAGTCTCCCATCCTCAGCAGCACATTGACAACAGTGGAGAGGAACAACTTCCTCTTAACAGGAAGAAACCTCCAGCAGAACCAGACTCAGGACCAGGACCAGCAGCCATCTGCTTCACCCAGCTGGGCTTTGAGAGGACAGGAAAGAGACAGAATGAGTGGATCCAGGTGGAGTTTCTACTGGAAGAAACTCATGTTACTGACAGAAATAATTACAGCAGAGCAAATAAAGGAAATGCTTCCAGTTTGTCCTCCAGCGGTCTGAGCCTATAGCAGCAGAACTAAGGGAGAGCTCAGGAAACCCAAGTCAACCCGAACTATAGGATTGATCGAAAGAAAGTTTTAAGCCTCAGGGTGTCAGCCTCACGGACAGAAACTGGAAGTTGGTTCAACAAGAGAGGAGCCTGAGAACTGAAAGCTCTGCCTCCTGTTCTACTTTTAGAAACTCTAGGAACCACAAGTAAACCTGCAGTCTGAGAGTGAAGAGCTCTGTTAGGAAAATACAAAACAGTTAGATCTTTATTATAAGATGGAGCTTGGTTGTTCAGAGCTTTGTATGTTAGAATTAAGATTTTAAAATCTGTTCTGAATTTGACAGGGAGCCAGTGGAGAGAAGCTAAAACTGGAGAAATATTATTTCTCCCTCTAACTCTCATCAGAACTCTGGCAGCAGCATTTTGGATCAGCTGAAGACTTTTAAAGAGTTTTTTGAACACCCAGATAATAAAGTATTACAGTAGTCCAGCCTAGACATGATAAATACATGGACCAGCTTTTCTGCATCATTTTGAGACAAGATGTTTCTGATTTTAGTGATATTATGTAGGTGGAGGAAAGCAGACCTGGTAACATTTTTAATGTGGGGGTTAAAGTTAAAAGTTAAAATTTCCTGACCCACAATAACATCAAAGTTCTTTAAATTAGAACTGGAGGCCAAATTAATGTCATTCAGAGGAAGTGAAAGGCGGCAAAGTTTGTTCCCAAGATTCTCCAGTATACCTGCCTCTGTCTTATCTGAGTTTAAAAGCAGAAAATTAAGAGTTATCCAGGTTTTTATGTTTTGTTTTTTTTTCCAAGTTTATTTGATAGGGACAGACACACATTTACATAGACAAACTGAATGAAACAGCAGTCCCATGTTAGCATCATGGTGCAATAGCAACAGCTAATTCGCAGCACTTGTCCCTAGATGGGCTTTTTTTTAAAAAAAAAAAAGAAAATTAAAGTAAAATCATTTGAAATAACACAACATAATATATACAAACAGAGAAGTGTAAAGAAATTAAAAATGAGTACGGGTCATTATAAGCATGTCTTTAAGACATGCTTATAATCTAAGTAACTGATTGGATTCATTAGGTTTTATAGATAAAAATAACTGAGTATCATCAGCATCAGCTACCATCTTCAAATGGTAACAAAACAATTTAAATCAGTTTATACAACCCCAAGTCTGAAAGAGTTGGGATATTGCATAAAATGTATGTAAAACCTGAATGCAATAATTAGGAAATTTCATAAACCCATATTTTATTCACAATGGAACATAGGAATATAGCAAATGTTTATTTATTTATTTAAAATGTATCCTTTTTAGGGTGGTGGGGGGCAGCAATTTGATGGCAACCACACATCTCAAAAACCTGGGACAGGTGCAACAAAAGGCTGTAAAAGTAAGTGGTATGAATAAGAGATGACTGGAGGTTAATTGGCAGCAGGTCAGTAAGAGGACTGGGTATAAAAAGAGCTTTTTAGAGAGGCTGAATCTCAGAAATAAAGGTGGGAGAAGGGTTCCAAATCTCTGAAAACCTGTCAAAATAGTGACATAATAATGTTCCTCAATGTAAAAATGTGACGGCTTTGTATATCTCATCATCTATAGTTCATGATATCAAACAATTTTTTTATAATATCCTGGAGAAATCTTTGTGTGCAGAGGACATGGCCAAAAGTCAATGTTTGATGCCTGTGACCTTCAGGTCCGATTCTGTTCTGGACATCACTGCATGGGCTCAGGAACACTGTCTGTAAACACAGTTCAGTGTCCCATCCACATATGCTGCTGAAAGCTCTATCATGCAAAGAAGAACACGCCACCATCTTCTCTGGGCCAAAGCTCATTTAAAATGGACTGAAGCAAAATAGAAAACAATGCTGTGGTCAGACAAATCAAAGTTTGCAATTCTTTTTGAAACGTCCTCCATACTAAAGAGGAGAGAAACCATCTAACCTGTTATCAGCACACAGTTCAAAAGCCTGCTTCTCTGATGGTATGGGGGTACATTCATGTCCATGAGCATGAGAGCATAAAAAAACAACATATGCTCCCATCTAGACTTCCCATTTTGAGGAAGGCCTTGCATATTTCAGGAAAATAAGGTAAACTGCATACTGCAACCATTGCAACAGCATGGCTTTGAGAAGAGCTCACAGCTGAACCGGCCTTCCTGCACTCCAGACCTCTCACCAACTGCAAATCCAGCAAAGAAGATCCAGGACTGTTGAACGGCTAGAATCCAACATCAGACAAGAATGGGATAACATTCCTCTCCAAAACCTCTAGTAACTGCTCTCCTCAGTTCCTGTATGTTTTAAAAGAAGAGGAGATGTTTCATAGTGGGAAACATGGCCCTGCCCCAACTTTTTTTGGATGTGTTCATCCATCTATCCATTTTCTTTACCCGCTTCTCCTGTCTGGGTGGTGGGCAGCAGTCTCTGTGCCAGAGGCAGGGGACAGCCTGGACAGGTCACAGAGAGACATGAATGTTTTTAGTCTTTGGGAGGAAACTGGGGTACCCGCAGTAAACCCACGTGAGCACAGGGAGAACATGTAAACTCCATAAAGGCCCCAGGTTAGGAAGGGATCCTGCAACTTTCTTACTAGGAGGCAACAGCTCCCACCACTGTGCTGCTGTTGCACCTCCATCAAATTCAAAATTACCTTATTTTTTTTTCCAAAAATGGCACAATTTGTTAGTTTAAACGCTTGCTATGTTTACTCAGTTCCATGGTGAGGGGCTGTGGTAGCTTGATGCTCAGTGCTGCAGGTTCAAGCCCAGGTTCAGTCCGCTTTAAAACATCTGCCAAGTCTTTCATGTTGGCTTGTTCTCTGTGAAGGGATCAGCCCAAATCATCCAACTCAAATGTTTGTGTTGGTAGAAGCAGACTAAGGGTGCTTTGTTTAAAAGAAACAGACATGGGATGACATATTTCATCAAAAGTTTCCTAAAGGATTGCTGTGAGTGTTTTCCAACATAGTTCTCCTGTAGAATATGCCATTAGCTTCAGATTGTGTTAATCTTGTCAGAATGTGTTTGAGGCTTTCCTGCAGTCATTACGGTAATCCTGACAGCGGCTCCGGGTGTCAGCTGATTCTCCTTCTACAGGCTAGTGAAGGAGGACAATTCTCTGAAGGAAACACTGCTGGCTCGGTGAACTCATCATGGCTGCAGAGATTCATTCCAGGCCTCAGACTGCTAGACCGGTTCTTCTGAACAAGATCGAGGGACACTCGGATTCCGTCAACGCGGCGGTTTTAATCCCCAAAGAAGATGGAGTGATCACGGTCAGCGAGGACAGGTGAGAGCCACCAGGCAGGCAAGCTAACGGCGGCTAGCGGGCTCCGTCTACTTACTGGTGATTACAGTGCGATATCTGGGCAAACAGGGAGAAACTGAAACCAGCGATAAACTGATTCACTTTGGCTATGTTTTATAGAATGAAAGGCGTCACGGGAGGTTCTTTAGTTATAAATTCATACATATTTGTTCATTCGTATGTATTCATCCTAAATAGATCTGCAAACAGCTATCTTAGTCTGTACAACGCTTATTCACGATTCGTGACGCGAAAACATATTTCAAACTACAAACCTTCGGCTTTCAAGTAGTTATCTTGTTATTGTTAACGTAAAAGTTGAACTCCTTTGTTTTCATTTGATTAAAAACATTGAAATGAATCTGATGACGCCACAACAGCTGGGTGTCACCAGACTCCTGTACAGTGAGTTGGACTCGGTGGACAGGTTGGGATCCCTGTCCCCTGATGTCCCACTGTTTAATCCAGAGTCCTTCAGGTTCACACTGTTTAATCCAGAGTCCTTCAGGTTCACACTGTTTAATCCAGAGTCCTTCAGGTTCACACTGTTTAATCCAGAGTCCTTCAGGTTC
>NC_051431.1:31857636-31861839 GCF_001649575.2 Kryptolebias marmoratus | reverse complement strand
AGAGTCCTTCAGGTTCACACTGTTTAATCCAGAGTCCTTCAGGTTCACACTGTTTAATCCAGAGTCCTTCAGGTTCACACTGTTTAATCCAGAGTCCTTCAGGTTCACACTGTGTTTAATCTGGAGTACTTCAGGTGCACCTGAAGGCAGCATGGTAACTGGAGTTCAGCCACATGCAGTAGCTGCTAAAGACGCTGATCAGTGAATGTGTTTGAGGCTCTGTCACTCTAGAATACAGGTGGGAGAGGAAGTAACACCTCCTGTCACAGTTAAAGGAACTAAGCACTCACATCAAACCCGCTGGACTAAAAAATAGAGAAGCTGCGGGGTGACGATGCAGCAGTTCACTTGATGAAACTAGGTTTGACAGCTGCTGCTTCTCTGCACGTTGTGTTTCTCACAGTAGTCCATGAGTACAGTTTTGAATCACCACTAAGGACTGTAGTTGTGTCTGTTACATGTGAACGACTCCACATTTCATCTTAGAATAATTATCAAGGCCTTCACTGGAATACACTGTGTGCCTTCTGGAGCTGTTTTCAATCTTGATTACTGCCTTACGCCAAAGGTTTCCATGTGATAATGTGTTTGTGTTCTCAAAGTAGCTCATGAACCACTGGACAGATTTGAATGAAACTTTCAGAAAGTAATCATTGGATGTACATTTAAAACTGATAAACCTGTGGTGGCCATTCAAGTTGCCTACCACAGCCAAGCAGCCTTAGAAAACACATAATTGGCTGTAACTCAAGCAGTTTTACAGATACTGAGTTAAAATTTGGTGCTGTAGGAGCTGAGATTGACCCCGATCTTATGTTGTGACTGCTAACTGATCAAGTAATGTTTGTTTTTAAAACTTTACTGTCAGGGAAATATCTCCTGAACCACTGGATGGATTTGAATGAAACCCTCAGAAAGTAATCATTGGATGTACATCTACAACTGAATACTTTTCGAGTCAACCCAGTTTAAGACGGCTGACTCAGCTCATCAACCTTAGCTAAACTGAAAATGGCTATAACTTACTCAAATTTACAGGTACTGAGATCAGATTTGGTGTGGTAGTAGCTGAGAGCCATCCTCAACACCCTCAGCTAACAACTCTTGCATGAGTTTTCACATAAAACAAGTTTTGACCAAAATGGTTGTGAGGTATGTACTGATACCACACTTCTTCAAAGGACAAATGCTTACATTTGAGTACTTACTGATACAAAGTACCAATGAAACTACTAGTTTCAGGCTTATCAGTGACCCATGGTGGAAGACTTTGATAAACCCAGTCAATTATGGCCATATCCACTCTCCTCATTCCCTTCCATCTCCTCAGAATGGTGTAGCTCAATGGCAGCAACTGGCCCAGTCAGACCAGCTTCCTGGATGGCTGCTGGAAGGCTTGCCAGCTTAGCTTTCCTGGGTCGATGATTCCTACACCACTCTTGTGTTTTCCAGAATGTTCTTTTTCACTTCAGTGATGATGATGATGGAGGTCTTTGTCCTCTTGCCAAGTACCAAGCAGTGAGTTTGCCAGGAATCTGGGGCTCAGATCTATGTATTCCCAGTGCCCTCTTCTGTTCAGTCTTCCACTTTAAAATGCCTCCACGCTGCTTCTGCTACTTTTTCTGTTTATTGGCAGTTAGCAAAAAGCTTTATGGTGCATTACTGTCACCAACTGACAAGGACCCCATTTCTGAAAAAGTTGGGAAGCTGTGGAAAATGTAAATCAAAACAGATTGCAACAATATTCAAACTCTTTCACAAATCATTGTAAACACAGTTCACAATGCCATCCAAAAATTCTGGTTAAAGTTCTGTCATGTAAAGTAGTGAACACCATCCAGAAACACTGCTGTCTTCTCTGGGTCAAAACTCATTTAAAATGGACTGAGGCAGAGTGGAAAACGATCCGTCCGTCCGTCCGTCCATATATACAACCCCAATTCTAATGAAGTTGGGACATTGTGTAAATGTACATCAAAACAAAATACGATGATTTGCAGATCTTTTTTTAACCTTTATTTAACTGAATACACTACTGCCTTCAAGGAATCCTATGCTATTAATTCTCCCATGTTTTGGTCCAGCTCAGACAAAACATCCACACCAAGATGTTTTGTCCTAGCTTTGGTCTTGAAGCAGACAGTTCATTAGTTTGATTGACCTTCTTTCAGGACCATCCGAGTGTGGCTGAAAAGAGACAGTGGTCAGTACTGGCCTAGCATCTATCACACCGTCTCCTGTAAGTGGGACTGCTTTGTATCTACAGTTCAGTCTATTATAAACACAAGCAACCTGCTCATGGTAAATGTCTGCTTCACTGTCCTTCAGCTCCATGCTCCTGCATGTCTTATCACCATGACAGCAGGCGCATCTTCATAGGCCAGGACAATGGGGCTGTTGTGGTGAGTGACCACTAACTCTGTCATTGCTTATTTGTCTCTGTCCTTATATAGCTGAGGAAGGAGAGTGTAATTTGAAGCTTTTTTTGTCCCTCTCTTTTTATAGGAGTTTCTCATCTCTGAAGATTTCAACAAGATGAATCATGTGAAAACATATCCAGGTGAGACAAAGTCCTCAAAACAAATGTCCAGCATAATTAGGAACATAAATTTCTTTCATTTCTGTGTCTTAGCAGTAAATGTGGAAGAATTTTGAACAGTATACATGTATACTGTGCTTGTAGATTGTAGGCACTTGTGCTGCTTATTGAGGTTCTAAAATGAAACCATAAATCAAATCTTACATGAAACTAAATCCAATTACATGTTTTCATATCTGTTCAAGGGTTGTTGTTTTTTTTACCAGTGGAAGACAGCCAAAGAATTTCAGTCTTTTCTTTCAGGCCCTAATAACAGAAAATGATGTTTGTTTGTTTTTTCTGAGCTTTATTTTTGTAAATGCAGCTTCCTCAGGTCAGTCAGGTCTCTCCACTGTCTTTAGCTGGATCAAAATGCTGCAGGTAGACTCATTTGAAGAAAATAAATGGTAGAACATTTGCAGCTGGCCTTTAATGTTGTTCAGAAAAGTCTTTGTGAATTGAGACACTTATTAAATTCTGACAAGACTTCTAAACTGAGCTTTTCAAAAACAAAGACTGTAGTAGATTGTCACATTGTTATACTAAATAAGGAGATTGATTCAGTGCATCAAGCAGCCATAAGATTTGTAACTGAATGTTGGTTGGTCCTGTTTGTGCTTAGGTTGGAACACTGGGATGCTAGTCTTTATAAGGCTATAAGACATTATTTGCTTTCTTATTTATGTTCTCTCTTTATTCCGAAAGTCACCAGGAGATACAATTCTCAGTTATATGGACAAGTCATGTATGTCATTCTCAAACATGAACTGTCTTTGGCAAAAGTGCCTTTAAAATCTTCCCATCGTTGTCCAGGTGTGAGTTTCAGGGATATCTTAAACTGGACCACCTGCAGAGTATGCAGGGGCACAACTACCTACTTTCTGAGGGGTATGCAGACACATTACAGCCCCCCCCCCCCCCTTTTTCTTTTCCTCCCCTGCTTACGTTTATAAATCTTATTTACTCATGCACTTATAAAATATAATTCCCGATATGGGATATGGCCCGTCAGAACATCTCTGTGGGTCATTCTCCACCAGCCTCAATGAGTCAATGAGTCCCCCACTTCCTGTGGTGAAGGCCATTCAGATGGATCTTCTGAGTAAGACCTTGCCCCAACCCTCTCCTCTGCACCTCTCTGTTCATCATCATCATCATCATCTTCACCTCTCTGTTCCACTTTCTCCTCTGTGGTGTTGGTCTTGCCATGTCTGCCTGCTCTAATTTTCCCAAAAGGAGACAGTAATGGTCAGCAGAAATTCAAACCCTCCTGGGTATGAAGTATATGCGCTGCATATACTTCTCACTTCATACATATTATTGTAATAATAATTTATAGTTATTTTACTTTTATTGCACAGATATAAATAAGGTGACTAACAGAACACAAGTGAACATGTTGACAGTCATTCTGTTTTAAATTAATGTGTCAGCTTTTTCTTGCTCTCAGGACAGACCTGGCCAAAATAAAAGTCTCCACCAAAAAAAAGGTTACACAATCTAACATTTCGTTGGACCACCTTCAGCTTTGATTACGTCACACATTCACTGTGTCATTGTTTCTATAAGCTTCTGCAATGTCACGAGATTTATTTCCATCCAGTGTTGCAGTAACTTTTCACTAA
>NC_051431.1:31850007-31857189 GCF_001649575.2 Kryptolebias marmoratus | reverse complement strand
TCCATCTTTATGCTCCGCAGCAAATTGAAGCCTTTTTTTTCCAGTTAGCCTCACTGATTAGTGGTTTTCTTAAGGCTACACAGCTGTTCAGTCCCAATCCCTTCAGTTTCCTTCACATTGTGTGTGTGGAAATGTTCTTACTTTCATTATTAAACGCAGCCCAGAGTTCTACTGTTGTCTTCTTTGATTTGATTTCAACAAACGTTTAAGTGATTGCCGATCACGATCATTCAGATTTTTTTTCCAGCCACATTTCTTCCTTGAAGGCGATGGGTCCCCACTATCCTTCCAGTTTTTAATAATGCGTTGGACAGTTCTTAACCCAGTTTTAGTAGTTTCTGTGATCTCCTTAGATGTTTTCTCTGCTTGATGCCAATGATTTGACCCTTCTCAAACAGACTGACATCTTTTCCACGACCACAGGATGTGTCTTTCAACATGGTTGTTTAAGAAATGAGGAGCAACTCATTGCACCAGTTGGGGTTAAATAACTTGTTGCCAGCTGAAACATAATCACCCATGCAGATCATCAAATCATCAGACCACCTGCTCCTGAGTGTCCCAAAAACTAAATCTGAGCTTTGAGGGGATCATGCTTTTGCTGTTCCTAAAATACGTCATTTTGACATTAAACAGGTCTCTTCCCGGTCAGTTTTTAAATAACTTCTTAAAACCCATCTCTTCTCTTTGGTGTTTGACGTCATCTGAGATTTTGACTTTTTAGGTTATTTTGATTGTATGTGTTTTTATTATAGGGCTGCTCTTACTTTGCTTTTTAGGTTTTTATTATATCTTGTGACTGCCGTTATGTTTTATTTATTGTAACTTTACAGCAGTGTGGTCCTGTGGTCGTTTAAAGTGCTTTCTAAATAAAGCTGGTATGATACTAAGGTTGGGCAATTAGACGAATTTATCGACCATCAACGACAGGCTGAGCCATTCAGCGGTCGTTTCTCTAAGAGCAATTTTTTTTTTGCCTACGCACCCCCCACTCCACCCTCGCCTGTGTGCCACCAAGTGTAGCTTTGATTTCTTCACTCAAACTTCTAACAGAAAGAAAGAGTAGTGTATGTTCAGGAAACACATTTATTTGAACAATAACCACAGTGGTGGGAAGGGAAACAGAGACTGGCTTTTTTAAACCAGTTTAACTGTACTTACAGTTCAGTGTTTGTCTTACAAACTCTGCTAAGTGTGAAACGATAAATATAAAATTAAATCCTCCAGCAGAGAACGTGTGCTTCTATAAAAAGCTGCTCTTTTTAGTCTTCTATTGAGTGATTTGGCGCATACAAAATAAATAAACGACTGAATATTTCTAAAAACTACAATATCTCAGAATCAGAGCAAGAAGATAAAGGGAAACTATTCCTTCCAGGAAGAGCTTATAAATGATTTGACAAGAAAACAAGCATGTTCACCTTCTTGGGTTTCAGCAGGGTGCGCAGGTTGTTAACAACATGACGAGCGGTGCTAAAGACTCGTTCTGAAGGTGTGCTTGTGGCCGGTATGCACAGATATTTCCGTGCCATTTGAGATGACAAAAAAAGTCCAGATGTCACCTCCACGACTATATCCCCCATCGTCATTTGTTGGACTGATGAATATGGGTTGAAAAAATGTTGTACATCTAGCCCAACCTGGTATGATATGGGTACTTATCTGTGGTGGTTCACACTTTATCTGATGTCATACTCCCATTAAGACTGTATTTTATCTTGTAGCCCACCAGAACCGCGTGTCAGACATGGTGTTTTCCCTGGAGAGTGAGTGGGTAGTGAGCACCGGCCATGACAAGAGTGTAAGCTGGATGTGCACCCAGAGCGGCAGCATGTTGGGGAGACACTACTTCACTTCCTGGGCCTCCTGCCTGCAGTATCCTTCACCGACGTTGTGTTATATGTAGAAAGAATGAACAGAAAGAGCACGTTTAAGCCCTGACTGCTTCCTCAGGTATGACCACGAGACGCAGCACGCCTTTGTTGGGGATTTCTCTGGACAGATCACTCTACTGAAGCTGGAGAAGCAGACATATTCTATCATTACTACTCTGAAGGGTCACGAAGGTAAAGCCACAAACTCCATCCTGTACATATCTACAGTATGTGCACGTTGGTACAAGTGCTTGTGCACAAACACTTGCAAAGATTCCTCAACACAACTTTATTATTTAGAAAAATAAAGGTACAAATCTAATACTAAATCTGTTTTGATGACAATCATTTTAGAAAAAAAAAATTATACAATATTAAATTACTGTAGTCTCTATAAAATCAAACTTATTGTTATCTGTGATACATCAGTAAACCAATATTTAATTCAGCAATTGAAATGTTTTAGGTAGTTCTTAGCCAGGACACCTTCTGTGTTTTTTAAATTTTTATTTGTTTTGTTTTTTATCAAAATTATGTCAGATCTTTGCATGTTCACAGGTCCATCCAAAGCAATGAAAATTGGAAATAAATGTACCACAAAGCAAATGATTGGCTTTTTAGTTATAAAATTCATAATCAAAGACGTGTTGTAGAAAAGCCACAATTCAAAAAGCTCAACAGGAAGCTTGACTTAAACTCGGTGTTGTCTTAAGTGCAGCTGCCTGATCCAAAGTTTCCCTTCTTTGTATTGAAATAAAAAAATATGAAAGGCCTGTATTTTATTGACATTACTGGTGCATTTTATGCATTATTGGATCTGATTTAACATCATCACGGTGACCGAGCCCTGATCTCGTGATGCATTCACATTCTCAGGTGAAAATCATTAAAGCCTGTTAGAAGTCTTAACAGTCAAATAAAAGTCTTAAACTGCACATATCTTTATTTAAAAATAAAGAGTCTGCATACATTATCTAATAGCACTAAGTAGCCAGAACTAAACAGAGCTCCACACTCACTTCAGTGAGAAGCAGTAGTATTCTTACTCCAGTTCTGTTGTCGAGGAGAATGATGGAAATGTCATCAGACGTGTTGCACCTAAAAACTCTGCCAAGAGCTTCTTGTTGGTTCTGACCGAGCTGAAGTTGCTGAGTGGCCATTTGAACTCAGTGGACAGATGGATGGTTGGTTGTATGTATATTTCTCAGTTCTTTGAGCTGGCATCAAACAAGAACTTGTTGAAAACCAAGCAGGGGGTGACTAATGTGACCAGATGACAATATTCACATGTCAAAAAGCTAATTTACCACAGTCATATTGCCTGTTCTTCAGTCAGACAAACAGCTTGTGATGCCATGTGCTCTGGTTGTACCGATAAAAACCATGAAACCAACAAAGAATGATACATTCAGTTTTAAACGTCCTCCCTCTGCTTTGATCTGGAGATACTTTGATGTTCATGATAATTCATGTTAATTGGACAGATGGTAATTTATTTTAATAGGTGTGGTGCTAAGCTCAAACTGTGCACAGCTCCATATATGAAATGAAAAATATGATCAATCAGAACAGGATAAATGAATAAAAGGTCAGACCTAATGCCTGCAGAAATAATCTGTCATTAAAAAGTGTCTCTTTATTGTATTTGAACCTTTAGGTGGTTCAGGAAAATATCAGATATTAAAATCAAATAGGGTTGCTCATCTGTTGCTTTGGCAACAACAACAAAGATATCTAATGCTGTCAACAGATACCCAAGCAGATACGTCTTGTTTTGTGCTTCTGTCCCTTTTAAAAAATATATAAATGGGCTTTAAAAACTAATTTAAAAGCATAAACTTATTTTTTTAACAGTATATTTATTCAGTTGTTTTGCATATATGAATCCCCTCCCCCAAACACACACACAATCAACACTCAAGGCATAAAATAAGACAAATTAAAAACAAATTCAGTTAAAAAAATAATAAAAAAGTAAGATTTAACAAAGGTAATAACAAATATGAATATACAGATAAATAAAATAAAATTAGTCATTCAAATCTAAAGCCTTGTTAAGACATCACTTTCTTTTTAAAAATATTAGTTACACAATTAAATATTGGTCTTATAAGTTGCTGCTATTTTATTTACTCAATTTCACTCTTTCATTTCAACTTGGTTGCTTTCGAATAATTGCTTGAAGGCATCCCATACTTCCTGAAATGTACTGTTTTTTCCTATGACTATATTAATTTCTCTACAGCAAGCCAGGAGGCCATTTCCCGTCGCCACATTGCAGTCGTAGGACACTGCATTCTTTTTCATCTCAAAGCGATTACTCTCCTGACTTGAAGCATACACAAGTTGATCAAAGGTGCCATTTTATGGCTTGGTGCAAAATGGTTAGGATAGATAGCTAATATGCCAAACTTTGCCTCAGAGGGACCTCTACAGCAGCTACATGTGAGACCAGGTCAACTGTGTTCTTCCAAAACAACAGAAACTTTGGGCATTCCCACATACAATGCACCAGTGTGCCAATAATAACATTACATTTAGGACAATTATCAGTAATGTCAGGCTGATACTGATTAAGTTTCACAGGTGTGACATATGTCCTAAACAGTCATTTATACTGTAACAGTTTGAAGTCTGCGTTTGCGCTTTTAAGCAAGAATTTCCCCACTCATCCTCAGTAATATCTATTCGTAGATCGTCTTTCCAGGAATAAAGTCTTGATTGTGAGGTATCTTTGGATTTGGATCTCAGCATAGCATACTATAGTGCCATTTGCCTTCGACTATTTACACTATTTTCAGTGATGCTCTCTGTATCTGAGAGAGACTGCACCTCTAAGCTGTGGATTTGTGATGTTATAAAGCTTCTTAACTGTAAATACCTAAAATAGTGCTTTCTAGGAATGGCGTATCTATGAACCAGCTGATCGGAAGTCATTAGTCTCCCATCTGCATAGAAATCTGCTATTTTGCCCAAACCTTTGTCTGCCCATTGTTTGAACCCACCATCAGCTCTACCAGGGACAAAGCTATGATTTTCCCATATCGGTGAGAATTGAGAAAGTTTGGATGCATCTCCTATATAAGCGTGGACTTCGTGCCAGACAGAGAGGGTATTCTTAACAAAGTTTCTTGATATGAGCAGAATAATTTTATGATTGAAGAGGTAGACCACATGCTGCAGTACGTTCTATAGCTGCCAGAAGAAAAGTAAAACATAGCTGTGTGCAGTTGTGCCACCCAATAGTATCATTGTAGGTTACGTAATTGAAGTCTCCCTCTATCATAGGGAAGGTACAATAAAGACAGTCTTGGGCATCTGTTATTCCATACAAAACTTGAAATCAATTTCCTAAGTCTACAAAAAAGATTGATGAAAGTGGAAGGGGTAAAGCTTGAAATAGATAAAGAAATTTAGGGAGGATTGACATTTTAAATATATTAATACAGCCTAGCATTGAGATCCATCTACTCAAAGATTCGCTTGTGGACTGTACTATGGGATCATAGTCGAGAGAAACTATATTCTCAATTTCAGGGATTATTTTGATTCCTAAATATGTAAATCCTTCCTGGGTAGCTGAAAAATGGGGAAGGAATATTGGGTTCTGTCTTACACATTTCTTCAAAAATAATATAGTTGACTTGAAACTATTAACTTTGTAGCCAGAAAATTCTTCAAACGATTTGATTAGGTCAACAAGTGTTGTAATGGATGTATTCAAGTTGGACAGGCATATAACAACATCATCTGCAAAGAGCGAGATAATATGCTCCAATTCTCCTGTTTTTATACCAGAGATTTTTGGATGCTGCCAGATTGCCTAGGCCATGGGTTTAATAGCAAACAAGAAAAGAAGAGGGGACAAAGGGCAACCTTGTCACGGGCCTCTGAGAAGACTGAATGTTTGTGATATATTGTTGTTAGTTATTATTTCCACTGTTGGTTCTGTAAATAAGTTTCACCCATTTAAGAGTGAAATCCCAAATCTTGCCAAGACCATCAAATTTTTCCATTCAATCCTGTTGAAAGGATTCAGTGATCCTATTGGCTTGACATTGTAGATCATTCTTTAACCCAAGAGGATGCAGGGTTTCCCCCAGAAAAGAGGCTAAGCCCGGTGGTAGGTGGCCAATCGCCAGCCGATCGCCAATATTGTAAGATGTTTGTGTCAAATATTTACACAACTACAGTTTTACAAAAAGGCACTATTGAAATACTTATTTAAACAAAAATACAATTAAAATAAATACTAATTGATTGCACCTAATCTAAATCCTAATTTAAGTCACATTTACAAATAAATTAAATTGACAATACGTCACCAATCAAACAACGATGTTGAACGAAACAACTTTACTTATCATTAACTATAAAATATTTGTCTTACACAACTAAAAATATATATACACTCCTGATCAAAATCTTAAGACCAGTCAAAAAACTGCAAGAATTTGCATTTTGCACTATTGGATCTTAAGAAGGTTCTAAGTAGAGCTTCACAATGTTAAAAGAAGAAATCAGTACAAGAGACAAGAACTTTTGAGCAGGGAATTAATTGAAAACTGCATTTACACTCAAACATGATTTTTTCAGCTGATCAAAAGTTTAAGACCATAGTCTTTAAAATCCAAAAGCTGTGCAAAAATCTGGATTCCATGTCATTTTCTGTCAAGTCTTTACTGTCAAGACCTCCTGATGGCAAAAGCAAAAAAGCTCACTGACTTTGAACGTGGTAGGACTGTTGAGCTGCATAAGCAAGGCCTCTCACAACGTGCCATCGCTGCTGAGGTTGGACGCAGTAAGACAGTCATTTTGCATTTTTTAAATGATCCTGACGGTTATGGAACAAAAAAGTCAAGTGGTAGACCAAAGAAATTTCACCAGCTCTGAGCCGCAGGATCCGATTGGCTGTCCGTCAAGACACGGGACGACCCTCTACCCAAATTAAGGCCATTACTGGTGCTGACTGCAGCCCAATAACCATCAGACGGCATCTGCGAGAGAAGGGCTTCAGAAACAAAACACGTTTTCAAAGGCCACGTCTTCTTCAACGCCACAAAATTGCCCGTTTGGACATTGCAAGGGTGCACCAAACATGGGACATTGAAAGGTGGAAGAAAGTTGTCTTCTCTGATGAGAAAACATTTAACCTTGATGGTCCTGATGGCTTCCAACGTTACTGGCATGACAAGGAGATCCCACCTGAGATGTTTTCTACACGGCACAGTGGTGGGGCGCCATCACGTTTTCCTTCAATGGAACAATGGAGCTTCAGGTTGTGCAGGGGCGTCAAACAGCAGCTGGC
>NC_051431.1:31824342-31849626 GCF_001649575.2 Kryptolebias marmoratus | reverse complement strand
TTTAAAGACTATGGTCTTAAACTTTTGATCAGCTGAAAAAATCATGTTTGAGTGTAAATGCAGTTTTCAATTAATTCACCGCTCAAAAGTTCTTGTCTCTTACGCTGATTTCTTCCTTTAACATTGTGAAGCTCTACTTAGAACCTTCTTAAGATCCAATAGTGCAAAATGCAAATTCTTGCAATTTTTTGACTGGTCTTAAGAATTTGATCAGGAGTGTACATATATTTCAAAATATTTTTATTTTACTATTTAGTTTTTATTTAATTTTTTTACGTCTTATTCAAGGTAACATGAGTGGTGGGGCGGTGCCCTAGCGCCCTCTATTGGCCAGCCGCCACTGATATATAGTCAAATTCAAAAGGGTCATATTTTTAAAATGACAGCACAGATGGTCCTTTGCAGTGTAAATGAACTTAAAATAGCCATTTTTTTAATTTGCCAGACTGACAGACATTTGTCTTAAAATGACTTTATTTCACTTTGAGAGAACATCCATTCATTTTCATGACCGGCTTCTCCTTTCTGGGTGGCGGGAAGCTGGTGCCCATCTCCAGCAGTCACTGTGCGAAGGGCGGGGGACACCCTGGACAGGTCACAAGTCCTGAGAGAACATATTTTACAGATTTCAACTGATGTAGTCAAGTGAACCCTGACAAATGCCTGAAACCTAATTAAGTTTTCATATTTGATCATCTTTAGCAAGGGAGGGGGGGAGAGCAGCTTTTTCAAAACGCAAAGGTTGCAAACAAAACGTTTTTCACCAGTTTTAGAAAGCAATGCTTCTCATGGATAAGCCCAGCCTAAAAGACTCCTAAATATGGCAAAATATTACTTTCCATGATTAAACTTTCTAATTGTAGTTGAGATATTTTTTGTGAGGTCTGACACTACTTCTTTAGTCTAGTTTCCCCTGCTCTTTTTTAAGCAAACTACATGCTGCATTATATGCTGAGATATGTAAGGTTGGTTATTCTGTGTTATGATGGCTCAGAGGCGATATGGTGGGTCATCACTTAAATGAGTTGGAACTTCTGTCTAATGAGAAAGTGATATTAGGACCTTAAATTCACCTGTTGCATAATGAAGCTGGACTCACCAAATAGAGAAACTTTCTGCCTTTAACGGGTTGTTTTGCAGCTCACATTTAAGGTGTTTGGACCTTGCAAGCTGCAGTTCAATCAGTGGACACTGGATGGTGCTAGTTGGTTGGACCATCAAACGTTTTGTAAATAAACCAACAACAATATGCACTTTTTGTTTTCAACTCCAGGCAGTATAGGAGCCCTGTGGTGGGACCCTGTTCAGAGGCTGCTTTTTTCAGGGGCCTCAGATCACAGCATCATGATGTGGGACATTGGGGGTCGCAAGGGACGAACACTGCTGCTGCAGGGACACCAGTAAGTTCTTGTGTCACACACATATATGCCCGTGTAATACATTTCCTTTCAATTTGTTTTCATCAGGGATCGATGCTCTCCAAAGAACAGTAATAAGAGAGATATTGCTTATCCTTGTCACAGAGGCCTCAGAACATTCACCTCCTCTTTCATTTTCATCATTTTTCATTACTGTGAGACTCTTATCTTCAAAGACAAGCCTCTATGGTGTCGGTTGTCCCAAGGCACAGACTTGTTGTTTAATCTCCAGTTTTCAGCCTTCATAGCTTCCTCCTTGTTGGACGCTATCCACTAAGCCTGTGAGCAGTGATGCGTGTCAGAGCAAACCCCCATATATCCTGTTGTTCCAGAGCAGGATTTTCACACATTTGATTCAAAGACACACAAAATATGAAGCCTTAATTTTTCCTCCAGTTTTGACAACCTGTAAATTCTGTTTTGACCTAGTCTTTGTCACTATCAAAGCTTCTTGGTGTCCATGTTTTTCTCCATTTTTATCTTCATTTGTTTTCTTCCTGTCCTCCATTTTACCAATGTTTTACAGTGTAGACTGAGAAGTGAAACACTGAATCTAATTTAAAACATTTTTAGTAGATGATTTGCATGTTATGTCGACCCCCATCACCCTCCCAGTCACTGCACCCCTCTTCTGCCAAGTTGTGTATGTTGCCATTTAAGATATCAAATTTGCAAAACGGGGCATACCCCATTGTGTGAAAAGTGTGTTAATAAAAGTGTAATACAATCAAATTAGATTACTCAGCATCTTGACTTTTTTATATTTAGTTCTCCAATCTCATCACAGCTCCCAGAATCATAATTGAATAAAATCATGAGTATTTTGTGTGCACAAAATGAATGGTCCGGGTGTTAAACTTCCACATTTTAGAGTTTGAACTTTGCGTTCCCCAACATATTACCATAAACAGTAATTGATTTGTGACAGTTTTTTAACTGATTCAGAATTGTTTATGTCCACATTGTGATGCATCGAAAAACCGATTATAATTCCCACTCCTAACCCTACCATTATGATGTAAGCTTTGGGCCTCAGTTTTATTGGTTAACTTAAGTCTGTTGGCGTGACCGTACAGTAATCTCAGGAAATGACCTACATTGACATTGATATAAAATACACTGTTACTGATATGAAATGTTGACAGCAAATTCAGGAATAATCTTTACAGCTGCAGTCCACTTGTTTTTTTGATCAGGATTTGTTTAAAATCTGTAAAATGACAAATTTCTGTCTAAACTAGTAGAACATCATGCAGCAACACAGTAAACCATTGTCTTTGTTAACTTTATAGTTTTTTCTCAGAAGAAGGTTAGTCTGATATCCAAAGATGGCGGCAATAATCACGTACTGCCACAGACATCATTAAAGTGACATTGCTGCAATTCCTCTAGACCAGTGATTCCCAACCCTGGTCCTGGAGGAACACTATCCTGCATGTTTTAGTTGTTTCCCTGCTTTGACACACCTGATTTGAATGAGGCAGTGATTAACAGGCTTCTGCAGACAGAAAGGACATGCTGAAAAGCAGGGAAACAATGAAAACATGCAGGATGGTGTTCCTCCAGGACCAGGGTTGGGAACCGCTGCTCTAGACAGTTTCTTAGGAAAGAGTCTGTTGCATTCTGAAATTTTGCCACTAGATGCCACCAAGCTCTAGAAATATTGTATTTTTAATAAGTTTGGGGAAATATTTTAGTCTTTTGGGCTCTTCAGTGAGTTTTCAATGGTTATATTTTATTGTTGTGCTTCTCATTCCTAATTTTTGGACTCTGGGGCGAGTCAGTGCAGCGTGAAATGAGCAATAATCCATTATTCACACTGACAGACATGCACAGCTATCACCACATTGCTGATAAAGAAATTAGATTTGCCCATCCTTTAATAGGCTCAAAATCAGAAAAGATTTTCCCATCATGGTGGGAGATATGGAGTTGTTACAGTTAAGAGGAGGATGGGTTTCTGTACGGGTTTATTCCTGAACACAAATATTTGACATTTGGATCTTTATTGTGAAGGAGATTTATGCAGAGTACGGTCTTGTGAACATTTCTAGAAATTGGATTTGCTGACCTGACCTGTGTAAAATCCAGAAACAGTGTGAGTGGATAAAGGTGTAACTTGTTTAACTTCCCCAGCGAGCGTGTTCAGGCCCTGTGTTATCTCCAGTTCACGAGGCAGCTGGTGTCGTGCTCAGCTGATGGAGGCATCGCAGTGTGGAACATGGACACGCAAAGAGAAGAGGTAGCTGCACTAATGCTTATCTATTTCAACCCTTGACAAACCATTTGTTCTTGTATTTGGCTCTAATTATTGTCTGCTGTTGAAGGTTTAGAGTGGTAGTGTTTTTGTCTGGTATGTGCCATGTGTTTGTTTCTGTTGTGTTAGCAAAATAGTTGATTAATCACTAGATGGATTTTGATGAAACTCTCTAAAGTAATAATTTGCTGTACATCTATAACTGAGTCGATCCAGTTCAAGATGGCCATCACAGTTAACCAACATTAGAAAATAGAAACATGATTATAGTTCAGTCAGTTTTAAAATGATTGAGCTAAGGTTTGTTGTGGTAGTAGCTGGGAGACAGCATCATGTATCTTCTTAGACACACTGCTAACTATTGGAGTCAACTTTGTTAGCAACACAGCACTTCCACCACTGGATGGATTTTAATGAAGCTGCCAGAAATTGTACATCTATGACTGATATTACCTTTTGGAATCAACCCAATTAAAGATGGCCATCATAGCCAACTGACCTTTAGAGACACAAAAATAGTTATACCTCAGTCAATTTTACAGATTCAGATGAGCTCAAATTTGGTGCAGTATCAATCAACTTTATTTCTATAGCACATTTTAAGAACCACAGGGGTAGCCAAAGTTCTGTACAATAGATGGATAAAAACAATAAAAAGGAAATAGATAAAACAAATAAAAAGAGACATACACATATGGGTTCACAGCAGGTATGTTTTAGGTGCCAAGAAAGACAAAAATCTTGGTGTGTTAAAAGCCAAAGTATAAAAGTGTGTTTTTAAAAGAGATTTAAAAACAGGAAGAGAGGAGGCCTGTCTGACACTCAGGGGTAAATTGTTCCAGAGCTTGGGAGCAGCAACAGCAAATGCTCTGTCGCCTCTGAGCTTCAGCCTAGTTTTAGGGACTGTAGTAGCTGATAGTCACAGACTGTACTAGTGCTACACATTGTGTGACATCTTTACCTAAAACCTTTTGATTAATAGTTGGTGTCAACCCTGTTTGTCTGTTAGTAAAATATCTCATGAACCTTTGGACAGATTTTAATGAATTTCTCAGAAATCCAATCATTGGATGTACATTTAGAACTGATTAACGTTTAGTCAGAATTGCTGCCATAGCTGATCAACTTTGGCAAAAACAAAAATGTCTGTTTCTCAGTCTATATTACAGATATTGAGTTAAAATTTGGTTAGGGTTAGGTAGCTGAGACCGATTTCCAACGTATATTTTGGATGCATCTCACAGTATCTGGTATGGGATTGCGCCTAACGTTATTTACAAGACTTAATCAAAACAACTATAAATCTGTCATTTTGCAACATAAGACGATTATAGTCTAAAGCTAAATGCTAGGTCTTTATGTTCCAGTTAGTATTTTGCATATTTAATGTTTGGTTTTAACTGTGTCTGCAGGCGCCTCAGTGGTTAGACAGCGACTCGTGTCAGAAGTGTGAGCAGCCGTTTTTCTGGAACATCAAGCAGATGTGGGACACTAAGACCCTGGGGCTCAGACAGGTAGCAGAGCCGGATCCCTGTTGGTTACCGTCTCCCAACATGAATGTTTCTGATGTACATGTGGATGTGTGTGTTGTCTCCAGCACCACTGCAGGAAGTGCGGGAAGGCTGTGTGTGGAAAGTGCAGCTCAAAGCGCTCCTCCTTCCCAATCATGGGCTTTGAGTTCCCTGTGCGGGTCTGTGACGCCTGCTTTGACACCATCAAAGAAGAAGAGTGAGTAATAATCTTCTCCAAAATAACAGCTCACACAATACCCTTGTTTTTACTGAAGGAAACCATGATGAAACTCTGGTGTTGTGTGCATGTGTGTGTGGTGCAGTCGAACTCCGCTGGCCACGTTCCATGAGGGGAAGCACAATGTTGCCCATATGGACATGGACCCATCCAGAGCCCTGATGGTCACTTGTGGAAGTGACCGCATTGTTAAGGTCAACAAGAGTTCTTTGATTGCAGATCATTTATGCGTGTATTTGTACTGTTTCAAGCACAAACCTTTGAGTCCACACTCAGACCAAAACTATCAGAAGCCCAGATTCATGGTTTGAAATTAGTCCTACAGACACAAAGCCATAACACACTCTTTATCTCAGTTAAAACTAAAATCACACTTTATCTCCTTGTTTTTACAGCATCTGAATCTTAGTATTGTGCAAATATGTATACATACATTTACTGTTTTAAATTGCAATCATTTGATTTACTGATGATTTTGAGAACGATCACCTGGCAGAAAGACTATATTCATATTTAGGATTTTATCAGTGAAGAAACATGCAAAATCATGTTCTAGTATCATTTCAGACTAGAAGGGCTGCTCAGACCAAGTGCAGGAACTAAAGCAGTTTCTATCAAAAGATGATTTTAAATGTTCCAGTTCAGAATGAAACCAGAGTCCGCAGCAGACGGGGCTTTAAGAAATGTATTTGGCCCCTTACAGATTTCTCATGTTTTTGCTTATTTCAGATATCAAACAAATTGTAATATCAGACAAATATAACCTGAGTAAATACAAAATGCAGTTTTTAAATAATGATTTTATTTATTAGTGATCAAAGCCGTTCAGCCCATACTGGCCTTATGTGTTGTGGTGGGTGGCAGTGTAATAAATGGAGATGGCAGGTTAAACACTGGAACTTTATTACATGCATGTTATCAAGATAGCACCATTATAAAACTGCATTCAGTCACCCTCATCCCCCCTATGGTGTCACAGCAGTGCCATCTAGTGACCAGAAGTCGTAACAACAATATACCAGAACATACATGCATTTCCTGTATCAACTTGTGAAAAAGTAATTGTTCCCCAAACCTAATAAGTATCTGTGCCACCCTGAGTGGCAGAGTTTACAATAACTGGTGATGTCTTTCACATGGTTGTGGAGGAATGTTGCTGCTGCTGCTGCTGCTGCAGAACCCAAGTGTTCTTGAGCTTTAGGTCAGAAACTGGTGGTCAGACATTCTCTTTCAGGATTTCCTGGTAGAGAGCAAAATTCATGGCTCCATTGATTATGGCAAGTTGTCTAGATCCTGAAACATTAACAGACCCAGAACGTCACACTACCACCGCCATGTTTTAGTTTTTTGCCAGATGTAAAGGGATGCACAACTTTCTAAAAGTTCCACTTTTGTCTCTTCAGTCCATAGAATATTTTCCCCAAATTCTTGGGGATCATCAAGATGTTTTTTTGGCAAATGTGAGACAAACATTTGCGGTATTTTTGCCTTTGAACTCTCCTACGAAGGCTATTTCTATTTCTTATTGTTGAATCATGAACTGTGTGGCTTACGGCCCTACCACCCTGAATACACAAGATCTCACAAGATCTCAATCTGGCCTGGTTAGTACTTGGATGGGAGACCTCCACGGAATATCTTGTGCTGTAAGCTTTGGGCGACTGTGGCTCAGTGGTTAGAGCAGTTGTGCTCCAATGAGAGAGTTTGATTCCTGGCAGTCACATGTCTAAGTGTCCCTGGCAAAACACTGAACTCATCACTGCCTTTGATGTTTGCCCCATCTCTGTATAAATGGAGTTTAAAGCACTGATTAGTCTTCATAGAAGGATTTATTCAGATTAGCTTCGTAAAGATTCAGTGCTGTATGAATGTGTGTGGTTGGGTAAATGAGGGCACGGAATGTGTTGTGAAGGCCTTTGAATAGCCTGATTGGCTAGAAAGACACTATATAAGTACAGTCCATTTACCATTTAACTCTGTCCTTAACTGAGGCAAGTGAGGACTGCAGGGCTGTACATGTTCTTCTGGGTTCTTTTGGAACCCCCTGGATGAGTTGTTGATGCACTCTAGTGCATTTTGGTCTGCTGACCTCTCCTGGGAAGGTTGTTCCAGCTTCCCCCTACTTGTGTTTAATTGCTTAATTTAAGGGTTTTCTTGATTCTGCAGGTCTGTCAGTAATCAGTCCTAGTGTGGCTGGTGAAACTGAGGTCAGCTTTCCAAACAAACCAGTTAATTCATGATTGAAAAATGGGGGGCAATTACTTTTTCACATGCTGGAGGGACTCTCTCGGCTGACACACCTTGGATTCCGCCTGGAAGAGGTGGCTGTGAAGAAAGATGTCTGGTCTCAAGCTGCTGCCCTCACAACCCAACTACGGAATAAGCAGCAGATAATGCCTAGATGGATCATTAAGAACTGCATTTTGTGCTTCCTCAGGTTATCATTGACTAATATTAACATTTGTTTGCTAATTTGAAACACTGAAGTGTGACAAAAGCAAAATCAGAAGATGTCTGTAAGGGGTGAATACCTTTTCACAACATTGTAAATACAAAGATAACAATATTAGTGTTGGAGCTTCTTGATGAGAAACAAATTTGACAGCCAATCAGAAAACAGCAGGAATCACACCTGCTCCTCCATGGTGTTAAAAGAGGGATAGTTTCATTGTTTCCCTATTATCCAGTTCCTTCACAATGAATATAGAAAAAAACTGACTCAGTTATCCAAGTTTATTAAAACTTTCTGACTGCCTTCCTCTGTCAGCTAATTGTTGATACAAGATTTTTATTTCTATAAATCACCCACGCTAAACTATAGTCTACCACTTATTAAATCCTAATTTATTGTTTTTGGCTGAGAATTACACATAAATGTTAACTTCTCTAAATCAAACACTCCCAAGTGGTGTTCTTTCTCTGAGATCTGTTCTTTATTGATGCAGTCTTTTGGCCTGAACTATTAAAAAGGTTTTTCACTTCTTTCAAAAGGTTATTCCGTTCATTTTGAATTGGTGTTATGTGTAAAAGTTATAAACAGCCTCAGTTTGGAGAAATACTTTGACAGGACTAATGAGCTAACAGCTTGTCAGACCACAGCTGAGACCAAAGGTTATAAATATTACTGCCATAACTGACCCCTGGCTGCAACAGAAGTTTTGCTGATGCCAATAATGCTTGTAAATAACCACAGAATTCCATCTAATTAACTGTGTAACTCAAAACTAATATCAGCGTAGAGGTTAGTGAAATGGTGTTCAGATGAGCCACGAGGAGACTTTTTAGATCTAGTTGTTTTAAAACAATAGCAACTCATTCTGGTCTTAAACTTTATTTCTCCAAACTGAGGTTGTTTAAAGAGATTTCTACAACAGATAAGATATTAATTACTCATAACTTTTCCACAAAACCCCACTTTAAAACAGCTGAAATATTCCTAAAAGAGGAAAACAGTTGTTTTAGTATTTTAATATGGCATTTCCATAAGATTCATGGTTTTCCTAGTTGTTTTGCTTCACATATTTTAAAAATCTAGTTTCTTGATAAAATCTGCAGCAAAGACGATTGATGACCCTGATAAATCCACTCCTAACAGTGATGATGTTTGCCTTCACAGATCTGGGATATGACACAGGTGGTTGGCTGTAGCTTAGCAACAGGCTTCTCCCCACACTGATTGGCCCAGCCCACTACATGGTAACCCATCTCGCTCAAGCCTGGCCCCCACCTCCTTCCTCAACTCTTCCAGTGTCATGGAAACCCCAGCGTACAGTCCACGTCCCCATCATGCCTGGTCCAGGCCTGCCCTCAGTAAACGTGTGTGAGTGTGTGAGCACATCTGCTCGTTGGAACGTCGTCACTAACTGTCAGTCTCTCAAAGAGTTTTACTGATTTAGATGTTTTGCTCAGATTTCAAACTAAACCCTAAGCACAACAAGATACGTGTGTATCATCTTGGTTTCTCCTGTGTGATGTTAGTGTTTGCATTTATGATATTTAATGCTTTTCTTTTGACAAAGGTCTTTTTGTTCAAATGTAAACATAGTTTGTTTTTAGTGACCTGCCATTCTGTGAAAACATTCTCATGTTGCTTTTGTGTGATCCACTAACTGCATATTACGGATTCTGTTCAAAACGTAGTCACCTGCTTCCTGTGTAAATAGATGCTTAAAGTTATTTCTTTAACACTATGTGGCCTTAACACACTATCTCAGGAGGTTTTACATCATTTGTTTGGATCACGTCGGGTGTTTGTTGGCGATGTAAAATCACTGAAGCCTCCTCCTTCACAAACAAATGAATCCCCTGGTAAAGTCTGTGTTTCTGCTATGTTGGGTAGACGTGTCAGCACCGACTCTGCCTCCAGCCCATCATCCAGAGTGAGGCAAGAGAAACTGTAATGCGTTGCCATAGTAATGAGCACAGACAGCAGTAGCATCCAGTTGCAGCTGGTCTGAGGTGTTGCTAATGGAATACCCTTCTAAGAAGATGGTTTTTTACCACAGTGGGCTGAACGCTCAGAAAAATGACACTTAATGCTAGTTTTAGTGGTGTAAAATTGGTTTTCCTACCAGCAGAAAGATATTAAGATACTAGACAGGTACTCCAAGAAACTGTAGCCTCTCGTGTGTTGAACTGTCTGTAGTATAAGCTCTGCTTTGATGGCTGCCTGTGTTCCTTTAAAGGCCTTAAGAAGAGGACACGCTGTCTAAGCCTTTTTACAAATGCTCTTTCACTCCCAAGTTGTCACTCGTCCTTTCTTATTGTTTTATTTTTCTGACATTTTTTCCCCACGCGGTTGTGCGTTGAAGAGATCTTGTAACACTCAGAATAATATGCACAAATCGTAGTTGTCTGTTGAAACATTTTTTGTAAGTTAAGACACTGAGCCCTTCATTGCAGGATTCCATGTAGTGCTTCTGTAAATAGCAGCTGAAATCATCTAACCGTCGACTAACGCTTGCCTTACTGTAAGCAGGGGGAGGAGGGACTGAGCGTCAAACTGTTTTGATTTTTCAAATGTAGCCACATTCCAGTTTTTTTTTTATTATGTAGTATATATTTATATTTGTTGAAGAATATTTAATCACTGTAAAGGGTTAATTTCTGCACTGCACCCATCTAGTCTGGATTTCAGTGTGTTGATCCATAAGCACCCTTTTTATTGACGCAAACTGTTGAGATGAGCAGATGTTTCACATGCAAGCATGGATGGTGATTGGTTTAATACAAGAACATTAGAAACTTGATCCTCAGTATTAAATTTAGACTTTAACTGAGAGCTGACGCCAACTTTGTTTTTGAGTAGCCAATAAACTGCAGTGGTGTTATTTTTTAAAATTAAAGCGCCCCAGCTGTGTCATAACTCTAAGAATGGATATATTTCTGGGTGGAGAAGTCTCTTCCAATGAGGCTTGTTCTTGAAGTGGACACTGGAAGCGCCAGGATGAAATATGGCCTCATGGTAACCAATAAAGCTCCATTATTTTACCCATTGTGTGCCATCCAACAGGCTGAAAATAGAAAATACTTACAGATAAGATTAACAGTTGTTCCTATAGGGAAATTGGGACATTTTGTTGGTTCTTGTCAGAAAATTACCAAATTCATCAACTAGTTCAACTTCTCCCTTACATATCAGTAAAAAGGATAGTCTGATCACTTTTGAAGTGATGTTCTGTCAAATAGTTATCAATATTTAATATCTTAGCCATGACACCAGTCATAAAGCAAGGAGCATGGAGTATGGAGAAAAGGGCAGAAGGATTCCTCCAGGCTAGCCAAACAAGTGCCCAATTGTTTTTAGCAGTTTTCAGAATTATAAAACAACTCTTTCTTAAAAATGGCATACTGTTGCGAAAGAACACTACATTAGATAATAAAACATTTCTAGTCTTTTGCATGACCCCCCCCCAACTGAACATCTATTTTGCTATACAATTGTCTGTGTGTTGAGTATGGACTGCTGTAAATCCTGATGGTCCTGAGAGGCTGCTGGATGTATCAGTCTGCTGGGAGTTGAGTAAACCTTTGGACTAACTTGACTAGTAGTTCTGAAAGTTGGGGTCAGGGGGATCCCAGGGTGGATCACAAAACACCAAGTCCTTAGATAATCCCCTGAAGTCAACTCGATTGCTTATGGTATTATATCAAGCTTAAGTGTGTATCATTCTTTCACACCAGTACAACACTGTTGTATTTGGAAAGGAGTTGCTTTATAAGCCTGGAAAATAAAATGAAATGGTCCCTTATTTGGCTAGCCATTAGCCTTGCCTGGATGAAGACTTCTGCCCTTTTCTCCAAACTCTACAACTTGATGACTCATGTCACGGCTGATAAGGTTCAAACTGTTAAAAACTATTTGACAGAACATCACTTAAAAAATTGCAGGAATATTCTGTTAAAGTTGAACAAGTCCAGCTTTTTCATTTATACAAGAACAGTTTTATAACTAATTGAGACAATAAAATGTGCACAAAACCAGCAAAATAAATAAAAACAGATGTAGGTGTTTAGCTGCTTTTGTCTGTGGAGGATGGGGTGCAGCGGCGTTAGAGCTTTTGTAAAATACCGGTTGCTGCTGTTTGCAAAAGGGTTTTGATATACCAGTCAATATGATCCAAAATGATGAGGCTTCTGACTAAAACCAAACCAGTGATTCATGCAAAGGTAGTGGCACCCATCACATTAAACTCTTTTATTTTCTTAATCCTATCGATTGGTGGTTGGCAGACTTGGTGTTTTTGTTGACAGCTACTTTAGCTGTTTGGTCAGAGTGGAGTCAGGACTGGTAAAAGGATCTTTGAGTTATACCTTAAAAATGATTGAAAACTTCTCACAAAGTGCCATCGGTTAAGCAGGGTGGTTACTGAAACTACTGTACAATCAGGAGCCAGAGCTTTTACTGGCCATCAAAGCCTTTCCCAGTTTCATGATAGTATTCTTGCACCCGGCTCTGCAGATGTTAACCGCATGATTGATGGTGGAATTTGCTGTCTGCAAAAATAGCTTGTGTAATAGATGTTCAGATTGTCCACAAGTCCCAGGAAGGAAGGAAGCTGTTGATTTTGCTGCATTATAAGTGGTTTGTTTCTATTTTTGTCAGATGATGTAGCAGTCACCTCGCTCATTGTCATCCTTGAAACAACAACCCATCAGACTGTAAACTGATTTCTGTTCTCTTAAAACTTGTAAAAGCTATTTGCTGTTCCAACAACATTGTTAATGTATGTCCTCAAATAACTGTATTTTTAAATATCCTTGTTGATAATACAAGACTGACATAAGTCTCTTTGTTTCTGAAACCAGAGCACAGAGAGGGAAAATGACTCCAAATAAAAAGATTTCATATGTATATTTGACTGCTTTTTGTGTTTTCCTGGAGAATTGTCTTTGCACAGCAACACACAAGATTCAGTATTTTCTGTTTATTCACACGTTTACAAGATGAATTCAAGCCAAAGTTACAGGAAGTAAAAGGTTTTCTCAAAGGTGCTGTGCATATTTCAAATCAAAACATGTATTTAATGATGCTGCTGCATTTGTTTGAGACACACAGCTGGTAAAGAGAACCTTCAGTCTGGGTTCAACCTGTACTGAACAGAAGCTACAGGACAAAACATACACAAGTTACATAAAGCACATCACCTGAGACGTTTGTAAGTCATCAAACAGAAGTGTGACACTGAACCCATGACTGGTGTGTGAGTGTTTCATGAATGTGACTTTGGTCTCATCAGATTCCCATCTGATTGACACGGTTATTAAAATCACAGTTTTTATGTTCTCTCAAAGGCAGCAACGCTATCAAACACACTTGCACAATAAAAAATCTAGTTCATCAATAGTTAAGCTTAAAAATGGTTATAAAACATCACCAACCTGCACATTCCTCAGTTTTAGCTACATTTAGTTTGCTATCATAAGGCTGGGGTTTCAACAAACTGTCCCGTTTTGAGACTGTGATCACACCCTAGTGTTACCATCCTCAGTGATTCAGATTAATGGAGTCTAGTCCCTACTCTTCATTTGGGTCAGAACTCTGCCTTGGTCAATAGAAACAGATGGTGTTAGTGTTGCTGCTCCCATGTTCCTCGGGCTCAGTGGGGCTGAAACGTCTTTGCCATGTCCTCCAACAGTGAAATTAACTTCTGCTCCTCCAGAGGGGAGCTGTGGGTCCAGGCCAGCGGCAGGTGGGTGGGCACCACCCTTCGGTCTGCACACACACACAAGTTTGCATTTATATACTTTTTAAGACACTGCATTGACTTAGGTTCATTTCTGTAGCCTGAACTTAAAATGAAATCAATGCGCACCTTAGCCTTAAACCTAACCTCTAACCCAAAAACGATACTCCACCATATTAGGACCAGGTTTTGGTCCCCCAAAAGACTACTGGGCCTGACGAGTAATAATATCAAGAACGGTCTTGGAAATTGAATAAAAACCCAGTTCACAGACACATACACAGCAGTTTTAAGCTTTACTTTTATGGTGCCAAACTTTTAAAAAGATCTTGAACAATAATTCTGGAGGCCTTCTGAATGTCTTTCAAGGAAGACCTAGAGTACTATCCCTCAAGACCACTTTTAAAGATTCAATCAAAGCCTGAAAATCTAAAAATACTACAACTATTAAAAACTTTGGTTAACAAGCAGCGCAGGATTGGATCCACAGAGTTCTTTGTAAAAGAGAATCACAGATTGTTTTTGGTGCCATAATAACCAAAAACCACATTTTAATCTTAAAACTGCTCTTCATGCCAAAATCCTTGCAGCTGTTAACTCATTAAAGTCTTGATATGCACAGCTGAAAGACATTTGAACTGGAGTCTTACAACATCTCATATACATCCAGGTACACCTCTCACACATTTGGGACAAATGGGACAAACAACCATTCACACTTTCGCTCACACCTAGGGACAAATTTGGAGTTACCAGTGAACCTAAAATGTACATTTTTTTGTCTGTGAGAAGAAGCTGTAGTGTGTGCATGGGGAGAACATGCAACCTACACCCAGAAAGGCTCCAGTCTAGGAGGCGAATCTGCAACCTTCTCACTGAGAGGCGACAGCTCTAACCACTGCTTCGCCATGCTGCCTTTAATTAAATCCATGATTAGGAAACAGAAAGTCTATGCCACACAAGCAACCCTGCCAACAGAGTGTTGTCCACCAAAACTCACAAACCAGGTAAGGAGAGCATTATTCAGAGAAACAACCAGCAGACTAAAGATAAACCTGATGGAGCTAAGCAGTTCTTCTGCCCATAGGACCACTATAAGCTGCATAGAGCTTGGCTACATGGAAAAGAGACCAGGAAAAAAATATTGCTTTATAAAATAAATAGGCAGACCACTTGAAATATGCCTAAAGACATAATGGAGACTCTTCAAATGTGTGGAAGATGAGACTCATATTAAACTTGACTGTGACGAGGCCATGTCTAGGGCAAGCCAACACCTCTCATCTTGCTGAGAACACCATCCTTACAGTGAAGCATGGCTGTGGCAGCATCATACTGTGGAGATGTTTTCCATCAGCAGAGACTGGGAAACTGGTCAGAGTTAAAGGAAAAATGAATGCAGCAAAATATAGATCTTTAAGAGGAAATTGTTTGCTTCTTACAGAGATTTGAGATTTGGAGGTTCACCTTCCAGCAGGACAATGACTCTAAACACACTGCTGATGCAACAGTCCACTGATTTAAGGAGAAACAGGCAAATGTCCTGGAGTGGCCCATTAAAAGCCCAGACTTCAGTCTAAATGAGAATCTGTACATTCACTTTTTTTAACCTAACCATTTCTTCAGGATCATGGGGAGCTGGTGACTATCTCCAGCAGCCTTTGTTGAGAGGTGGTACATAATGGACAGATCATCAGGCCATCACAGCAACTGAAAGACTTTGCTTAGATTTAAGGATTTCTCTACAAATATAGCAGCCATCCCATTTGAAAGAGCTGAAGCATTTATGTCATGAAAAATGGACAAACATTCCTGTGGTGAGATGGGCCAAGCTCATGGAGGCAGACCTGCTGCAAAAGATGGCTCTACAAAGCCTTGACTAGGGGGGAACAGTTATGCGGTCAAGTTTTGTATTTATTTATTTTGTTTTGTTATTTTTAGAAGAAAACATATTTTGCATCTTTGATGTTCTGTAGTGTAAGTGAAAGATACAACCCTCCTAAAATAAATGTTAAATTGAAGCTTGTAAGAGACATCTGTAGGCTCATTCTGCAGCAAGAAGCCCAAACATCTTCAACTGACAGAGAAGTCTCACTCCTGCTGTTTGGTATCAAATAAATTAAAGTCAACAGACCCTTGACATGACAAACACATTTTTACATTCCAGCAGCATGTTTCTTTGCTTCCTGTCAGGTTACAGCCTCCCTTTATGAGACCAATAGAGACATTGTGTTTGTGAGTGTGTGTTCTCATAGAGGCACTGTACTCTCTGGCAGTATCTGGCACCAAAACCAGCCCATACCAGCTGCAATGGACCCAGGCCAAACTGCCCCTCCCCCCTCCCCCCACCACACACACAGATGCAGACACATCCAATCAACAACTAACAAATGAATGGTTCACTACTTTACTCCATCTCACTGACACGTTTTTTCCTGTCTTTGAGAATTTTTGTCTTTGTTATATTCTTCCTAACAATCAAATCTTCAACCCATTATTTTTGCAACGTACCCTGATAGAAACGTCCACTGGGGTTTGTGGTAGCAGCCTCAGAGATAGCAAGCCACACCATAGTGTCAGCCCCCTGCTCAGGGGTCCGCAGGCTGTCCTTCATAGAGCGATGGAAGTCTGGCATGGTGTTGGCCACAGCTGAGACACGCAGACAAACAGAGGACAAAACAGCATGGGCAACCATGTGCAATATGTGAGGTTGAATGACTGTGGAGAAATTAGATGCTAACCTGGAGTGTCCACCCAGCCGGGATGCATGACAGAAAAGTGAATGTTGGAGTGAGTTTTTGCCAGCTGCTCTGTCATCACCACCTGCTGCCTCTGAAACACACAGAAATGTTTCTTAAAGAGCTGGAAGGATCTGTCGAATGTGTTAGTATCAGAACAACACGTTTGTCTAGACTTTTGGTCTGATAGTCCAGTTTGAAGTGCTGCCCCAAAACTAAAGTTTACATCACTGAACGTTAACTTCATTTTTAGATCTGCCTATTGGAGAGCTTATCTATGTGGAGAATAAAAATAAAACTTTATTTTCTATCTATTTGTTGTTTGTACTTCAGTTACCTAAATTTATACATGTGTCAGGTGTTTTGATTTTGGGTACATGTGATCATTAGTGTCTGTAGGTTAATTACTCAGCATATAAAATATAAGAAGAAAGAAAAAAAAACTTCACAACAACAAAAATAATAAGGTGGGTTATAAACCTGAAAAACTAGCTTGATTTTAAGACTGATTACTCAGTTCATGATTGTAACTTTTAAGTTCAGGTCAAATAGCCCTTACATGTATAATATTGAGGGTTTTTTTCTGTTTTGCAGTATAAGTTTCTTTGTTAGGAGCCTGTGAATTGGCCTGGTGTGACGCTCAGCTCTTACTTTGTGCTGGGCGTACACCATGGTGCCATCATAGCGACCTCTCTCAGACTGCAGATTTCCTATCCGGAGCTTTTGCACCAGCATTCCCCCTGATGACACACAGATCTGAACAGAAACAAATGAAAACGTTAGGGAGATGTTATAATCAAATCTTAGCTCATGTATGGAATGCCTAGCAAATCAGATTGTGAATAAACTATAAATTATTTACCTCCTTGAAATGTTTTTTGTGTATTAAATGCCAACTTTCTAACCTAGTCACGTAATAAGTTGTGTTTTGCCAACAACCCTTTTCATTAAGGTTTAGAAGATGTTTTTGTTTCATTTTAAAGAGAACAATCATTGAACACAGTTAACTATCAGAATATTAACCTTTCTTTCAATCAACACTAAAAGAAAAGAAAACATTTTGACTCTTTGAACAAACTCGCTGCTGCAGTTTGGTATTAATTGAAATCCTTGTTTCTCAGTGTGAAAGATTCTGTTACAAGTTACCAAACATCTTCAGCACTGAGTATAGACAAGTTTATAAAATAAAACAAGATCTACACTGAAAATGTTCTCAACATTTACCCAGTTTTTTGACAGAATGTGACAAACAATATTAAACAGCTTGAGCTTATGAACCGAAGACGTTTTGATGAGTGTCTTGACTGCAGCACAAAGACGTCAGACTCACCACTCTGGGATCTGGACTCTTTTCTAGTAAGGGGATTAGACTCTTGGTGAGAATGTAAACTCCTACAAATGAACAGAATTGGGTTTAACCATCTTTCTTCTTCTTAACATTTTCACCACACCTAATGTTATTGATTTCCCTCACCGAGCACGTTGACAGCAAAGCTCTTCTCGAGTCCTTCAGCGTTCACATCCCTCTGACTCATGATGGCGCCTGCATTATTGATCTGCAGAGATTCCAGGTAATCACATCACCATTTGCTGCAGTTAAAAGTGAGAACTGACATCATGATGAAGACACACTTTCTTCCTGAACTGTTATTGAACTAAGTAGTACCAGTGCAAAAGTCTTAAACTTTCTTACAAGCACATTGAGGGTCTTAAACTTCTTTTTGAAGTTCTCAGCAAACTCCCAGACCTTCCTGGTCTCAGATAAGTCCAGGATGTGGACATAGATCTCCTGAAACCACATCAGTCCTTTATAGTCATGAAAAATGTCACATATGGGGCTCAAAAGTCAATTTGAAGGTTGTCAACATTTTTTCTGAAAAGAAGTGAGTTACACCATACCTTGTTTCCTGTCTCCTTGACGATATCTGCCCTTGCCTCCTCAGCCTTATCCTTGTTCCTGCACACCATGTGGATCGTTCCTCCTGTGACAAAGGCCAAATCAATTAACCAGCTGGGGAACTTTGAATGTTTACAGTACATCATCATAGTATTTTTCCAAGCTGAAAACAGTTAGAAACAATCAAAAATCAATGCATTTAAAAGTTAACTGAAGCGCAGACACAAAAGATCAACAACAAAAGTAAATACAACAATGATTACTGACACATAAGTTAAAAAAAATGTTTCCTTATGCAAACAGGATCCACCTGCTGATCTCCAATTAGTCAGACTGCATGGCTCCAGACCAGACACAGAAATCACCTTTCCTTACCATTGACACACAAAACTGTTCAACATTTTATTATAGGTCATCCAGCTCAACATGTCAAAATAAAAGACAATAAAATACACCAGAGTTTTTAAATTACCTACTGTTTAACAAAGAAATATTGTTATTGAAACATACTGTATACTTTATTTTCACAAAAACAATTAAAAGTTGTCTCAGTAATCAGTCAGTCATTGACTCAAACCTGGGAGAAAATAGGCCAATTTTTCATTGAAGTGAAGTGTTTGTGACCAAGCAAGCAGCAATCAGATTTAACTCAACCACTTTTTAAAAAGCCTATTTGTGTGTGCATGGCTTTCAAAACTGTGTTCTCAGACATTTATATTATTTTGTTGCTCAGCTCCATCTACGTTGTACCTGCCGTGCAGTTCAGTTTCTAAAAGCCTTCAGTGATCAGGCAGTTTCTGACACTCCGAGGTGTAAGACTTAAATCCTAGAGTTAGGGTTATCCCTTCATTTTACAGGCTTAGACTCTGAGAGGACAAACTGACCAAATTTCCTCATTCTGACGTGGGATGTCCACAGATGTCCACAGATGTCCACAGCTCAGGTTCACAAGCGTTCAGCCATTCATCAGTGAGTGGATGAATACCTGTGCAACATGATTCAGTGTGTTGGTATTAATTGTTCGAACCGACCGGAAAGTACCACTGGAGTTTTGTTTTTTGGCTTAAAAAACTTTGTTCCAACCCGGTGGACTGGCTTCAGGAGCAGTCCCAACTATTTGTAATTTTAGATAAAGGCAACCACCACAGAGAACGATTTGAGAAAGGAGCTTACTTCAAACGAGAATGCGCTCCTGTCATAGAAGCATAATCTGAATGCATAAACACCACTCCCAAGCTCGCTCACATTTTCAATTAGTTAGCATCGTTAGCTCTCTCCTGCCGTCTTTATGTTGATTTGCAGTGTCGTGTACTGATGTCATGACAATCATCTGGGGGTAATCGGTTCTCAACGCTCCATGTTCCCAACTCGGTCATCATTGTTGTTTTGTCGGCCATGACAGTCCTGGTGATCATCAGAATCCAAACATGAAGAGTTTTCATCTGATTCCAGAGATCCAGCTGTTGGTTCAGGTTCATACTGGTATGGTTGCATATCCATTGCTCCCGTGAAGTCTTCTGGCATTCATTTGTATTTAAAAAAAAAAAACTTCTTCCGTTTCCATGAATAAACAATGGGACAGTAACTGCTTTCTTGGTTCTTCAGCATTATTTGGAGCCGGCCGGGGCACAGCATCATAACACCCAGGACAGCAACTCTGCCCCCCAAATCACTCCACTTCTGCATTTTTTCACTAAAACGCTAAAAACAAGTTATTGAAGTTTTACGTCAGAGAAATAGGTCCTTGGAATGTTTTGTGGAGGTCTTTCACTAAATGACATTCATGCAGATTCAATATTTTGAGGTTTGATTTCAGTCCTCCTTTAAGCTCTAACAGGATTTTTGTATAAACTTTGGCCTGCAGTGCAGTGGGCAATATGCATTTCTTCAAGGAATGCTAGTGTTTAAAATGATTACTGGCGTTAACTTTGTGTTTTCTGTTTTCTTCTCATAGAAACTACACCTGACCCTTTGTCTCTTTCCTGTCCTCTTAAACTCTGGCTGGTTGAGGAAGATGGCAGCCCATCCTGGTTCTGGTTCTGTTTCAGGTTCTTCCTGTTAAACGGTTCTTCCAGTTCACTTTCAAACTCGTTTTCAAATTGTATTGTACGTTTTTAAGTCTCTGAACAGTTCTGACTCCTCTTATCTCTCTGAGCTGAGTCCAAAGATCAGATGATTTTAATGGACATGATGCATGATGCAGGGTCAGAGGTGATAGAGCCTTTTCCATTGCAGGTCCAAAACTGTGGAACGGTTTGCCACCACATGTTAGACAGGCTCCCTCACTTCCTGTTTTTAAATCTGAAACACACTTTTACTCCCTGGCCTTCAACCAGTGTGAGACGACTTTGAGTTTATTGTGCTTTATTTATTTATCTATTCATTTTAATAGTTTCTTGTTTTACTTTTGTAGACTTATGTAAAGTGTCTATGAAACAAATCTAGACAAAATACAAAAATCATATACAGCCCAGTAGGCATTAGCAACTTGTTATGATTCTGATGATGATGTTGATGATGTTACACAATTCACTTTTTTTTCATATATATATATATAAATGTTTTGTTGTGGTATAGGCTTCTTTGAAGTGCACAACACAGAATATGTATATGTATTTAAGTTTCCAAGCTTATTTTTTGAGTAATTCTGATACCGATAATCAAATTTTTACTTAAGTTTAGAGTGGCTAGGCCTAAACAGTTGAAAACAGATGTTTACAGACATAGTATAAAGAGACACATAACCCCCTTTTTTCTCACAGTCTGACATTAAATCAGAATAATACTTTCCTGTTTTAGGTCAGTTAAGATTACCCAATATTCCTTTTATTTGTTAAATGCCCAAATAATGAAAGAATCTTTCATTTTTTCAAAAGCTCAATTTAAATACATTTTCTTGGTATTTAGTAGCCTTGTTTTTAAAATGTATTTGTATTTGTGTCAAATCTTCTGGGTTTTCTTCCACAATCTTCACACAATAGTTTGCTGAAATTTTGTCCCATTCCTCCTGACACAACTGGTGTAACGGAGTCAGGTTTGCAGGCCACTCACCCTGCTTGCCCATAAATCTTCTCTGGGACTGAGTTGAGGGATTTGTGATGGCCTCTCCAAAACGTTGACTTTGTTGCCCTTAAGTCACTCTGTAACTATTTTAGCAGTATGTTTAGGATCATTGTTCACTTGGAGGACCCATTTGTGCTTTAACTTCCTGGCTAATGTTTGGATATTTTGCTTCACATCATGTTCTTTGCTCATAATGACATATAAAAGTTGCTTAAATGTGATTTTTCTGTCTGACTCTGCGCCTCTGTCATCATAGTGATCTCCTCACTCTGAAACAAATCCTTCCTCATGACACTGAAAATGTTGACATCCAGCTCAGCACAGCTGGCTGAGTGAGAAGTCTTGATTCGTACTATACTCAATGGTTCCTATCTGAGGTGATTTACTGCCATCCTGTGTAATAAGAGTTGTACCTTTCTTGGCAATGGCCATTGTGGCGGCTTTCCCAATGCCACTGTTGGCTCCTGTAATCATGAAGGAGCGTCCAGCCACAGACAAGTCCAGCTCCTTCTCCACAAAGCGCTTGGAGGCTGAAAGGAAGCCATTCCTGCAACAAATCACCATTTACTGCATTATTTCTCTCTCATGAACCAGTTTGGTAGTACATCTATCATGCTTCCATGTATCTGCAGTAAGAACCCTGTTTCTGTGTTTAGGTCAGACGGGGTGAATGTTTGAAGTCACCCTGTTTACTGTACGCTCCTTCACAGGATTTTACTGTACAAAGACAATGAAGGAGAGAGTGTGCCTGGCATCGTCTCTGATGAGTGAGACTTCCAGCAGTGAGAACAGAATCAGATTGTGAGTGTGTGCGCGAGAGCAAGTGTGGCACCAAGGATCTCATTGTCCTTGATGACATTGTTGATGGTTCCTGAAGGGGGGGGTCTAAGGGGGCATATGAGGGAGGGGCTGCTGAGGGTAAATGCCCCCTCTGTTTGATGGTGTCATGCAGAGAGCTATTAGTGCAGGGTCAGAGCGAACTGCCGGGCAGCTCACTGGGAGGAAACAGCACAGAACAAAGAGAAGAAGGGAAACAATCACAAAAGCAGCACTTAAGACAACTTGGCACGCTGATAAGAAAAGATGCCCTGGGGCTGCAATATATCAACAACACTGATAAAAACACTAGGAGCCTGTTCTGATTTATAGTTACATGGCTCCTGTTGGGTCACATTAATCCCAGCTTTGATTCATAAATCCATGACATTTATGAATCTTCTTCTGTTGTCATATTCTGTTTAGTGATGCTGAGGCAATTAATGGCTGATAAACAAAAACCCTTTTCAACAGTCATAAACTACAAGAAGTATCCAAGAGCAGGCACCACCCTGATGTCCATCCACTCTCAGGCTTCTTCCGGTCATTACCAGCCCGAGAACGTAAGCTTCAGTTCACATATCTGCAACTTTCCATGCTCAAAAGAATGCAATGCAACTTTTACTTCTATGCTACAACCTTGAGTAAATGTAATTTAATTAATCCCTAATTCACTACTGAGAAAGCAGCCAGAATACTTCACATTTTTGAAGTGGATATTAATTATGTAGAGATGAAATTGTAAAGTTTGACATTAATGATAAATATTATTTGCACCTTTATTTACATAAAACAAACCAAAACTGGACCTTGGACTCATCGTTATTATCACTATTCAGTTTGATAATAACAGACTGCAAAACATTTTTTACCTGATTTTTACATTAGTTTTTCATTAAATATACAAAAAAAAAAACAATAGATGAGAATTCAGTCCATTGAGTTTATCTTTTGTCTTTTGTATTTTGTTTTGTAATGTCAGCGTCTCAAAAAATACAAGTTTACAATCTCAAAACTAAAGACAACCAATAAATCTTCCTAATTTAAATCGGAATGATTAACAGTTGTTTGACAGGTCAATATATAAAATAACAAATAAAATGTCATAAATAAAGCATTATTCAGGGAATCAAGTTAATTTATTTTCTGTTCAGACTATCCTTCAATGAAGTCTATTGATATTTTTATAATATTGGAAAGACAGATCTCTATTCTAAGTCTTCAAGTCTATTGAAACAACTAAAATAAAGATATTAAAAAGTACAACTCTGAGGTCTATGTGAGCAGCTTTTTAGTTTAAATTAGACAAACATTTGAATGCTGTCGTTTGTAATTTGATGTTCTTGTAAATGTCCAACAAAGTTAATACAACAAATACATTTACATGTACAACACAGCAGGTCACAAAACACCAATGTGTCAGGACAAACGGAGCAGGGCCAGAACTTACTTTGTGAACTCGGTCAGTCCTTTCAGGAACCAGGCGGAGTTACGGTACAGAGACATGCTGCTGCTCTGGAAGCCTCTCGCTGTGAGAGTTTCTCTCCTGTTCTTTTACTCTGGATCAGAACCACGCGTAGCCCTGCCCTGCAGAATAAACATCAGTGTACGGACAGAGCCAAGCGGCCACCCAGCGGCAGCAAGAAAATATCATTCATTCATCTGACAGGAGAGGCACAGGGCTTATCTAACCACAAAACCCTCAAACTGTTGATTTTCACAAACATACTTTAATAATTTGGCCTTTATATATCATATATATATATATATATATATATATATATATATATATATATATATAATTCGGGCGAGGATTCTATCTCTCAGGTCAGTTGCTGTTTCATTCAGCTTAGATGGTTTGTTCATTATTGGGGCTGCATACCCAACCTCTGGAGTTGGAGTTAACTCCCCTCTGACCTGGTGTCCTGGCTCCTCCCCCTTGCCGTAGAGCTTGTGTTGCACCTCGTCAACCTCAAGTTGTGATAGCAGTTGCTGTTTGTGGATATTGGAGCACTGAGCTACTAGTTGTTTGGCAGTCAGTGTTGACTGGGAATGTGGAAGTAACCATTCCTTCTGCATTCTTTGCACGTAACCTCTCTGACTAGGGTTACTTGAGTAGAATATATATATATACAGTTGTCCTCAAAATTATTCATACCCCTGTTCATTTTTGTGATATTCTTTATTTTTGTGAAGAAATTAATGCTTTTTCCAAGTTTGTCTATGATTGCTAAATGAACAACAACAACTCAGAGAGTGACATCAAAACATAATTCAAGAAACTTTTTCGTTTCATGAGTATATAATAAATTAATTTACAAAAAAGCCATGTTCAAAATTATTCATACCCTGGTCCAATGTCTTTCTTTAATAGTCAATAGTGTAGCCTTTGTTTTTTATGACTGCTTTGAGACGATTCTTGTATGTGTCCACAAGCTTCTTGCATGTCTCCTGTGGGATGTTGGCCCTCTCTTCCTTGGCATAAGCCTCAAGCTGGATCAGGTTGGTCTGCTTCCTTGCCATCACTCTGGTCTTTAAGACTTGCCACAAGTTCTGAATCGGATTGAGGTCAGGGCTCTGACTTGGCCATTCTAGAATGCTTACACCATTGTCCTGCTGGTAGATCCAGTTGTGGCCAAGCTGGAGTTTCTCTGCAGATTCCTAATGTAATCCTCCTTTTTCATACATCCCTGGACCTTGACAAGGTTACCTGTGCCACTGGAAGAGAAGCATCCCCACAGCATAATGTTTCCACCACCGTGCTTGACTGTGGGCACAGTGTTCTTTGGCTTGTGTGCTTCTCCTTTCTTCCTCCAGACAAAGGCAACACCCATATGGCCAAACAACTCCAATTTCGTCTCATCAGACCACAGGAGGTTGACCAAAAGCTGGAATCATGCATCAGATGACCTCTAGCAAAGGCCAGGCGAGCCTTCACATGGTTCTTCCTAAGCATTAGGGTTTTCCGAGGTCTACGTCCATGGAGACCTCCCCTGTGCAAGACTCGCTCGATGGTGGATCGTGACACCTTCGTCCCTGCCTGGTCAAGCGTTTCAAGTAGGGCCTTGGTTGTGGTCCGGGGGTTGTTGTTGACCTCTCGGCAGATTTTCCTGGCAAGTTTAGGGGACACTTTATGCTTCCTGCCACGGCCACTGAGATT
>NC_051431.1:31790990-31811334 GCF_001649575.2 Kryptolebias marmoratus | reverse complement strand
GGGCACGTCCCACCGGGAGGAAGCCCAGAGGAAGACCCAGGACACGCTGGAGGGACTATGTTTCTCGGCTGGCCTGGGAACACCTTGGGATTCCCCCGGAGGAGCTGGCCCAAGTGGCTGTGGAGAGGGAAGTCTGGGTCTCCCTGCTTAGGCTGCTGCCCCCGCGACCCGAGCCCGGATAAGCGGAAGACAATGGATGGATGGATGGATGGATGGATGGATGGATGGATGGATGGATGGATGGATGGGACAAGACATTCATGGACAAGGGCAGAGAACTCAACACTTTTGGAATGCTACTATATGAGCAAACTTAGAGAGAGGGGCTTTATGGGAAACATAAATACCCATCATCCAGACTAACTATGAAACAACTTTGAACCCAGTGTTCCAACATTTGACCTGCTACCATACCTAGAGATCGATAAGATACAACACCAATGCTACGGCAAGGGGGGGGGGCCAAGACAGCAGGTCAGAGTGGAGATACTATCATCCCCACCATCCAAATGCAGCACTTCTAAATATCCCTACTGACACCATCACAGAGATGATATAGCAGCGTATACTAGGTGACCAATAAGCCAGTACACCACAGCTGACTACAACAGTGATCCTTGACATACTTGGCTATAAGATCAAGCCTACAAGCAACAGGAGCATTGATCCACCACAGAGAAACAGTAACTTGTCCATACCCGAGGCTCTAGAAACCGTCAAACACACCAGACACACAAATCTAACACTAAGAGCCTTCAATGAGAACTCAATGGGAATGTGAAAAACAAGTACCTACAGACAGTAAGAAAGGTCCTGAAGAGCCTGTGTGTCTTTGCAGATTTCTTCAAGTATACGAAGTTCGAGTTCTCTGCATATCCCACACTGCTGAGCTCTTTCTATATGTGGCATTTTCTAACATTTCTTTTCAGAACATCCAGCTTCATGGAGCCATCCAAAATTCCTCAGGCAACAGTTTGGACAGCTCAGTGGCAGCACTAGGGGGCCCTAACATGCAATTTCTTTAATTCAGATATCTAAAATTGTAATTTTGACTAATTCAGTTCAAGATATCTTGAATTGTAATTATGGATTTGTGACCCTTCAAATGATGAATGTGGTGACATAATTTGAGATATCCTGAAAGGCATTTTGACAGGTCAAAATGTATCTAAAGATATTTGAATTTTTTTTCTTACTGGTCTATCTTAAATTGCCATTATGGATAGTGAAAATGTAATGATTACTAGTCAAAACTCATTTTTAGATATCTAGAATTTAATTACAGATAGTCAGACAAAGCCGATTTTATGTTAAAATGGCCTGCCATAGAGGCACACGCTTTCCCCCAGTGACGTATATTCTAGTCTGAACATCATTGGGTGTTACGCTCAGTGTTGAACCCGGACGTTCCATAGCAGCCAATCAGCTGCTGGAGGGGCTCAGTATGGGAAGATTAACCATCATGAAACCATTCCAGTAAGAAAGAAACGCCCAGGTTTATAGACAGGTGTATTTTGCTCCTGCATTCTTATCAGTTTGGGTGGACTTTTGCAGACTTACAAAATGGTGAGAATCTGACTTTTCCTCCTTCCATATGGTTTACTCAATCTTGTTTATCTAACACTAAAATCTCTAATGCTTACCTTGGCCAAAAAGTTAAGGTTATTTAATATTTAGGTTGATAAATGTAAATTAATCCATCTGTTTTGTCCAGTTTTTGTAGGTTTGTGTTGAAAACTTGGATGTCAACTTGTCAGGCTGTTAAATTAACGCAAATCTGATTGTGGCACCAGATATTTACATAACATCATCCTGTTAAAATGAGGCTTTTAACTGAGAGAGTTTGTTAACTCACATGTCTTGCTTTACCTTTCTGCAGACATAAGCTGATCTGCTTTTTGCTACACCTTTGGGCAAAGAGCTAACATTAATTGCCCCTGCACAGCAGAAGCCTTATGTATTTACTGTGTTATTGCACTCCAAGGTGCATTACATGTGCCAAGTTTCCCTGGAGATCTTCCACATTTCTAGTTGTGCAATCTAATGGCTCTTGATCCAGTAGTGTTATCTTTGCCTGTAAAGGGGAAGTTTTTTCTGTTTTTCTTTGTTTTATTGTGCATGTAAGCTACTGCTTTATCTATTTTCATGTTATATATTAACCACATTTGAATAGGCAGCTTATACACAAGTTGTTTAACCTGTTTTCATTATTTAATGCACTTTTCTTAACCATTAAAAAGTGTAGCATTCCTTGAAAAAATGCATATCACCCACACTTTTCATGCCAGAGTTATAGACTGAGATGATCCTACTTTGAAAATAACATTAAGCACAATCCCATCTTCATACTTAGTGTATGTGTTGTGAATGACTCTCAGTTATTGTTGTTGTTTCGGCTGATCTCTTCTTCAGGGGTTTCCACAGCAAGCAAACTCACACAAAGGATTTGGCAATTGTTTTACGCCACACGTTGGATTGTTAGATTCCTAATTGTTGTTTAGTTCAGCTTTAACTTTATCATGATTTCATTTAGATTATTTCAGCTACTATTTTGACTGTCTCAGCTCATGTTTAGATATGTCTGGTTTCATGATTTTATTTAGATTATCCTACATTTTATTTATATTATACATAATTGATGTGTTTTTTTCTGTGTTTCATTATGTACCTGCAGTATTCTGTTTTTATTTCTGTTGTAAAGCACTTTGAATCGCTATATAAATAAATCTCACTTCACTTCCTGCTGCAACCTGGGCTTGAACCTGTAGCCTCAAAATTACAAGGCTGCGGCACTGACCACTAAGTCAACACAGCCCCAGCGACTCTCAGCTATTACCACGTCAAATTTTAGCTTAGTATCTATAAAATTGACCATGTTGAATATATATATATATATATCCATTTTTGCATTGGCTAATGTTGATTAGTTGTTGTCACTATCTTGGTTTGGGTTACCTCCAAAAATTCATCAGTTGTAGATGTGTATTCATTATTTCCTGAACATTTTATTAAATAATACGGCTCAGTGGTTCCTGAGATATTTCGCTAACAGACAGAAAGAGTTGACTCCAAATAAATAATAGCAACATTATATAATAATTATCAACATCACAAGACAAACATTTCTATACTTTTAAGAAGTCATTGTTTTCTACTCATTCCCTGGCTTTCTTTCATTTACAGTTGCGCTTCCTATTGCTGTTCAGTCGGCAGGGGAAGCTGAGACTGCAGAAATGGTTCACGCCATTGTCAGACCGGGAGAAGAAGAAGGTGATCCGGGACATGATGATGTTAGTGTTGCCTCGATTGCCACGAACTTGCAACTTCCTCCACTGGAAGGACCTCAAGATCGTTTACAAGAGGTGGTTGTATAAAACACATTTTATCCAAACACACCACAGATACATTATATAATGTCTGCAACATATTTGCTACCATTTTCTGGCTTTTCCTCCTTTAGTTTTTCACTGTAAAATAAAATGGCTGGAGGTGAATGAAACAACAAGAACACATCCAAATATAATGCAACCGCATCCAAGATTAAATCCCAATTAAATTTGTGCAGCGTATTAAATATTTAATTTTTAGAGGGTATATTTGTGCTTGTATCTTTTTCAATGCTTGAAATTAAGCCTCATCTTTGACTGATTCAACAGAAATACATTAATTAATAAATATGGATATTATTATGCGAAATAATATTAATTTAAACAGGAGATTAACAATGTCTAAATGTCAATATGTTAACTACTTCAGACATTTCATCTTTGCGTACAATTGAAGAAACAAACTTAGATGGGGGCCTTTTGTCCTTGGAGTTGTTGCTACACTTGACCTCTGTACCAACGGTTGCTGTGTCAGCTAACCTTTCTAGTCTTTTGATGCAGGTATGCTAGTCTGTATTTCTGTGCTGGACTGGAGGACCAGGATAATGAACTGCTTGCACTTGAGGTTCTGCACAGATACGTAGAGCTGCTGGATAAATACTTTGGCAATGTAAGTATAATTTAGTGTGTGTGAACAGCAGTATTTAGAAGCCTGTTCAGATTCCTATCGCCCACTGCTGAAAAGAAAGTCAAAAGGACATTATTGTTTTTGTTACCTTTTCAGGAGCAATCACCTACCTGGTTTGGACCAGTTGTCCAACTGAGGATAGAAGCCCAATCCCAGTATGGTGGAACCTTAGTTTTGGATTAGGGGTTTGGTTTAGGGCTAAGGTGGGAATTAAGTTTAAGTTCGGGTTAGGCTCAGGTGTGAACTGGCAAAGACAAGGTTTAGGGTAAAGGTCAGGGATAATGTGGTGTCTCACTGAGCTGTGACTGTTGGCAGTATCTTAACACTGTGAGAAAATATGCCTTTTTTGTTGCAGTCTCACTGAATGCTGTGTGTTTAGGATCAAATGACCAGAGAGCCACGAGACCACGTTTTAGGAAGGCAATTTACTTTGGTTACCTCAGATATCAGATGTTTTCTGTCAGAGGAGAGCTCCCATGCAGGTGTTAAAGCTCTAGAGCTCTTGTGACAGGCTGGAGAGATGCAATGACTCTGTGACTATTGTGATTAAAAAAAAATTAGTTGCACAAATGTTTTGAACATGTTCAACATCAAACCTTGAGTAACTGGGCTGCGTGACTCCATGAGTATCCCGAAGAAATTGAGAACCCTTTCGAAAACGAACGAAAGTTTGTACAGTATCATAACAAGAACAGAAATATGAACAGCCCATTTCAAGATGCGTGAAAAATGGTTATAACTCAGTCAATTTTAAAGATATTGAGCCAAAATTTAATATGGTAAGAATTGAGAGTTCTTCTAAACACATACTAAACATGTAAACATTGTTTACAAAGGTTTGACTAAAATGGCTTCTTCATTTTCTCTCATCATAAGATGATCTTAGTTTGAAACTCCGGCATAAAAGAAAGTGGAAAATAAGCCTTCCTTGAAGGAATGCTTTATTTAACCTTTTGTTCTTCAGAACAGAAACATACTGAAAAATAGTGAGAGGTGCAAATATAGCAAAAGTGAGAAAGATGCCAGTATAAAGTACTGAGGAACAGTATTAAACCAACCCTTATTTCATTAGCTATGTTAAATCTGGCTCTGTGGGTGCAAAACACACGCTTTTGTTGTGGCGTATTTCAGTTCTCTGTAAAGGTAAAGGTTTTTCTTACAGCATAGTAAACAATTGCAACTTCTGAAAAGGTATCACATTTTGTTGTGGAAGTTATAATGAAATAGGAGATGTTGGTTAAATTCATGAACTTTATCACAGTAACTGTGTCAGAACACAATCTTCTGAATCTTACTGTCATTTACTCTTTTCACGTAGTCTCTTCTGCCCTGTGCTGTCACCGCTGGGCTCTCTGGGAACTAGAAGCAGAGCAGAACATAAATGCATTCAATATGAAAACCTAAGAACACAACATCTTCCCTGGTACCCAAACAAACAACCTCATCCATTTTAGGTGAAAATAATATTTTTTCAGAAAGATTAGTATTACTGTAATGCAAAAGAAAGTGTCTGCGATTTTTCTTAACCTTTCAGTGGGCAGAACTGGTATTAAATGCAAATAAAGTCTTCTTCATAAAACATAAAACACTCAAAACTACAACTAAAATTAGATCAAAATCACAAGATTTTTGTTTATATTCTTTCATTTTTTCAAACAACTTATTTCATCACATGATTTTTTATCCAGGTGCATGGGTTTCCCTTTGCAGAAAAGTTAAATTTAGGTTCCTCTGCTGTATCAGTCCTGGTGTTTCAATGGAGTGAAATAAAAGTTGTGATGCATCCCATCTTTTCTCATCACTAAGGACAAATGAACTCAGTCCAGTCTGCTGCTGTACTTACAAAGGATTGCTGTACTGGGTACTGTATTGTACCTTACAAACTTTAAAAACAACAACAAATCATCTTTTACATAAAAAGTAGAATGTTGAGAGTACCTGCTTGAGTTTTTCTGTTTAGGTGTTTTCCATTATTGCTTCCCATTATCTATTTATAACATATTATATTTGTAAGACAGGAGCTACAGTAGAACATGTCCATCTTAGCTTTTTATTCATATTAAACTATTACTACTATGTTTCATTACATTAATTTATGAATGATCGTTTTATATATCAGACTTTACACATTTATTGCCAAAGTAGCAGTTCAGAAAGTTTGTTTTCAGATTGTGAGAAACAATTTTTTTTAATCTTTTTCTTTTTTTCTGCTGATACTAAGCAACAATAAAGTGTCTCTCATAGACATACTATTATTTTGGTCAAAAGCAAAGTTAGATTGTTTAAAACTTTGTAAATAAACCTTTTATTGTCATTTTTAAGTTTTGCATTTGACCCTTTGTTTTAGAATATCTTAGGCTTTACAGTGGGGTGCAAAAACATGTCCATATATTGGTCTCACCTTCTTTCAGATGGTTTTGGAGCCTCCAGTATGTCTTTCGGAAAATTCCAAAGGGTCTGCCTTTTTTAAGCATTGCTTGTTTTTTTTTCCTGGTTTCCAGTTTAGTGCAATGTGCTCTGATAGTGGTCCTCTGGACTACCATCCTATCCCACCCATCTCTGCAGGGGAGCTGCTCAGCTCCATCAGGGATATTTTTGGTCTCCTGGATGTTTCTGTGGTAACGTCCTCCTTACCTGGTGTGTGAGTTTTGATAGATAACCCTCTTTTGGCAGGTTTGCTATAGTGGCATAAGCTTTCTATTTTATGATATTGGATTTAAAGGTGCTTATGCAATGGTCATTCTGAAACCCACTAGTTGCTATCTGGAATTTCTTTAGCATTTATTGTGTGTTATAATTGTTTTATCCACAATATAATGGGTCAAGACTCTACAGATTCAACAGTAACAGATGAAATGTTTTTATTGTGTTTGTACAGTGCCCTGAGAGGACTTTTGTTGTGAGTTGGAGCTATATAAACAAACTGAATTGAATTGAAATCATTTATTTTCTTGACTTAAAAGTACCATACTCCCTCTGGTGTCCACTTTGTGCCCTTACTCTGTTTTCACTTTGAGATGCTTGTCTTATTTAGAAGACAGTCCATCATCATACTTATAAAACCCAAACAGAAATAAAGAAGAGAAGTTGTTTAATGTTCAGCCTCTTTATGGAACATTATAGAAAGAAACCTGTTTCCATCTTTCATCTATGCTTTCTTTCTAAAACTGAATAAGTATTTGTGACCTTTGTGACAACGATTGCGTAGTACCTCTCTGAATTAACAGGTGTGTGTTTTGTACTTCAGGTGTGTGAGCTGGATATCATTTTTAACTTTGAGAAGGCCTACTTCATCCTGGATGAGTTCCTTATGGGTGGAGAAATTTTAGAAACTTCCAGATTTGCAGTGGGTGTGTCAATGGAGGAAGCTGACACATTGCAGGAGGTATAGTAATTTAACAAACTATCAGCTAAAATACAGTACTTTGAAGAAGTACTCTTGAAATTTTTCACATTCTTTGTTTCGACCACAAACTACAAAGTTTTTTACTGGAATTTTATGTGAAAGACCAACACATAGTAGTGCATGATTCATGGATTTCAATTTTTTTTTACAAAACAAATATCTAAAAAGTGTCAAAAATTCATAGTCACTTCTTTTACTGTTATACTGTGACTTCAATGCAACCAACGACCTTCAGAAGTAACCTAATTGTAAACTGATCAACCTGTGTGTAACTTAACCTCTGTATAAATCCAGCTGTTCTGTGAAGGCCTCAGAGGTTTGTGACAGAACATTAGTGCCTAAACAGCATCATGAAGAACAAGGACCACATCAGACAGGTCAGGAATAAAGTTGTTCAGGAGTTTAGAGCAGGGTTAGGTTATAAAACAGTATACCAAGCTTTGAACATCTCACAAAGCAATCCATCATCTGAAAATGGAAAGCGTAAGACACAGCTGCAAACATGACCATCCACCTAAACTGACAGGCCGGCAAGGAGAACATTAATCTAAGATGCAGCTGATAAACCCATGGTAACTCCAGAGGAGCTGCAGAGATCATCCAGAGTGGCAAGAAGAAAGCCAATGTTGAAAGAAAGCCCTAAAAGAAAGGTCCTGTTTGCTGTTTGCTACAGGTCATGTAGGGACACTACAAACATGAGGAACACACAGCTTTGCTCAGATCAGACCGAAACTGAACTTTTTGGCTGGCTATGTGTGGCAGAAAACTAACACAGCACATTACCTTGAACATACCATACTTACTGTGAAACACAGTGGAGACAGCATCATGCTGTGGGGTTGTTTTGTTTGCAGCAGAGATAGGAAAGATGGGAGATGGGAAGATAGATTGAGCTAAATACAGGCCAATCCTTGGAGAAAACCTGTAAAAGACTTGAGACGGGAGCAGAAGTTCATCTTCCAGCGGGACAGTAACCCAAAACATCCAGCCAAAGCTACAATGGAACTGTGAAGATGAAAACATCTTCATGTGTTCGAATGGTCCAATTAAAGTCCAGTCCTGAGAATCTGTGTAAAGACTGAAAAATTACTCTTCATGGACACTGTCCAGTCAATTTGAGTTTGAGCTATTTTAAAGAGCTGTTAGACACAAGCCCTAAAAGAAAGGTGATTCTATAAAGTAATGACTCTCGGAGGTAGAAAACAAACACATGCCAAATTTGAATGATGTTTTTAGAAAAGTAAAAAAAAGAAAGAAAAAAAAAACCACGTCTCATTTTCCTTTGTGTTGGTCTATCACATAAAGCTCTAGTAAAATACTTTCTATTTTACTCCTTGCCCACTTCAGTCACTAGTTTACATTAGTTAACAATAGCAATTTATGTTTTAATATGGTAAGGATGGGGGTGGTGGAGGGGTGAATGGGTTTGTAATTTGTTATGAGTTTGTAAATGAAAAAAGTTGATAAAAATCAGCTGAAGGCTAAATCCAGTATGTATGTTATAACTGCACACTGTCGTGATTAAATAAACTGGAATTTCAATTTTTGAATTTAAGATTTGTGGTTGTAACATGACAAAATGTGGCAAAGTGTGAAAACTTTGTCAAAGCACTGCATGCTTTGTTGTGAGACCTGAAATATATTCTCATCTCCTGTGTCCACAGACAATGGAAGAGTACATGAGCAAACCTGCCTACTGAACCAACAGTCGACCAGAAAGCTTCACTTTTTAAGACTTGAAGCAAAAGGTTTCGTAAAAACTCCTTTTTAATCAACAAAAATAGAATTGCAAAACATTTTTCCACTTTATCCGAGTGCATTTATTTCCCATGACCTGCCTGGTTCTTCTTGTTTGGATTGATGTATTTTGCATGGAATCAAAAGAGAAACACTTAGCCGGAAAGAAAAATAAAGTTAATGCTTTATTAACCTCAAGTGTATCACATGTGATCACATTTAAGAAATATTTACAAAAAACACAAGTGAATGTAAAGACTGAGCACTGATTTTGACTTCCTGTGTGTGTAAGGCTGATGAGACACATACTCATATGTCATACTCATTCTGATTCAGTAAAACCAATAAAACTGTGAACACTTGCTTTTGTTCTAATAAATAATATTTTTGTGAAACTACAGAATAACTAAAACTGACTGTTTTTCTTTAAAATACTTAATTTTTACTCTCTCTCCCTCTACTAAAACTATATATATATATATATATATATAGCCTTATTTATATTCATTTGGCTGTTTTGGCATCACTTTCTTCTGTTTCTGGATTCAGGTAGCTCAGCACTTTCATCACAGCCTCATTCTTCGAGCCTTTGGTTTGTGTCTCCTCACCTGTTTTGTCATCCTGTCTCTTTGGGTTTTTCTCTGCATCCATCAGATCAAAGTATTCCTCTAGTGCCTTTTCAAAAGAGCTTGTCATGCTCTGTTCAACATCATCCATCTTTTGAGTCACCTTGCTGTTGCTAGAAGCAGGTTTGGGATACTGTGCCAACATCTGAGCTGCTAGGTAAGCTGCAAGTTCATCCTCGTCCACAGTGTCATCATAGTCATCTGTGAAAGTGTTGGGAAGGCGCCTTTGGTTAGGAATGGATTTCGTTAAACGCCCAGCAGGCGAAGCATGAAGCTGTAACAGGGGGCTCTTGTGCTGCCTCTGACTCCTAGTGGAAGCTGGATCATCTGCTCCTTCCATACCCAGGATTTTAAGGATTTCTTGAGTTCTCAGCTCCTCCGGGGTCTTTTGTTTGTAAGGTGGAAGTCTGCTGTAGAATTTAGATTCAGGAATCTTCAGTGTTTTTCTGGAGAGTAACTGAGACAACCTGGTCTCGGTTCTAGATGGTCCGTTTGTCTTTCCCAACTTGTCTTGATTTATTTGGCCTCCAGTTTTGAGCACTTCCATCAGGTCTGCAGGTGGGATGTGGTATTTTTGGGAAATGGCGATGAGCTGGTAGATGAATTGTGGTTGGATGTTATCTTGAGTCTCAGCCCTCTCCTCTTTCTCCTCAATCTCTCGTTTCTGCTCCTCCTCCTGTGCTTTCTCCAGAACCTTCAGGAGGTAATAGTCCACAAAGTTGGCCACATTGTCTGGATTGTTTGACCTTTTAACCAGATAGCTTTCATTGTCTTCTTCTTCATTAGGTTCTTCATCATCGTCATCGATATAATCAAGCCCTCGATCAAACTCATGTCTGTTGTCTTCATCTTCATCTTCCTCCTCCTCTTCCTCTAGAGGACCCCAGTCTGCAAAGTCTCTATCTATGTCATCATATTCTGCATTCCTTACATTAAACACATCTTCGTCTTCTTCCACATCATTATCCTCCATGTCATCTTCCTCATCTTGGCGTTTATGAAGGATCTTCGTATTGGTCATCTTGTCCAGTTCATCAAACATAGACTGTAGTGTGGCCAGGTTCTGAGGCGTGTACTTCTCCTCCACATTCTCATTGGTGCGTTTCAGGAGGCTTTCATGTCTGGGTCTCTCTCTGTCCTCCCCCTCACCTTCTTTCTCATCTTCAAACATCAAAGGTAGCTTCTCGTGGGGCACAATATTGTGTTGTTTCTGCACCCTGGGAAATGAGCCAGGACTTGTGCCTGGTCCCTTTGTGATGAGATGAAAGGACCTGGGGGCCTGCTCTGTTTGCTGGAGGGTGCTGAGCACAGCTTGGAGCAACTCTTCACTCTTATCCTCCCCTCTCTCTTGCTCCTGCTCCTCCTCCTCCTCATCATCTTTGCTCTGCACTGGGTGAGAAGCCAGTCTCAGTAGGGCATGCAGATTTTCAGCATCATCCGTGTGATCAACGTTGTGCCCCGTGCCGAGACGGGTTCTTTGATTGAGACTCTGGATGTACTCAAAGGCTTTCAGCATGTCTTCATCAGGTGACACAAGGACATCTCCTCTCTGGGGGTTAGGTTCACTTTCCCGCAACCTGTGGTCTCTGAGCGAAGTCGCTTTAACGGCAGAGGATGTGAAGAGGAGAGGGATCAAGAGGAGGTTGGCCAAACAGATCATGAGAGGCTTGCTTGTTTTGGGTGTCTGAGGGAGAGACGGCATGGTGATGTCTACAGTGGGAAGATAAACAGGCACAAGTCATCACTGACCTTTACATGTTAAAGCTAACAGTTTCTCACTATTTACAGCTCTGACATTGATCACATTTTCAGTCTGAAGATAGCGTCATATAGAACAGTCTTAAATCAAATCCTCTTATAGCATCTTTAATTTAGCCTTTAAATTCCTTGTAAGTAAACTATACAGCTTTGAAGATTTTAAGCAATTTTTAGTCAGCACATTTGGTTGTTTAAGAAATAAAATTAAAAACCTAGCATTCTCTTGAAGGAATGAATATCACCCACTGCCTTTCATGCAGTGCCTTTTTAAACTAGCATTGCCTTATGCTAAGAAATGATGGGAGTGAGGCCATTTTGATTAGGCCTTGTAAATAACATTATGTCTGATCTCATGCGATGTCACAAGAAATCACGCTTAGAGCATGGTGTAGGTAATGACTGTAAGCTACTACCACATCAGCTTTTAGCTCAATATCTGAGTTATAGCTTGTTTTCAGCTGGCTAAGGTTGAATAGCTATAGTAATCATCTTAAATTAAGTTCAGTCTAAAAGTTAATCAGTTGTAGATGTACATCCAATGATTACTTTGTGAAAGTTATAAAAAAACTGCCAAGTGGTTCATGAGATATTTTGATAAAAAACAGGCTTGACTCCAAAGATTATGGCAAAGTTTCTAAGCAAAGATCTAAGAAAACAAACAACTTTAAATGAAGGAGGACTAAGATTTCAGCTCTCTAAAACTTACAATGGAGCATTAAACCCAGACACTTTCCCTCTATCTCACAGACAAACAGAGACCCTAACAACCCTACAGTGGGATAGGAGTGAGATTGATCTGCATGTGAATTTAGCCAATAATTATTTTCTAATTCTTTCATTGAAATCCCTCTAGAGGTTCATGATATATTTTGCTAAGAGACAGAAAGGGTTGACTTGAAATAGTTAATGGCAAAATTTTAAACCATGATATTATTGCACAATCTGTTAGCGCACAGAATGTGTGTTGGCGTTCTGTCGTGGCTACCATCAAACCAAATTTTAGCTCAATGTCTGTACAATTGACTGAGTTTATGTCAGGTTGGTAGGAGATTGCGGCAAACCCAATACGCAGACTCACCCTGGTTCCAGGAAATAAATAATTTATTTGAAATAAAAATAAACAAACACAAAACACTGACAAGGCAGCAAAACCAAACTACAACAAAAATCCAAAATGCAGCACAAATGACCAGACAAGGCAAGACATGGAAGGAACCTTGACAGCATGTGAAAGTGACAACGGACCAGTGAGGAAATGGAGGAAATGTCCAGATTTTAAAGCGGAGGGTAATTAGGGGAAGTGGGCACAGGTGAGTGAGTACAAACTAGGAGCAGGTGGAGATGGGCGTGGCATGTAAACAAGTGACTGACTGACAAGAAGTGAATAATGACAGGAACACAAGAAGTAGAAACTATAGAAAGACGAAACATGAAAACAATAACCCAAATACAAAATAAACCTCAAAGAAAAACCAAAACCAAACCTAAATCCTGACAGTTTAACCTACTTTGTGTTTTTTGAGGTCAGTTAGCTGTGGCAGCCTCATTGAATTGGGTTGATGCCAAAAGTTAATCAGTTGTAGAGGTTCATCCAGTGATTACTTTTTGCAAGTTTTATTAATTTCATCTAATAGTTTACGAGATAATTTAGCAACAGGTACATACACTCACACACAAAAATATTATTGCCCACCTGCACCTTTCGGGGGGTAAAACATTCTAAATGCCATAGCTCGAGCTTCAACAGTCTCAGTGTTTGTATGTTGTCCATCCCCCTGCTTGTCAGAGGTGTTGGAGCCTCAGTCTGGGTTGATGCTGCCTGTTTGCCAGCAGCTGGATCCAGCTCCATGCAAATCTTATTAGTCGTCAACTGTCCGTGAGTCACGTCCCTGTTGTCAAGGGAACCCGGTCAGGCTGATGTTCCCATGAAACCTCCCCTTCATCCCGAAAACCCTCCGAACGGACAGATGTTATTGTTGCTCCTCAACCTTTGATTCCAGTTAAAACATTTTGCGTCGAGCTGCGTTGAATAAACGTGCCTGCTAAAAGCAGACGGTGTTAAATTAGTGGCAAAAACTTTAGGAGAAGCGTCAAGTAATTGCTGTTCTTTCGCCATGATGTTTATCATTTGTATTTGTGTTTTCCGACCCGAGTTTATCCCGCCGCATCAGCTGTACGCAGTGATTTGTTTATATTTATAACAGGACATTAATAATCATTATTAGCCTACGGAGCCCGATCAATCCAATCGCGAAACGAGAACAAAGGATCTCTGCAGGCAACAAACCATAATCTCCGCGCTGCGTCTGAAGCGGAGCATCAGGTTGGTAAAGAGCTAAAGCTAGTTTAAGAAACTTTAAAAATGTAAATAATTGCCTGCCATGTGACTGGAAACGGGTTTACCCTCGAGCCATTAATAAGAACCCAGAGTCCTACCTTTTTTCACAGTTAGTTCGTGTGTCGAAGGATCGTGGGTGAGCTGAGCATTTCTCTCCCTCGCAGTTCGTTTGAGTCTGGTCTCAGCACCGCGGACAGCTCCTCGTGCTATTAGAGGCGTCACATGACTCGTGCGTCAGCAGATACGCAACACACACTCTCTTCTTCGTTATTTCTCTCTCTCTCTTTTACTCGCGCACATGTATTAACACAACGCTGGCTCTACGCGCACGCGCAGTTCATTGAAGTCAGCCAAACAACACCATTTGTGTCTTTGAGCAGGCTCCAAATCCGAGACAAGGTTTGTCCTGCAGCTGCTAAAACTGATGATGAGATGAATAATAACAGGGCTATACTTAGAACTACAGGTCTTTCTGAAAGAGAAGTTATTCATTTTTTTCTTATTATTTATTAAGCCAACCTTCTGAGGCTCAAGTAAACAGCATTTAATACCTAAGAGGAGCTTGAACTTTATTTTTCTGATTATGTCTGCCAAGAAAGTTATCAGTAGTATCTGTGTCTGTCTGCGTACAAGATTATTCAAAAACGTTTGAATGGATTTTCATGATATTTGTCAAGCATGGTAGAAGCAAGAAGTGATTGCTCTAACTGTGCAACTGTATAACAGGAATGTTAAACTCCACAGTTGGACACCTCATGAGTCAAGGGTGATCACTGTTGATTTCAAGGTGACAGAGTCAAAGATCAAGGTAACATTTGACCTAGTGCTCTAACTTTGCAACAGTGTTGTGTAGGGATGTCAAAGTGCACCGCTGGACAAGTCATGGGTCAAAGATGATGCTGATTGATTTCAAGGTTTATGAGGTCAAAGGTCAGGGTCACAGGTAACCCCTTTGTTAATAACGTCTCTGTGCTTCTACATGTGACCCTTTTGTTTCCTCCGCCAAGGAAGTTATGTTTTTGGTTGTGTCTGTTGGTTTGTTTGTCTGTCTGTTAGTAAGATCACATAAAAACTAATGAACACATTTGGATGAATGTTTTTATAAATGTTATGGTTGTCACAAAAACAGTGAATTAAATTTATGTGGTGATCCACATTATGATCTGGATCAAACTATTTTTAATCATGCTCTGGTCTTGGTAAAGGTTTGTGCTCTCTGAGTGCTTGTAGTTTATAATGTTTGTAGTCTGAACTTGGGTTGATGCTATCTAGTTGGTGCAAACTGCTATAATGTTAGCTAGACAGCACCAGCCAATGTTAGTTTGAGAAACCAAACTCACTGACTAATGCAAACTAAAGTTATTAACAAAGGTTAAGGATCTTGTTACATGTTGCTTTTACCATCTTATCTTTACTTATTACATGATAAAGCAGTGATTCAGTCAGGTCAGATTTGGTCAACTTCTGGCTTAAAAATGGTGGGCTGTTATGAATGTCATGGCTGATCTCCAGCACAACCATTGGGTCAAATCTTTTGAACCAATGTTTGGTCAAACCAACCAAAAAGCTTTAACGCAGCAACTGAGTTATCAAAATAAACCATCAGAGGGTGTTGGCATGGAAACTAAAAAAGAAAACAGCAGAAAATACAATCTATAGCATCAGAAACCCCAAAACAAAAGTGTTAAAGAATAAATTGAATGAAATCTAGGAAGCTTTTGAAATATTCTACAAAACCCTATATTCAAAAATCCCCAGAGGAACCACTGACCTACCTGAGCTCACTAGAACTTCCTTCTATGAGCAAGGAACAGAACAGAGAAATTACATTGGATCTAACTGAAAAAGAATTAAAAAACACAATAAGTAGACTAAAAAACTGCCAGGGTCAGACGGTTACACAGCAGAATGGTATAAGGAATTACAATAATAATTAATTCTAATCCTCTTGCCTATGTTAAACTGGGTCGTAAAAAATGCACAAACACCACCAAGTTGGAAGGAGGCAATAATATCAGCAATAGTAAATGGCTTGCACTTATATAGCACTTTATTTAGTCCAAGGACCTCAAAGCGCTTCACACTACAATCATCCACACACTGATGGTGGTAAGCTACATTGTAGCCACAGCTGCCCTGGGGCGGGCTGACAGAGGTGAGGCTGCCATCACACCGGCGCCACCGAGCCCTCTGACCACCACCAGTAGGTAAGGAGGGTGAAGTGTCTTGCCCAAGGACACAACGGCTGAGACTGACGGAGCGAAGGCTCGAACCAGCAACCCTCCGATTACAGGACAAACCCGTACCTCCTGAGCCACTGCCGCCCCAATACCCAAAGAAGGCAAAAATAAACTGGATTGTGGATCATACCGACCAAAATCTGTTTTAAATATTGACTATTGGCCTTTTACTTCTATTATGGCCAGACAAGCAGCCATATTAGAAATATTACACACATTCAAACGAGATTCATACAACAACGTCATACACTGGATAACACACGAAGAACATTACATGTTATAGATCATGTACAAAATAAAATAATTAAAAGCTGCAATAATAAGTGTAGATGCTGAAAAAGCATTTGATTCAGTTGACTGGAATTTTCTTTGTAGGGTTTTAAATAAATTTGGACTACAATCATAAAAACAATACAGGCACTGTATAGTAACCCTACAGCCAGAATAAAAGTTAACGGTCATTTATCTGATAGAATCACTCTAGAAAAAGGAACAAGATAAGGTTGTGCATGGTCACCATTGCTCTTTGCACTACATCTAAAACAAGCAGCTCAATTGTGAAGGCAAAATGAGGACATCAAAGAAATAAATATTAAAGGGATAAAATGCAAACTGTCATGTTATGCAAATCATATATTGATTTAAGTAGAACAACTGACCTATTCCTTACCAAACTTACTGCAATTATTCAGGTACAAAATTAATATTAATAAAACTGTTATCCTACAATTATAGTCCACAGGAAATCCAGGACAGACATCCATTGACGTGGCAAACTGAACAATTAAGATATCTGGGCATTGTCATACCAAAAGACCTCCAAAACTATCCAAATACAATTATATTCCCACACATAAAAGAATAAAGGAGGATTTACAAGATGGAATCTTGTTCCTTTTCTAAGTTTCAGCTCCAGAATTGACTCGATTAAAATGAGCATACTACCCAGACTGCTTTACTTATTCCAGACTTTACCGCTTAAAATTAATCAGAGCTTTTTAAATAAATGGGATAACCTATTAACAAGGTATATTTGGCAAGGTAAAAGACCCAGAATTGGATAAGAGATCTTACAACTGGAAAAAAGAGGAGGTTAGGGACTACCTTTCCATAGAAATGATTATTTAACAGCACAAGCAAGACCACTGGTACAGTATACTGGTGTGATCCAAAATATAATTCTCAATGGAAAAACATTGAAACAAGGGCAACACCTATTCCTGTACAGGCAGCTCTGGCAGATGCAAATCTACAAAGTTTCATAAATAATATTGATAACCGGTGGATGAAAACAACCTTTAATCATGGAAAAGCATTGTAAAAGAAAATACATTGGAGAATGACATTACAGCCTTAAAATGGATTGCATATGACTTGGACTTTACACCAAACAACCTTGATGCCAGGTTTAAAGACTGGATATCCAACAGGATTACTGCTCTCTGCATAATAATAAATATCAACATTTTAAATGATTTTGAAAAGCTCAAAATAAAATATTCTTTTGATAAAAAGGACTTTTATTGATATTTACTAGTAAAAATTTTTGTTAACTCAAAAATGCAGCCAATTCCTGATAAGAATACACAAAATGGAAATTTTTACCAAAGCCTATAATTTAAAATTTAAGGAGAAAATTATTTTACTTATCTATAAATGCCTAGTAGATTTAAAAAAACAATTAAATCCTTCATATCAAAGCAAGGAGGAATGGGCAAGCGTATGGAGATACCAATTGACATATAATAAATCATTACAATGGTGAGAATTTGGATGGAATAAGATTCTTTAATACACCTGCTTAATAATGCCACTATGATGGAAATCCTCCTACTTGTTGGAGAAAATGTGTAAATATAAATGTTTTTTAGGATTGCTCAGGCATTAAAGACTTCAGGAAATAAATAAATAGTGCCCTACAAGACATTTTCAAGCAGAATATTCATTTATAGAGCAAGCTTATGTATTATGGGTGTATACCTCAAGAATTTTCAAAACGAAACAAATATCTAATGAACATTTTGTTAACAGCAAGTAAAAGAGCAGTACAAGAAATTGGCTATCACAGGACAAACCAACTCTAGATGACTGGATGAAAAAAACATTTGACATATACTGTACAAAATGGAAAACATAACAGCCTCTCTCCAACACAAGACTGAACAATTTAGTTTATGGTGGCAAAGTTGGGTAGATTTTGTGAAAGTCAGAAGATCTGACTTCATTCTTTAGAGACCAAACTTAATGAAACCACCCTGATGATCCACTCTCCTTTTGTGAAGATTTCTCTATAATGAATATACCCTCTCAGTATTTAACTTTGTTAAGCTTTTTATTTGTTCTTTAATCATCATTTATTTATTTATTTGTTGTTATTGTTTAATTATATTTTGCACTTTGAATGTTGTTATCTTTCTTGGGGAAGTAGTAGGTTCAATGGTTATTTTATGTGTCATGATGCACTGATATGTTTTTCTTTTTTCTGAAGTATGCAAATTTGCTTCCTTCTAGTGTGTAGTTTCTGTGTGTGTATGTTCAGTAACTGTTTTTATGACCTTTTTTAGGGTATTTTCTGCTATAATCACCTACCTTGTCAGGACTGGTAGTCTTTTTGGGTCCAAATACAATGGAAGTTCATGTTTGGACTAGGGGTTAGGTTTAGGACTAAAGTTTGAATTGAGTTTAGGTTAAGGTTCGAGATGAACTGGTAATAGTTAGATTTATGGTCAGGATTAAGCTACAGAAATTAATGAAGGTCAATACAATGTCCTAATTAGGATAGAAATACAGAAGTGTGTGGGAGACAGAGTCTTTGAAGTGTTGCTGTCATTGACTTTTGTTGAGTCTCTGCTGCAGCAGAGAGGGACAGAGACAGTTAAAATTAACAGATGACTCACACACAGCCTCTGCCAAAGTCCAAGATGGGCGGGGGGACTGCAGAGGGGTGTGTGTGTGTCTGTTTGTGTAAAGGCGATAGAATACACTCTAGCCATCGGGCAGCCTCCACTGGTCTTTATTTTTGGCTGCTTGTCAAATCTTGTCAAGCATGGAGCTGTGTGAGAGAGAGTGTGTTTGAGCTTTTTCATTCATAATTTGGCTGCTGTGTGAAAATTAGAGCTCTTGCTGTTATTTATTGGCCTGCTTATCTAATATTTTATGACATGGCATTTGCTTTCTACCTTGTTACAACTGCAGCATATAACATTTGTCTTTTCATCCCGTTAATGTTTACAGTGAGTCACAAATTATCTGACTATTGAAATACAGTGATCAAATCTGGATAAAAAGTCTAGTGTTAGAGCTTAGAGCTGTTTAAATCATAATTATAACAAAGCTTTTACTTCAAAAACCCGTATGTTGAAGAGTTGGAGGACAAAAGCCAATGAGTCATACGCAGCAATCATTTCAAACTCATTAAGGAACTTTAAAGCCCTCGTCTTGTCGCATTTACAACCTTTGTATGGATTTATACTTAATTACAGAAAAAATGTTAGTATCAATCTCCTGTTTTCTTAAAAGAGCACAAAGACAATATATTTCCAGTATTAACACTGAATCTGTTTCAGGACCAAAGCCTCAAAATAAACCAGGACAAAAGACAGTTCTAATCTAATGTCTACCTCAGACTAATTACAGTTTTCCCTCATGACTAACACACTTACACATGCAGACACTACCAGTTTCTTACTGACAAACCTGAGCTGTCACATTAATTGCCTGTGGCTGTGTTCTTGGCAGTGCTACTGGTAAACAGAAACCGATTACAAAATGTAAATATATATATAGGGCCTTTTCTAGTCCACCCGGCTGCTCATAGCGCTTTACAACTCCTCATTTACCCATCCACAGCACTCTATAACATCTCTACAAAACTAATCGGAATAAATTGTTCTATAGAGTCTAATCAGAACTTTAGATTGCAATCATACACCAATGGGGCACACACTGAAGGCAATGAGGGGTTTGGTGTCATGTCAGGGACACTGACATGTGACTGCGTACTGGTGGACTAGAACCTTTGACTCCCTCAATGGAAGACAACTGCTTGAACCACTGATCTACAGCTGTCCCAACACAACACCAGTACGTTTGATTTGGTGCAAAAGCAGCTGAGTGCAGCAGTCTCCTTTCACTCGGGAATTGTCCCCGGTGAGAGGCGCCGAGCAGGAGTGGGCATACTTGTTGCCCCCCCATCTTGGTGCCTGTTCGTTGGGGTTTACCCCGG
>NC_051431.1:31780544-31788515 GCF_001649575.2 Kryptolebias marmoratus | reverse complement strand
CCCACCAGGAGGAGGCCCCGGGGAAGACCCAGGACACGCTGGAGGGACTATGTTTCTCGGCTGGCCTGGGAACGCCTTGGGATTCCCCTGGAGGAGCTGGCCCAAGTGGCTGGGGAGAGGGAAGTCTGGGTCTCCCTGCTTAGGCTGTTACCCCCGCGACCCGACCCCGGATAAGAGGAAGATGGATAGATGGATGGATGGCAGCTGAGTGGAGGCAGTTAATGCTCCAGACTGAATTGTATTATTGAAGTGTGCTTGAAATGATAGTCCTGCTGAGAATGACACCCAGACTGCTAATGTGAAGGAAGGGAAGGAACTGTAACAAGTAGAAAAGGTGTTACATTTTAATAAACGCTTGTTAGATGGGCACTAGGTGATTGAACTTGATCACCATAACAGATTGAACTGTCCCTTATGGGACAATAGGTAATATTTAGATTATTTATTTATTTACTTACCCTTTTATTTATTAGATCTCAACAAATCCTTATGTTTACAAGGAGTTTAATCATAACTCAGATAAACAAAACAGGATCAATGGAATTTTCAAAATTTTATGATCAGAAGAATCAGTAAATCAAAACAAATTAAACAATAAGTTAATGCAAATAATTAATCAATAAAACAAAATAAAAAACAATAAGAATTTGGACACATTTTAAAATTCTGTGTCACATAATCACCTTGAATGAAGTTCAAAAAATATTGAACAGATTATATTAATTACAATATTATTTGACAAAGAAATGCTTTAAAACAAGGCTTAACCTTATAACTTCATGAAAACCTTATTTGACTGTAAATTGGCTGAATTATGAAAATTATTTGAACAGTATACTTGAATTTTATGATGTGCAAGAATCTGGGACAGTTTAGATTTTTATAAGCATTTTTACTTGGGAATTTTGGTCATTAGTCTAGTTGTCCAGTTGTTAGGATTACTTTAAGGAGGATCCAGTTTTAAGTAGCATCCAGATCCAGGAAATAGGAGATTTGTTCTCATCAGCTTGCATCAGATGAACCATTATAACCTAAACTCAAATGTTATTTTCTTTGTCACCAGAACAAAAGAGTGTCTCACTGCCGTACAGCTGGATTTGGGAGAGTGGTGTGGAGGAAATGATGCCAAACAGGTGAATTGTTCCTGACTGTGGAAGGATAGTATGAACCCGAGAGCAGACTGAAGTTCAGCTGCAGTCAACAGCTTGTCCTAAATGTCACATAGGAGAGTGGTGACTTGGTTGATCTGATGGTATCAGAGTTGGAATGTAAACAACAGAGTCTATGAGCAGCTGTTAGCTACATTTATTTCTTAGTTTCTCAGTTTTTACTGAACTTAACGAAATGATAAAAACCAGACATAAGTGTAGAAATTACTAAGGAGTGACAAGAAGACACAAGATGATGGAAAAGGCAATAACAATGTAAGAAAGCAATGAGAGAGAATCTGCTTCTTCTGTTTTTACCTTGGACATGTTAGAGGTTTCACCAGCCAGTCAGCTGCAAGAGCCAAGGGCATGCACAGATTTTCCTGTTCAAAGCATTTTCTTATGAGCATATAATATGAGACACATTTATAATGTAAAATAGGATCAGACATTTCTGTCACTACTGTAGTCATTTGTGTTAACCCAGTTTCCAGCTTTGTAATCAAAACATTTAGGCATTTCTTGTAAAGACAAATAATAATCATGTCAATATCTTCTGATAAAACATTTGACTAATTTTATAATTTTATAAAATAAACAGATCAATTTAAACATTACATTTTCAACATATTTCAAAGATTCCACATCGATAAAGAGAACAAATTTACCATTTTTCAAAAGGAGGTAAATTATGAACAAAAGAGGCTCCAGAAATCTGTTTTATAAGCCTTCATTGTAACAGCTATGCTGACAGTTTTCTGGTTGGTGGAGTTTTTGTTTTGTCAAAGCTGAAATCTTAATGGTCTTATTTGTCAGATCATTTTGTTTTTGTTTCATGATAAAAATATTGTGGCCATTTAACAAATGTTGCATTTTATTGATTAAAACTCATTTTCTTTACCAGAAATGTCAAAATTGACAATAATTACTTTTTGTCTGTAGGAGTGACATAGATTGTGGAAAATGCAACATGTTGTTCTCTGTGGTTTGAAGCCATCAGGATCTTGGATGGAAAAAATGTCCCATTTTCATTAACAATTAGAAATGTAAAAGCCATTCAAATGTTGAGGAATTCTGTTTTGTGCACAGAAATCACTGAGCCCACACACTTCAAATCACACAAAACTTATTCAAATCTCTTCTAAACTTGGCAAAACAAGCTCTTCATAGGGCATCCAATTGCTTGTTGGAAGCAGCTCTCTCAAAAGGTCTGTTCTCAAAAATCTGAACATTGTGTGTTCACCATTTTCAAATGAATAAGCCATGATGTTTGTGGTGTTTCAGGCCCATCAAGCCAGATAAGAATCTCTGACCATAAGTGCTCTTCAGATACTAATCTCGCCGAGTGGAGGACATCTTCTCTTTTAACTTTTCCTCTCCGAGCATTTGTCCCCCAACAACTGACCTGCTGCACTCCATTTATTACAGCTGGGCCCGACAGCCAATATGCTGCACTGTAACTCAGGCTGTCAGGTTCTTGGCAGGCACATTGGAGAGACAGAGTGAGACAGGAAGGTAGAGGAAATGAATGGGGCTTTGACGTCAGCATTTTCTCTCCAGTCAATTGCACAAGGATGCATTTATGTGTCTGCAAATGGGTAATGCATCAATTTATTTTTGGCTCTTTTGTAAAATGTGTGATGTGGCACCTGTGAGAGTCTCTCCATAACATTTATAGCTCAGCAGGTCAGATATAAAACATGTCTCCCGTCATGTTTGTCATCATTCCCTGAAAAGATAAAAACAATAAAGTCATCCAATTCTGGAAAACAACATGGTTCCTGCCCTCACATCTGTCAGGTAAGTTTACACAACCAGTGTTTGCAAATGAGAGAACTAGGATAAAAAGACAACACAAAGAATGTATTTTCGTTTGGCAATCTTTGACCAGAATATATTTAAAGTACTTTAGTCAGACATGTTTATAACAACAGCGTTCAAATCCACTGAGGTGTTACTTTTTTATCTAGATAGAAATAGAGGTACCACACTGCATGTCAAAATTATTTGTGTATCAACAGGAGTACAAGTCATTTAAGCCTTATAAAAAGAATCCAGCTGAAACCATTTTAACAGTTTATGGAAACCTAAATGAAATCAGAATTCATGTCATACAGTGGTAGTAAATCATACTGAAAAGCTGCAAATGTTTAATTGGGGTCTGGAGCATTGGACAGACACTATGATTACCAAAGGTGTCACCAGACCCATTTTGTTGGGGCATCTGCCCTAGTATAGATCTGAGATGCCCAGGCAGAAATTCTTGATCACATTTCAGAAACTTACATGCAAATTCAAAAAGCAAAAGATAACTTCAGCATAAAGATATTCAGCATTCTGTGAAGAAACATATTAAAAACTATTTTTATCCCATTTTTACATTTATTTATTTTAAAGCTGAACTGAAATCAAATCTCAAAAAAATTGATATTTCATCAATGTTATTTAGTTAAACACATCTGCACACCATTCCAGGGACGCATTTGTCTGACCTAAAATTAAATAAACTCTTTTTAGTGTTTAAGTGATTTGTGGGGTGGAGTTCTTGTTCTGGGTTCATGACGTTCGCTGTGCTTCAGCCAGCCAAAAATGCCACTACTGTCTGGTTGTTTACTAGTAGAAATGGAAGAAGAAGCCTTTTTTGAATATGAAGAAATGCTGGAAGACTTCATGGCAGTAATGAATATACAACCATACCAGTATGAACCTGAACCAACAGCTGGATCTCCAGAATCAGATGAAAACTCTTCAGATTTGGATTCTGATGATCACCAGGACCGTCATGGCTGATAAAACGATGCACATAATGACTAAGTTAGGAACGTGGAGCGTAGAGAACCGATTACCCCCAGATCATTGTCATGATATCAGTACACTGTAAGTCAACATGAAGACGGCAGGAGAGAGCTAACGTAGCTAACTCGAAGCTAATTAGATGCTGATGGGGTGCTTGTTTACATTGCTGACAATGTAAACAATGTCACCGCACTTCATAGTAGTGTTTAACTCTCACACCAGAGTAAGCTAATCAACAGAAGTTTCAGACTATGATATTTGTTTCATCACACATGGATTGTCTATATTTTTTTCATCACTAACAAACTGATCTCAGGCCTGTAGCTCATACCTTTGACAGAGCGCGTTCACGTCACGTTTGAAGTGACCTTGTCGTTTCTCGTCTCCTTCTCTGTGGCGATGTCCTCCTCTCTATTTACCTTTGTTTAAATAAAAATAAGTGGCAAAATATCCTGTTTTTTTTTTTTTTTGGTGTGAAGCCAGTCTACATTAACGAGGGTCGGAGCGGTGCTTCTCTTTGAAGTGGTCCGAACCTTCTGACAGTAATTCCCACATAGGGGCCTAATGTTGGGCTCCTCGGTGAGGGGATTAGTTTGGTTTCCTTTTCAGTTCTGTGCCGGGCCACCAGAGGGAGCCATTGGATCACTCTGCTGGGGAGGGCGTGCCTGCTGGCTCTCAACTATCCACACCTGAAGGGAATCATCATCCAGAGGAGTATATGAGCAGCTGACAGCCAACACTTCTTTGCCGCTGGTTTTGAGAGGGCTTGACTTCGTGGACAACATTTCCTTCCGAGGAGAGTGGAAGAGTTTAAGCGATTTCTGGCGAGTAATAAGTTGATCTCTAAGGCGGTTTTGGCATAATCTGGACTGTGAGTAGATTAAGATGGCTAGTTGGAGTGGGGGATGTTCAGAAGATGAAAATATGGACACAGATTGGGCTTAAGTAGAAAATAGAAAAGGGAGAGGAGGGAAAGACAAGAGTAAAAAAGGACTAAATGTAGGCGAAAGATGTTTGGAAGGTGAGGAAGAAAATGTTGAGATAAGGAAGAGAAAAATTATGGAAGAATTTAAAGTTATATTAAAATTTAAAACAGGACAAGATATGATTGGGGTAAGTCCGATCAGTTTATCAAATGGACTAAAGAAAGTTATCGGGGATGTGGAACTGGCTAAAGTTTTAAGGGATGGGAGCCTTCCTATTATCTGTAAGAATGTTGAACAAAAGAATAAGACTCTAAAACTACAAATGGTGTGAAAAAAAAATAAGTGGTGTTGGGGAAGGAAAAGGAGTAATATCAGGGATCCCGATTGGAGAAAATTTGGAAGAACTAAAGAAAATAATAAAAGGAGGAGAGATTTCAGGCATAAAACGATTGCAGGCTTTTAGAAATGGGGAAAGATTGGACAGTACGTCGGTGTTACTGGAATTCAAAGATAAAGTTAAACCTGATAAAGTAATGATTGGATGCATGAGTTTCAGTGTAAGAACTTATATTCCACCACCTCTCAGATGCTATAAGTGCCAAAGATATGGTCATACTGCAAATGTGTGTAGAGGAAAACAAAGATGTGGTAGATGTGGAGGCGAACACCCTGATGGGGAATGTGGAGAGAATCCAGTTAAATGTTGTAATTGTGGAGGTAGTCATACTGTGGCTTATGCAGGATGTGTGGTAAGGAAAGAAGCAACTGAAGTTCAGAAAATTAAAACTGATAAGAAAATTACTTATGCTGAAGCAGTGAAAGAGTTCAAAAGTATGGAAAATGCTACCAAAACAAAGTTAGAAAAGAAAAAGGAGACAGATGATACTCAAAATAATGTCACGTTAGAAAAACTGATTCTATTTCTGGCATATATCATTAATTGTTCAGAGCAAGCAAGAACTAAAACTGAAAAAATAAAAATTATAGTAAAGGCAGCAGCAAAATTCTTTAATGTCAAAGATCTGTCATGGGAAAGAATTCAGGATGAACTTAGATATGGAGAAGGACCATTTGAAAATGAAGCTTCTCAAAACACTACATAATTTTAATTCTACAATGGAACGCTCGAAGTTTAATAGCTAATGGACAGGAATTTAAAGGGTTCATAAACGAATTAAATACAAAACCAGACATAATATGTATTCAAGAAACATGTCTTAAGTCATCATTGCAATTTAGTATTCATGGTTATGCAGTTTTACGTAAAGATAGAATAAATGGAAGGGGAGGAGGATGTGCTATATTTATAAAGGAAAACATAAAATTTATTCAAATGCAAGTAAATATGGATCTAGAACTTAATGTTGTTAAAATTTGGACAAATAATGGAATTATTAAAATGATTATAATCCTTGTAAGAAAATAGAGAAAGCAAAACTTGAAACGGTCCTTAGACATTGGAGAGGGAAAATAATTTGGTGAGGGGATTTTAATGCATATAATACTTTGTGGGGAGAACAAGATGATTATAATGGTGGGGTCTTAGAAGAAGTGATTGAAGAAATAGAAATGGTAGTGTTAAATAATGGTGTAGGCACTAGGGTAGATTTGTTAAGAGGTAGAGAATCAGCTATTGATCTGACACTGGTATTGCAATCTTTGGCAGATAGGTGCAGTTGGAAAGTATATAAAGATAATACTATAGGAAGTGATCATTATCCAATTTTTATTGAAGTAGAAATGGATATAGAAGAAGAACAGGTAGTTAGTCAAGGGAGATGGAGGTTTGGGGATACAAATTGGGAAAACTATAAAAAAGTAAGTGAAGTTAGTATGGTAAATATAGATATAAGTAAACCAATAAATGAATTAAGTTTAGAAATTAGTGATAGTATTATTCATGCAGCAACAGCAATAGCATTAACGTCTTGTATTGGCAAAGTGATGGAAAAGATGGTGAATAACAGATTAATATACTTTCTGGAATCTAAGGAGAAGATTAAAACATATCAATTTGGTTTTAGAAAAGGAAGAAGTACAATAGATCCTAAACTATATTTGGAACATGAAATTAGGAGGGCACAGGTGAATAAAGAGGTCTTAATAGCAATCTTTTTGGATATAGAAAAAGCATATGATATGTTGTGGAAAGAAGGATTATTGATTAAAATAAAACAAATAGGTTTAAGGCGTAAAATATATAGATGGATTAAAATTTTTTTTACTGGAAGAAATATAAAGTTAAAGTAGTTAGTGAAGTTCAAAACATCAAATTGAAAATGGTTCTCCTCAAGGAAGTATAATAAGTCCTATGTTATTTGTTATAATGATTGATGATATTTTTAGTAAAATAGATAAATATTTTGGAGTATCGTTATTTGCAGATGACGGCCTTATTTGGAAAAGGGGGAAAATTTTAAAACTTATAAATAAGAAAATACAAGAGACAATACATAATGTAGAAGATTGGGCTTTAGAATGGGGTTTTAGAATTTCAGTATCTAAATCTAAGTTCATTACTTTTACTAATAGGAAAATAAATACTAATGTAAATCTTAAACTGTATGAGAATGATGTAGAAAGGATAGATCAGATTAAATATTTAGGAATTTGGTTTGACAGTAAACTTACGTGGAAAATACATGTAAGGAAAATAATTGAAAAAAGTAAAAAAAATCCTAAATATAATAAGATGTTTAAGAGGTAAAGATTGGGGAGCTGATAGGAAGGTATTAAAAAAAATATACATAGGATTAGTTAGATCAGTAATTGATTACGGATGTGTTGTATATAATTTGGCTTCTAATAGTTCATTAAAAGAAATAGATAGAATACAATATTAGGCTTTAACCCTCTGTGGCATGGTGTTGCCCTCAGGCACCAAACCACTATTTTGGCCCACACAACGCCCCTTTATATTTTTTTTTAAGTAAAACATCACATCAAAAGTCTCATTATAAGTCTGTGACCAATGAAATTTGAGCTGGGTGTGGCTTTGACCTTTTGTCTTGGGGTGAAACACTCCTTTTTGGGACCACAGCCAACTTGGACACACTGCTAGCAGAAGGCAAGATTCATTTCATTTTTTAACATGTTTAAAT
>NC_051431.1:31771627-31780444 GCF_001649575.2 Kryptolebias marmoratus | reverse complement strand
AGATGAAGGCCAGCTATCGTGGAGGAAGCTCGCTGATAGGGGGAGACCAACCAGGGTGAATATGAAAATAAGCAAGAATGCAAGGCAGATGAAGGGACTTACGAGGTAGATTCTTAGAGAGACATTGAATCGAAGCAAGAAGACGAGGGTCGATCGCGAAATAGAAAAATAGAGGCCTGCAAGAAGAGAATAAAGAAATATGGACGAGAGGCATCGGATTTTAAAGGTAAATGCTGGGTGAAGGGGTAGACCACCACCACCAGTTAATTGCGAAACGCTTACCTAGGCGCTAAGAGAACGTTGAGCGGCTAGCACGGAGGAGAGATCCGGACGGATGTATGAAGAGAATGCTGAGGAAGACCAATGACCAAGTTGCTGAAGGGATGCGGAGGAGATGCCCTGACTGACGGCGGATGTAGCTGCCCCTATCTTGAAGGAGTGGCCTGAGAATTGGCTCGGGGGAAGGTTGCATGATACTAGGATCTCTCTTAGAAATTTTAGGAACCAGGAGGAGGTCATGGGAGAACCGTTGGGAGTTAGGAACAGAGGCTTTAGGGGTAAGCCGAATTTATGGCGCTTGAGAGCGAATCTGACCATGGCATGAAAAGGGCAAAACGGGCCATCTAGACGAGCGATGACGATCGTGCACGTGCCTTTCCCTTTTGAATGCTTAAGAAATAAGCTGTAGAAATCGGGATGAAACTTAAGGTCTGTAATAGCTAGGTCTCTGGACGGAACGAAAATTTTATCTGGGGACGTAAACTCACCTAGCCTGAGAAACCCATAAAAGGCTAGCAGAAAGGCGCTGGAAAGGAGTGAGTTCATGTAGGAGGAATAAGGTCTGAGGCGAAGTGCGGAGAGTAAGGTTTTTAGAATGGGGAGAGTGATCAGTTTCCGGTTATCGGGCTGAGTATAGCTAAGATTTGAGATACCTTTTTAGGAGGAGCTTGATGGCGTGATTTGAAAAGATGCTTTGAGAACTACATGGATTACGACATTTAGAAAAAAAGTTAATGCCTGCTACTAGGCTACGGATGTACGGGAGTTTGAAACGACGATACTCGAAGCAATGAGAAATGAAGGCTAAGACTGTGCTAATGAGGACGGGAAAGAGGGGAGTTTTATGAGTTACACAGAATTTAGCGAAAATATGCCACACGAAGGAGTAGGATTTGAAAGTGGAGGGGGCAAAACCGGACTTCATATAAGATTCAGCTGAGAGAAGTAGGGGTTGGAGGGAAGGATTGACTAGTTCAGCATTAGGTTCTCGAACGGAGGCACAGGAGTTGGAAGTGAACCTGAAATTGAAGGCGAGACAGTGCATCGGCGATGGAGTTAGAACGGCCAGGAACATGACAAGCGGTGATGATGAAATTGTTAATGACTGACTGCCAGGTGATGCGGCGCAAAAAGGGCATGATCGATTTGGAGGAGGAGCGACCTTTATTAATAGCTTGAACTGCTGCGGTGTTATCACAAAAAGCGACGATGCGTTTTCGCTTCCAGTGATTCCCCCACAGGCAATAGGCCACTGTGATGGGAACGATCTCATAAAAAGCTGACGACTCTGACTGAGAAAATGAAGGAGGCCATTTGTCGGTGAACCAGCTGCCCTGAAACCCCCCCCCCCCAAAACCTAAGGACGGAGCGGCGTCTGTATAGAATTGGAGGGAATCGGCTGAGAGGGTAACATCGTCATAAAAAAAGAGACGCCGTTCCAATCTGTAAGCAGTTTGGCCCAGAATGCTAGGTCAGAGCGGCAACCCTCGTTCAGAGAAACTTGGTCTGACAGAGATGGAACGGAATTTGCCAGATCCAGCAGCCTAGATATGAAGGAACGGCCTTGAGGGATGATGCGCATGGCGAAATTTAGATGGCCGAGCAGAGATAGAAGCTGACGCTTAGAAAGAACTGGAGGATGAGATGTAGGACTGAGAAATCTCACGGATATGGGACAATTTGTCTGCAGGCAGTGAAGCAACCATTTCTTCAGAATCCAGGGTAATACCCAGGAAATCTAACTTTTTAGCTGGACCTATGGTCTTTTCCTCAGAGAGAGGAACACCGACACAGAGGAAGAGCTGTTTGAGTTTCGAAAGAGAGGGGGCAAGGGAGTGAGAGGGGGGGTCAATCAGCAGGAAATCATCGAGCAGATGCAGCACGGAGGGAAGTTTGAGAATGTTGGGAAGAATCCAACAGAGCGCTTCGAACAGCGTGTTGAATAAACAGGGGCTACTTCTGCACCCGAAGATCAGACGGACGAAGAAATAATACCTGGAGTCCCATTTGGCTCCTAACAAATGCCACTGAGAAGGATGTACTGGCATGATTTTGAAAGTGTCTGTGATGTTGGCTTTGGCTAACCACGCGCCGCGGCCTGCGATTTTTATGAGAGAGATAGCGTGGTCGACCGAGGTGTAGAAAAGGGAGAAGGGAGGCTTTGGTACAAGGCTGTTGATGCTGGGATGGGAGTCGAATGAGGGGTGGAGAGGTCTAGAATGAGACATTTTTTACCTGAATACTTGCGAGTGGCTAAACCTAGGGGACTAACGCGGAACAGAGGGAAAGGCGGTGATTTAAGTGGGCCAATCACGAAGCCCTTCTTGATTTCCTTTTGAAGCAGTTGAGATACAATGTCTGGCTCGCGGAGCACTGACTGGAGATTGGAACAGACGTAGGTGACGGCGGGGGGTTGGGGAACACCTATTTCGAACCCCTGGGAGAGACCGGTGATCAGGAAATTGACGAAAGTGCGATCGGGGTGAAGCTGAAGAAGGGTGGCCAGTTCAGGAATGATGATGGGTGTAGCGAGGTAACGGGAAATCAAAACTTTGAGACCTGATGGCTCTTGTTGGGGAACATGCGGCGAGGGCAGACTGGTTTTGGATGGGCGTCTTTGCACTGGCTGCATATGTGGAGAAAAGCACATTTGGGAAATGAACAAATGCTTTCGTTGAAATTGTTGCAAATGGGCATGTTATTAAATACCTGAACCCTTCTTCCGTGGCGATCGAGCGGCTGAAAGCTGAGGACGGATTGGGAAGGTTCGCATGCAGAAAAGCTAGGTCTGAAAGGTAGAGTGGGGCAGAACGCGCTCTGGTGACCCGCTGAGCCACAGAGGTGGCAGGAAACTGCCTAGGTGAGCATTATTAGGATTTCGGTGTCTAGAATAGACCAATTTAAGGTGAGGCCAGACTGCGAGAGGACTGAGGCGACTTTGGCAGCGAATGCTTTATGGTACTGATAAAATATGGATCTACCATATTTAAGGTGAAGGTCGGTAATGAGAGCCAGATATGCATCTAATTCGACTCTGCGATCGAGATAGACAGAACAAATCACGTCTCTAAACACACTGAAAGCTGCCACAAACTGCCCGATTGTGAGATCTTTTGTAAGGCGAGGGTCGGAGGATTTTTGAATAGCACTAAAACTGTCGGTCGAAGCGACGCGTTGATCGACTTTGGGGGAAGGTAAAATGATGGAGACCAAATTAACATATTGCCACTGCAGGATTTTCGAGCGAAGGTGAAATGTTGGCATGCATGGGCGTGTAAGCCCTGTCTGAGAGAAGGGGGGAAAAATGATAGAAGGGAAAAATAAAAATAATGCACACTAATGTATATATAAGGGCACACACACATATATATAGATATATAAATATGAACGTACACATGTAAATAAATGAAGGCTAAATAATAATAATCGAGAGGAGAGAAAAAAAACCAATAAGCCAGGCACCTGGAGCTTAGCGCGCTGAAGCTAAACTTTTTTTTTTTTTTTTCTTTTCGCTCCCAGAGAGAAATGAGATGGAGTGAGTACGTCTTACCTAGCGATTGCCCAGCGCGGGCATTAGCGAGAGTGAAAGCCACCGGTGGGGCGTGAGTAGCTGCCTGAGAGCTGTGGGGTGCGGAAGTGAGCGGAGGTGCTGACGTGGCAGGGCCGGCAGAAGCACATGCTTGCAAGCGCGCTGAGAAGGAGGTTATGGAGTGCTGGAGAGAATCCATGGAGGTGACGAGCGTGGAGGAGAGATGGAGAACGTCGGCAGAGGAGAGGAGAGATGATGGATGACGATCTGAAGAAGGCACGGCAGACGAGGCGACGGAGGTCCGGGCCGAGGCGGCTGATGGCCCAGGCGAGGCAGGAGCGGGAGTATGGGCAGATGGGGGGCGGCCCCTGCGGCGCTAAGCCGAAGGAGCGGAGGCTTTGCGGGTCCGCTTTCCGCTGGTGGAAGTTTGAGGAGGTGGAGAAGACTGAGGGACGGTGAGGAACCGCTGTATGGCAGGAGGGCGGCAAGTGAGGCGATTTGAGACGATCCGAGGCCGGAGCTGGGAGATATCCCCTTAGACCGGAGAAGTGAGAGAGGGGACTGTGGATCCGAGTAGGCAGCCAAACGGACGCTTTGACAAACTGGTAGAGGGGCAGAAGGGCCAGGGTCCTCGAAGAGAAGGCCCGGAGGTTATCTGACTCGAAGTCGGACATTTTTTGTATTGTGCACCGGTTTGTTGAAGTTCGGCCGGTGAACCGTTGAAGTTCGGCCGGTGAACGGATAGGGCCATGATGGAGGTCCTTTTGAACGAAGGCTTGCTCGCTGATTGAATAAGCTGGAGGCACGGTCGGATGCTGATTCGATAAGCTGGCCTTCCTAACTTCATGTACAAAAACAGAAGTTAGGAAGGCCATAACAGTGTTTGCTGAAGCATTAGGAGTAAATGCTGCTTTAGGCCATTTACTGAAATAATCAACAAGGTTGATGGCAAACCTTAACCTGTGGCCACCAGTAAAATTCAGTGAGCCATTATTTAGTGCAAACTACACTATGGTGTCCTTCATAATTAATTTTTTTATTTAACCTTTATTTCACCAGGAAAGTCCCATTGAGATTAAAAACCTCTTTTCCAAGGGAGTCCTGGCCAAGAGGCACCAAGGTTACAGGGCAATAACAATTACACGATTTAAAATGCAATACAAAGAAATATTAAAAACAGTTACAATTTAAAGATGCCTTCTCAAGTGCTTTCAAGCCAGGTGAACCATCTTTTCTTGCAGATACTTGGAAACTATGAGACATGTTTCTCTGAATATCAGTGGTGACTCTGTAGCAAGTTTTTGAAACACAAGGAAGTAAGGTTTGACTTCCAGAATGAGTTTTTTCATTTTAAGGCTTCCTAAATGGATGATTTGTCACAGTTTTTTAAGTTCAGAACAGTCTTCACATTCAACTTTAAAATCAGCAGGCGAGAGTCTAGTGAGGAAAGATTTCTGCTATCTCTGAGATCGAATCCTGTTCAGAATTTGCAGCTGTATTAATGGTGCTCAGGGGAACATGTGAGAAGTAGTCTGCCATGCTGTTCTGATTTCTGCTCTTTACTGCACGTCATACTGGAAACGGTCTAGCTGACCGGTGTGCAATTGTCATGCCAGCTCTATTCATTCCCTTAGTGCTTAGTAGAGTAGTGATGGCTTGATGATTAGTTCTGAACATGAGTCTGCACCCTCACATATATGTTCTCCAGCTTTCAACTGCCCACACACAAACAAGAGATTCTTTTTCTATTGTAGAGTACTTCCTTTTGGCTGGAGACAGAGTGTGAAATGGAAAAACAACAATAATTTTCATATTGTTTGAGTGCAACTGAGTCAGAACAACTCCCAATCTATAGTCTGATATATTTGTTGTGGTAAATGGTGGTAGTTCAGGGTTGCAGATGGCAAGTGCTGGGCTTTTTGGGAGCATTGTTTTGATATCATTAAAACTTTTATTTGCTGCATCAGTCAATTTTAGTTCAGCTTAAGCATTAGTCCAAAGTAACTCTCACAGTGCCTTAACAACTGTTGCGAAGCTTCTTAGAAACTTGATGAACAAGGATGTTAAGCCAAAGAATGAATGAAGAGCTGCCATATCCTTTGGTGCAGATGCTTTAGCAGTGGCATTCAGGTCATCTGGACTGGGGTGCAGCCCCTCCTTAGAGATGACATGTACTAAGAATGAAATATTTGACAGAAAATTTTGTTGAAGTTGATCTGTAGGCCCATGTCTTTAACCCTCCTGAATCCCTCGTAACTGAAGAGAGAAAGAGAAGCTCTTGTAACTTAGAGTCCATTTGACCCGAAGGTTAAGGCATTGGAAAACAGCTTGTAGGTGTTCATCGTGATTTCCCATATTCTATAATATCATCCAAATAGTTCTGAACTCCTAGAAAATCTTTCAGATCTGTGTGCATCCTTTTTTGAAAGGCAGATGCTACTGAAGCTAGTCCAAAAGGAACTTGTGTGAACTGAAATAGTCCCTTGTGTTATGAAAACAGAAAGACTCTGGCTATCAGGATGCAGAGGCAGTTGGTGGTAGGCTGAGCTTAAAACAATCTGGCTAAAATGTGTGGCTCCAGTCAGTTTTGAGAACAAGTCCTCCATTTTCGGCAGAGGGTGAAAGTCCATTATTACAGTTGTATTAGATTCATGAAGATCAACACAAAGCCTCAAGTCTCCTTTGTGCTTTCGTGCCACCACTAGAGGACTCACTTATTCACTGGTTCAATGATGCCTGCCTCGAGTAAGAGCTTGAGCTCTGCTGAAACCTCTTCACCTACACTGATGAACATTTCAGAAGACAGGGGTACATCAACCCACAAGACAAACTGAAGACTAAAAAACACAAGGCTGACTACAACCCAGGAGTCAAGGACATCCTGGAGTTATCAGCAACTGACAAGGTATTCTCTGAGACTACCTGGCGTCTACAGTTGATTAAAACCTTTTCTCTCCTGTCCAAAATTAAGTTACAATCTCTGCAAGACAAAAAGTAATAAAAACATGTTAAACACTTCAGTAATCTCTTATGAAGAATAATTGCACAAATATCAATCAGCACATTTGTCTGATAGATTCTCCATAACTAACTCTGGTGTATGAAGGAGATTGATTAACATAAACAAACTGGAATCTATCTCCTTCATACACCAGAGTTAGTTACGGAGTTCCTCAGGGTTCAGTCAGTGGACCAATACTCTTCACTTTATATATTCTTCCATTAAGTAACAATATTAAACAGCATGGGATAAATTGTTATTGTTATGCTGATGACATACCATTTAGTTACTTAGATTACAAGCTTGTCTTAAAGACATAAAAACCTGGATGACTTCATTTTCTGCTTTCAAACTCAGACAAGACAGAGGTAAGGGTTTTTGGACCTGAGCACCCTAGGACTAAACCTTGTAGTCTTTCATTTTCTCTGGGTGGCATTAATTTAGCCTACGGTTCTAATCTAAAGAACAGTTGTGTTGTGTGAATTAGGGATGCACCGATATGAAAATTTGGGCCAATGTCAATATCCGTTATTAATTTTGTTGTTATGGCCGATAACCGATATTACACATACACACATGCACAAAAACACTTGCATTTCTGGAACGATCAAATTTTGCACAGACTGAAAATTATGCCAACCTAATTTTTGAATGTCTAGCTTTATTTTTGAAAGTGTAACTTTCAAATAAGATTGCATGCCCGACATAAAACACAAGTAACCAGGAGTGTTACTTTTCACCATTTCAATTTGTAACAAGTGTGTACAACTTAACTCCCTAAACTGACAAAACTCTTGGGAGTAAGTTTGGATCATAAATCTAAATAATGCCAACAACAGCTGGACAAGGTCAACCGATCAAACTTGGCAGTATTCATGGCAAAATGTCCCCAACACTGAAACAGTGTTTCTACCTGTGGGTGACTGTGGATTACAGTATAGGCCTCCTTCATTAGCAAAGGCAGATTTTTATTTTTTTTACAGAGAGAAGCATTTCTGCTTTCTCACTCTGGATCCTGTTTCTCTTTTCATCAACGATATGTGACGCAGCAGAAAAGAGACGTTCACTGTCCACACTTGTACATGGAGCAGAAAGGTACTTGCGTGCCACCTTGGCCAGGGCAGGAAAGCCAGCCATGATGCTTTTCCAGTACTGCAGGGGGCTTTCATTTCTGGGGATGGGGGGCTCACTCAGATAGCCATGGACCTACAGGAAAGCAGGGAAGTGAGTCACTATGTATGTGTGACAAATTAACAGCAATCTAAACTTTGCAACATTATGCTCTCCTCCTTAAATACTTTGTTAAACTTTTCTCTGAGCAGAAGACAGCTAAAGGCCCAACCCCAAGAGTGCAGTGATGTATGACTAAAACATTTACTTTATAATGATCTATTTTCCAGTAACTTCCGACAGTTAATGAGACATTGAAAATCATTACACAGGAGATTCTAACAGGTTATTTACATAAAAGGCAGTTTTATAAAAGCACTATACCTGTATGCTTGTGTGGCTTCTCAGGGCTGCCTGCTCTTCCATGATCGAGTTCTCCTCCATGATTTCATCATGCATGTCAAGCAGTGGCTGTTCACCTTTTTTGCTTGCTTCTTCTCTTGTGTTTCTTCTGTGACTGGTGTCTCTGTAGCTCTGTCTGCTGGTGTAGATTCTCAGAGGCAGAAGAACTCAGACTGAAAATAACAGCAACCCTTTCCAGTGCCAAGCCACCTCCTTCAAACCTCTCACCACAGGAAAGAAAAGCTGTTACATCACTCAGCCAGGACCAGAACATCACCATTTTACCAGCGGACAAAGGAAGATGCACGGTAATCCTTAACACTTCTGAGTACCAGGAAAAAATATCTACATTACTGAGTGACGGCACCACCTATGAGACCCTGAAGAGGGACCCAACCAACTCTTACAAAAAGAAGGTCACGGATTACCTGCAGAAACTGGAGAAGGACAAAACTATCAGTTGAGCTTTGTACTACATGTTATACCCGGGGGAAGC
>NC_051431.1:31770242-31771527 GCF_001649575.2 Kryptolebias marmoratus | reverse complement strand
ATTGTTAGGAGAGTGAGAACAATTTGCAAGCAATCCATCTTACATCACATCACAGCTTTAAAAGCTCAACTCCACACTCTCTATTTCTGAACTGAGAAAGCTCCTCGGATGAGAAGCGAAACGTCTTCAACTACAGAATAGAAGTCCAGTTGTTTTTGTTTTTTAACTTTTTTGAATGTAACTCTGTCATTCTCTGTCATTTTGTTGACTTCCTTCTGAAGCACATTTATTGCCGCCTGTTTGGTGACTGTGTCAAAATAAAGGTCTTTGTACCTCGGGTCAAGGATCGTTGCCAAGTGGTAAAGTGGTTCGGAGAAGACGCTGCCAAAACGCTCGTTTACAGCTTCCAGCAGTGTGGCCTTTGCTGTGCGCACCCCACTGTCCGTGACAGCTGCCTTGCTCAGTAATCGTTTCAGTGTCACAACAGAAGGAAAAACATCTGCAGTACTGGCAAATTGTAAGCTTATCTCCATTTGTTAATTGTTCAAACGGTGTGAGAAGCACAGTCACGTTTTCAATGAGGTCTCACTGATGTGCGCTTAAACAGGCAGGCAGCTCATGATCTGCTCCATATACACCCAGCGCACGCTTCTGATCCAGCAGACTTTTCATCATATATAATGTACTGCTCCATCTGGTCGCGACATCAGACAAATTGACAGCCATACCTAACTATGGATATATGGAGTATGGATGTAAGTCAGATGAGTATGTTAAGTCTTACAGCTCAGTGGATCGATGAAAACTTTGAAATGAAAAGAGCCGTTTTGCATGCTCAAGAGTTTGCAGGATTACATACGGGGGGCTGCTATCGCCAGTGCATTTGACTGTATGTTTGCTCAGTGGAAGATTATGAAGGACGATGTGCATGTTGTGCTTCGTGAAAATGCGCGGAATATGATGAAGGTGATGGAGGAGTGGGGTGTTAAAAGCCTGGGCTGCATGGCTCATACACTGCAGCTAGCAGTGCATGATGGAGTGTTATGCCAGCAAAGCATCTCTGACTGTGTCGCTATTGGAAGAAAAATAGTCGGACATTTTCCCCACTGTCAGCTTGCCACCACTCAGCTGAAAGTGTGGGTGAAAAGCAAGGTATGTCGCACACCGAAATAACTGTCAGAGACTCGTTGGATTCCAGCCAATACACGGGGGATTTTATTGACACATTTACTCTTGATCAGCTTGCCCCAAAATCCCAAAGTATCTTTGAGACAGGGCGTATTTATACAGAAATCAATGCATGATGACTATGCATACTTCTGACCATTTACGTAACTTCTACGAC
>NC_051431.1:31764343-31769819 GCF_001649575.2 Kryptolebias marmoratus | reverse complement strand
TAAATCTTAACTTTTGAATAAGTTTGGCACTTACAACATCTTGTTGTTTGACATCTCTACTCCTGTATAAATTGTATTTCTTAAAATTATTATCACTTCACTGGTCCCCTGTATCACCTTGTGTTTATTAATAATCTGTTCTAATGATGAACAACAATGAAGAATTTCATGGTTTGCTCGAATGCCTGCTGTATTGGGCTCCCAGCTGCTGCTGAATCTACTTTTGTTTTTGCCTGTTGGCTACTTTTAGCATCGTTAGCTTCCCGCCATTCTTTGTGAACTTCTGGGTGGTGGTTTTTCAAATGGCATATCAAATTGGTGGTGTTGAATGACTTAACACGACATCCTCCTTGCATTACCTCGGCTTTCCAAGCATTACACACTGCTTTTTGTGTGTCTTCCCTTGATACCGTGAAAAAAGACCAGACCGCTGACATTGCCCTCTGCTTGTTATTCCTTCTTCTTCATCTTCTTCTTCGGTTGCTTGTTATTCCTGGCTGCACAGCTTCGCTATCACTGTCACGTGGTCATACAGATACCGCTCCCCCTCTCCTCCTGAAACAGAAACACAAATGGCAACAGGCAGTAAATAAACATCAGACATCAATATCGTTCCCTTTTTTACTTATCTGACTAATATTATAATATATAATATAATATATTATAATACTGATATGATAAAAAATGGCCAACATAGGTCGATACTAATGTTAATGCCGATATATTGTGCATCCCTAAACAGTATATATCATTTACCCTCACATTAAAAATGTTACCAAGACAGCTTTCTCCCACCTGTGTAATATCACTAAAATTAGTTCCAAAATGATGCAGAAAGACTGGTTCATGCATTTATTACTTTGACTGGTCTAGGAGGAGAGATCATATTTCTGTAGTTGGCTCCCTGTGCAGTTCAGAATACAGTTTAAAATCTTAGCTCTCAACAACCAAGCTCCACCTTATATTAAAAATGAGGCTGACACCCTGTCTACTCTTGGGTGCCCATCCTGACCCTGGTTCTGCTGGAGGTTTCTTGTTTAAAGGAGTTGTTCCTTTCTACTGGCACCAATGTGCTGTTCAGAATGGGAGATTGCAACAAAGTGAAGATTTAGTGCAATTTGCTGCCTTTCTTAGATAGATCATTTTCACTAATAGGCATTTTATAACATATGCTTGGTTTCATGCTAATGTTAGGAACATAAACTCAGTTTAATTGTTCATTTTTGTTGCAGCTGTTGACACAGCTGTATGCATAAGAAACAACTTTCTGCAAAGTAAATGTTATAGTGCCTACAAGACATTACTTTCTTCTCTTTTCACCACCTACTCATTTGTCTCTTTGAGGCCACTTTTAATTGGTTTGTCACATTACAAAGCAACATAGATTTACCACAGTAATATAGTGCAGCGGTGGGTGATTTTTGTTCTCTGTTCACATCTTTTTTGTCTGTCTGCCTTTCTTGCCTGACATAGCTAAGAAGGCTCAGAAAACATGTAAAGTATTTTTTTAAGTTGTCTAAAAGAATTATGAAGAAAGAGGAACATTTTCTTTCTTTTCTTGTTTTAGTTGACTAAATTGTGAAGTATTTGGAATTTATGTCAAATTTCCAGTGAGTTAGCCTGTTAGCTTTTGTGAATTTTGTTAAAGAACTGTATAAAACAAAACAAAATGCATCAACACTTTGCTTATGACACACAGAATTTTGCTTTTAATAATCCTGAGCTTGTTATTCCAACTTAATTTATCTTAAAGTCACAGAGAAGCAGTCTTGTTGGCACATAATGAAATATTTTTGTGTAACTTTTCCTGAAAGACAAAAATAAACCTGACCTTGCTTCCTTATTTCCTCTCTTGTATCTCAGCAGCGCTCCATTTAAAATGGACGATTTTGCTGCTCTAGCAGAGCTGGTTCGCCTGTATCAGCATTTCTATGATCCGTCTATGAGAGATCACAAAGATAATCAAACGGTTCAAAACTCACGGAAGGATACTGCACCGACGCACGGTGTAGGCGTCAAGTATAAACGCCTACACCGTGCACCATGCACAGAGCAACAACTGTGCAACAATAACTGAGCTTTAATGCAGAAAGCGGTGTGGCTTTGTAGTTTACCAAAGTCGTACTAAAACATTATGACTTCTTACATATATAAGGCGCTCCAAATTATAAGGTACACTGTTGGTTTTTGGGAAAATTGAAGGCTTTTAAGTGTGCCTTATAAAATACGGTAGATTTAGTAGTGATAGGCAGATTCAGTCGTAGATGGAGTCTTACTTGTGGTCTTGGTATATTTTCAGGTTTGGAGGGAGGACTGGCCAGGATTCCGGGAGATGGTATTGAAGGTTTATATCAAAAGAGGATCCAGAGAGATGGTTAGTATTTTCCATAGACATTTTGGGGAAGAAATGGTCTCGTAGAAAGTTGCGATCTTTTTTTAGGAGAACCAGGTAAGTGTTGAATATTTCTGTGAGTGGCTGAGGGGGTGAGGAGAAGCAGTGGTGAGCGGTACCAAAGATGGTGAGCGGAGCCGGCGGTGGAGAGAGAGCAGGTAATGTTGTGGCTGAGTTGGCGACTCCAGTCATAAAGAAAGAGATCCAAGAAGCAGCAAAAAGATGGTTATGATAGGAGTTTAGCCAGATAAATTTGTTCACAAGAAGATGGACCAGGAAGGAGAACGACTGCACAGAGAGACAAAAGGAAAATTAATCATAAACTTGAAGCAATTTTTTTTGCAAAGGTATTATTGGTATAAGGAGCAGGACTGTCACTCGTCACACTCAACAGTCCCACAAAGACTTGTGAAGCAACTCAGTCTCAAGTATCTGCTCTAGCTCGTTATCCCCAATGACGTACATACTATACTGATGTACGCCGAAAACGACGCTATTTTGCTAAAGTAATCTTAAAGGTGCAGGACTATGTAAACAAAGGACTAACAAAATTAAAGGGGACCTATTCTGCAAACTTCACTTTTTGCATGTTTTTGTACTTCCATTAGGTGTCTGCTGCTTCTAGAAACAGTCCAAGCACAAAAAAACACCCAGTCATTTTTTGACAATAAGTTAATTTTCTGGCATCTGCAAAACAATCTATTTCAAAAACCTCAGGGTTGTTGCGTCACAATCAGCATTACCTAGCAACCCTATGCTGAGCCCAGCCCCTCACCAAGCAACCCAAGTGGAGCTCCGCCCACTTCATTACAAGAAGACCGTCATGTTTGTTCTGCTGGTTTTACCGCTGAACAATGTCTGCTGGAAAAGGAAAATGTTTTGTTGTCGGCTGCAACATGTGCATGTTCTCCCAGTCACGGAGAACAGAGCTGCGTGGCCTCATTTTATTTTTGATAGCAGTGTCCCCGCGATATTACCAAAGAAAGCTGTAGTTTGAACAGCTCACCTGTCCAAGAAACAGGTCTCTGTAAAGTCCCAGCAGGTTTGTCTAAACTAACATTACAACTATGTTAATAAATGAGCTTAAAACAGGCAGAACTGATCAGGTGAAATCTCAATATCTGAGAATGATTGTGTGTATTAAATGTAATAAACATGTTTTGTACAGCCCACAGACCTATCCTGATTTTTTCAAGGAAGCATAATTGGTCTCCTTTAAGATTTTTTGTGAGTAAGATGAGGCTAATTTTACATGTACTCTATCATACAAGTTTACTGACACACACAGTTATTATTATAATAATTATAATAATAATAACCATTAATTTAGCAAATAATATTAGTATTGATAAAAAAATATGGTTCTGAATTGACTTACCTGTTAAATTAAATTAATGGATTTATATTTTTAGGTCTTGACTCATTCAGACAGCATGAGTTATCATTACTGTGTTTAAACCTCAACATTGATTAACACGTATTTAGTGAAATATGCCAATTTTATGATGTATGACTTTGAGTTTCAGAAAAATAAGTGCCATAAAACAAAACAAAGCTTTCAAAAAGTAAATGAGTAATACAAATATCAAGGAAAAACGGGAACTTAAGAGAAACAAAGTTGAAGGTCAATTACTTTTATAGGTCACCTGATGTCATTCAGGTTGTTTTAAATACAAGGATTCACACCATTAAATTATTTGCCAACCTAAACATCATTTTAGTACATATGTAATTGCTTTATAAAGAGAAGAAACTGATCAGTTTGCAGTTTTTGTTCATAAAGATCAATGACCTCCAGACGTCATCAGAGGTCACATAGACCTTTTAAAGTTAAACCTATGAATTTAACATCTTAGAATTGACAAAAGAAGGCCATTGGTTAAGGTAATTCATCACTTTAGTGCAGTTCATTGCTTATGAAGCAGCGAAACTGGGTTCTGATGGGATGCTTAGGGTCACAAAGTTCAATGACTTCTAGAGGTCAACTGAGGGCAGATAGAGCTTGTCATGTGGCAGATTTGAATTCAGCACACCCAAATTGACAAATTAAAACCGATTTTATTTTGCCCGAGGGTGCCAGAAAATTAAGCACCAGTCTATACAGTACTGTTGAACGGAGAGGTTGAAATGAATTACAGTACTTTAAGATGCTACCCATTGTGCAATGTTTTTGTTTTAAACCTTGGCATTAGCTGTTGGAAGCAACCCAAACTCCAGTGCCTACACTTAAATTTAGGACCCAGGAGTTTTCTTGTGTTACTTCAATGTTGATTTTACATGTAAATTTGATCAAATACTGCAGTCATTAGCTTAACATAATCACTGACACACAGTATTGCTAACTTAGCAACAACCAATTCTCTTACTGCAGCCACAAATGATTTTCATACTTTGACAAAACGCTCCTTTTTCTTGCAGTTGTTACAATTTACATTAACAGTAGTGTAGGAGCTATTTCTTTATTTTTGCTAATTCTTTAAATTTAGTTTATTGATTTGTTTATTTTCTGGTGAATTTCTAATTTTTGTTTGATGGGTCATCAATGGTCTACGGAGCGAAAGGAACAGTACAGGCAGTCATGTTGTCACTGCAAACAGGATTTCTGTTGAACATCTGGAAACAATGTTAATTGAACAGTACAATCATGATTTCAATGAAAAAACTTCTCAAGAGCAGATTGAAATGTCCAGAGAAGATGTCAAGTTTATGACTATTATGAACAATACAACACAATTAATCAATGGACATTATTGTATTGATCTGCCTTTTAAAGTTGAAAACTCTATCTTGCCAATGAACCGCTGTATTGCAGAGCAACGTCTTCAAAGCTTGAAAAGAAAGTTTGACAAGAACAGTATTTTCAAGAAAGACTATGTTGCATTTATGGATGACATGATATGTAATGGATATGCTGAAATTGTACCTGATGATCACTCAATGGGCAGTGAGGGAAAAGTGTGGTATATACCCCACCATGGTGTTTATCACCCCAGAAAAGGCAAACTCAGAGTTGTTTTTGACTGTGCTGCAACATTCAAGGGGACCTCACTTAACTGCCAGCTGTTACAAGGACCTGATCTGACC
>NC_051431.1:31746580-31764243 GCF_001649575.2 Kryptolebias marmoratus | reverse complement strand
CAACAAAATGCAAACTACAACAGAATCGCAACAAAACCCCAAACCAAAGAATAAAACAAAACCCATAGAAAAACCAAATCACCACACAATTAAGATGACACAACAAAATAAGACTTTATGAGAAATGACAATTAAGTAATTACTTTGGGAGTGAGGATTTATCAAGATAAAACACAGCAAACAGTAATACTTTAATAATCTAAAGCTAAAATAATCATTACTTTATCTAAACTAAAATAATTTTTTGAAGAGAATGTTTGGATTTTATTTTTTCTCATATTGAATAATTGCACACATTATACAAAATTATTTTTCATGTTTCAAAAGCTTAGTAATCAAGTAAATAAATCTCATTTCAGCAATGAATCACAAGCCTTAGGAAAGCATGTAAACAATCTCTGAATAGCTGATTGATTGAATAAAACAACCAAGATTCACTCATTTTACAGAACAGTTGATGAAAGACGATGGTTGGTCAGAGGTCTTGAAAAACGAGTGATTCTTCATGCTACACAAAGTTTATTAAATTACTAGTAGTAACATAATACATACTTTACTTTTGTAGTAGTACTAAAATTAGTTATTTTTGTAACAATGAAATGTTTTAAAAAATAATGTGATAGTTGGTAGATATTGTAAACATTTTTTGCAAAATTGTAGTCTATTATTGCTAAAACTTTAGATAAGAATTACTTGGGTTCTTAAACACTAATGTCGGCCAGCCGTTCTCTGCCAGCCCCTTCTCTCATGGCTGTTCACTTAGGGACGGCTGGCCGACATTAGTGTTCCTGTTTCGGGTCAGCCATGAGCTAGACGCCGCTAACTCCGCGGAGCACGAATATCCAATATCCAACTTAAAACTAACTTCACTGCAGTCGCAAACCAGTTTCCTCCCCAGCTGCAGCTGTTTTGCACGTCCTGCAGTGTAATCATGGAACATAAACGCATCGACAAACACTTTGTGTCTGCAAAACATGTGAGGAGAGCTGCAGACCAGGGACAATCCAGAAATGCTCATGAATGTCAGTTTAGAAGCTATCAAAGTTCTCAAATAAAGCACCTTTTGAGAATGTTAATGTTTGTTGGGAATTATCTTACAAAACTAGGAAGTATTTTTGGTTTACATATTAAAAGTTACGGTTTTTTATTGATTTTAGTAAAAAAAAAAATTGCAACTTTTCATAGCAACTTTTAGGAAAATGCCCCGCAAAATCAAGCATTTTAGCCTGCAACAATCACAAAAAATACCCACAAAATCCTGGAGGGACTGATAATGGAACGCAGAATGAAACAGTAATGTGAATTTCTGCAATCGGAAGAGATTGTAGAACAGTGTTTCGCAACAAATGTTTCACAAGGTTTCGGTATGTACTAAAAGACTGCTTCGATTTTGCCATCACTAATGAACACAAGAAGTCCCTTAAAACACAAAAATTACACAAAAACATACAGATCTCAACATAAAGCATCAATGTACACCACAGTAAAGTCAGATCATGATGAGAAATGCTAAAAAAAAAAAAAAAGAAACGCTAAACTCCAGAACTTAAAGAAACTAAATTGCAGCAATGAAAGCAGCTTTCATGCACATACTGATTCCTGTGTTGGTATACAGTTGTCATGGTAACAAACCTGTAAGGACAGCTCAATGAGTGTGCAATAATTAGACAGAAGTGTTTGAAGAGCCATATTTCCTCCTCTCAGAAGCAGAGGACTACAGTGTAGAACAATGGTTGCTTTGATCCAGTAAAAAGAAGTAAAAAGAAATGGGTTTTTTTCTGATCTTGACAACAGCTAACCTGTGACTGTGTTCATTAGCACAAATGATTAAACTTTGGTGGTGATCAGGGTCAAGATCCGGCTCCTACAATGACCCTAGGGCTAGGTGGAGGTGTGTGTTTCTAACAAAGAGTGATGTCATCATCATCACTCTGTGTTGAGGAACTCTCAAACTCCCATTATTACATCACAATGATTTGGGCTCTTAGTGGAGGTTTGCGCTTTTCAAGTGCTTCTATATTTATAGGAGATTCAAGTTAGATGAAAAAAAAAACTACTATTGAAATTAAAACCAAGCTGAGTTAGGAGTTAGATCTCTAAATATAAATTAGTATGCCACTTTATATAGTCACTATTGAGCATGCTAAATTTTGTAAAACAAAAGAGTCACTTTTATATTGTCAAAAGAGGTTAAAGATGTAGAGTGGCTGGCAATATTTGTCAAGATTTACAATACACATTTTCAGGAAAGTTGTAAGTTTCAAGGATTCAAGGAAGTTGTAATCCACACAACTAGATTCAGTTTGATATTTCATGAGGAAAGCAGCATCACAACATGAAAGAAAATAATTATACAACACATTTTAAAAACAGATACTGATACTTTAAAGGGATCCTATTATGCCTCCTTAAACAAAGTAGGACAGGTCTGTGGGCTGTACAAAACATGTTTATTACATTTAATACACAAAATCATTCTCAGATATTGAGATTTCACCTGATCAGTTCTGCCTGTTTTGAGCTCATTTCAGAATGAGCGGTTTTAGGAATATGCCACTTTTATGCAAATAACCTGCTATTGCCCCCCCCCCAACACCCGACACCCCACTAATGCACTACATTGAAAAACAAAAACCCACTGAAGGATTAAACGCTTCAGACCTGACGCACATTTATATCGATATTAATTCGACTTTGGGACAGGGGCACTTAGCAGGTTCGAACTGACATTTGTCAAGTAGGAGAGCGGCAGTAAGTGGGTCAGAACCCCAACTGAGATGTCGACAATCAGCAGGTCCAAACCCAAAAAGTGTCTGGATGGCCACTTGTTTAAAATCAATTTTATGGTTCTTTCCAACTTTTCTGCTCTTTAATTAATATAGTTGTAATGTTAGTTTAGACAAACCTGCTGTGACTTTACGAAGATGTGTTTCTGAGACAGGTGAGCTGTTCAAACTACAACTTTCTTTGGTAATATCGCGGGGACATTGGCATCAAAATGAAGCCACGCAGCTCTGTTCTCCGTGACTGGGAGAACATTACATTCTACTTTTCCAGCAGACGTTGCTCAGCAGTAAAACCAGTAGAACAACATGATGGTCTTGCTGTTATAAAGTGTTGCTAGGTGAGGGGCTGGGCTCAGCTTGTGGTTGCTAGGTAACGGAGATAGTGACGCAACAATCCCGATGTTTTTGAAGCAGGTTAAAAAAAATTGTGCTTGAACTGTTTCTAGAAGCAGTAGATACCCAATGGAAGTACAAAATCATGCAAAAAGTGAATTTTAAATACAAGGTCACTTTTAAGCCAACCAGTATACAAAATGTAAGATACTGAGTCACTGAAGAATTGCCACCTTAATGTGGTGGAGGGCTTTGAGTACCCCTTTGACACTGGGGGCTATTTTGTCTGGGGCATTAGCCCCTGGTAGGGTCTCCCATGGCAAACTGGCCTCAGGTGAGGGGTTGGACTAAGAGTGATTCAAACAACCTCAATAGACAAAAACCATAAGCATCAGTGTACCTTGAAGGAAAAGGGAAACCGGGAACCCCCCCTGGAGCCAGGCCTGGGGGCGGGAAGGGGAGCTCGCCGGTGAACGCCTGGTGGTTGTGCCTTGGCTCCTCGGGTTCAGAAAAGGAACAGGATGCGACCTCCATGTGGGCCCACCACCTGCAAGAAGGACCGTTGAGGTCGGGTGCCATTTAAGCCAGGTGGCAAGTGAGGGAGGGGGGGGGCAGTGCCATGTCAATTACTGGCTAAACTAGCTATAGGGACATGGAATGTCAACTCACTCGTGTGTAAGTAGATGGAGCTTGTGTAGGTTGAGTGATACCAACTAGATATAGTTGGGCTCACCTTTATGCACAGCTTGGGCTCTGGAACCCAACTCCTGGAGAAGGGCTGGACTCTTTCCGACTCTGGAGTTCCCCACAGAGAGAGAGGTGTCGGGTGGGTGTATGGATACTTACAAGTCCCAGCTGAGTATCTGGGAGTTGTAGTTTTCACCGGTGAATGAGAGGGTCGCCTCTCTGCAGCTCTAAGCTGCAGAGAAGGTTCTGACTATTGTTTGTGCTTAGGCACTGAACAGAACTTCAGGAAACCCAGTCTTCTTGGAGTCTCTGGATGGTGTCCTGGAAGGGGTCCCATCTGGGAATTCTGTTGTTCTCCTGGGTGACTTCAATTCCCATGTGGGCAATGACAAAGTTATCTAGAAGGGGGTGATTGGGAAGAATTGCCTTTCTGATCTGAACTCAAGCGGTGTTCTGTTATTTGACTTTTGTGCTAGGCATGGGCTGTCCATAATGCACACTATGTTCGAGCATAGGGTGGTCCATAGGTGTACTTGATACCAGGCCACCTTAGGCCAAAGGTTAATGATCAGTTTTGAAAACTCGCCACCAGACCTGCAGCCCTATGTCTTTGAAACTCATGTAAAGAGAGGTGCAGAGCTGTCAACTGATTGCCACCTGGTGGTGAGTTAAGTCTGGCAGCAGTGGAGGCTGCTGGACAGACCTGGTAAACCCAAACGAGTAGTGAGGGTGAATTGGGAATGTCTGGCGGAGCTCCCTGACAATGAGATCTTCAACTCACACCTCCAGGACAGGGAAAGTTTTTTACATGTCCCAGGGGAGGTCATGGGCATGAAATTTGAATGAACCATGTTCAGGGCTTCTATTGCATTTTTGGCTTCCAGGAGCTGTGGCCTGAAGGTCAGTGGTGCCTGTCATGGTAGAAACCGGAGGACTCGCTGGTGAATACCAGCCATGATGGAGACCATCAAGCTGAAGAAGTAGGTCTTTAGGGCATGGATGTCCTTGATGACTCCCAAAGCAGCTGACAGGTACAGGGTGGCCAGAAGGACTGCAGCTTCTGTGGTTGCGAATGCAAAAACTTGGGCATGGAAGGAATTTGGATAGGCCACAGTGGACTCTGGTTGGCCTCGAGGAGGTTCTGGCAAACCGTTCGATGACTCAGAAAGGGAAAGGGGGCCCTGTCTCAGGCTGTGCTTGGTCTGCGTGGGAAACTATTGACCCAGATTGGGGATATTGTTAAGCAGTGAAAGGAGCATTTCAAGGATCTCCTTAATACAGCCACCATGTCCACCTTTGAGGAGGCAGAGTCTTGGCACTTAGAGAAAGATGAGTCCATTACCATGGCAGAGGTCAAAAATGTAGTCAAAAAGCTACCTGGTGGCAGGATGCCCAGGGTGGACGAGATTTGCTCTGAGTTGCTGAAGGCTCTGGACGTTGGGGGGCTGTCATGGTTGACATATGTCTTCAATGTCGCAAGGAGTGGTTCCCATTTTTAAAAAGGGTGACTGGAGAGTATGTTCCAACTATCGGAGATGACACTTCTTAGCATCCTGGAGAAAAGTTTACTCTAGAGTGTTGGAAGAGAGGTTTCAATCGATTCTCGAACCTCAGTTCAACAGCTGTGTAGTTTTCATTTCAGTCATGGAACAGTGGAAAAGATCTTCACTCTTGCAGGGTTGCTAAAGGGGTAATGGGAGTTTGATACTCCAGTCTACATGTGTTTTGTAGATTTGGAGAAGGCTTATTATCATGAATACCAGTTTTGCCAGAAGGAGTGAAACCAGAAATGGGCAGACTCAGGTAAGAGTAACGGTAAGTAATTTATTTACAATAAGTGCAGTGACAGAACTGGACCTGGAGGAGAGAGAGAGAGTTCAGGTTAGTCAGTTCAGGTAGGCCTTGAGGTGATGACACTCCTAGTGCTATGCTAGTTAGCTTACAGTTGGTGTGGGGAGTTAACGCCCTGGCCAGTGTCCGAGGTGCAGGTGAGTATTTACAGGTGTTCCTTGTGAGTCCATTCGTCCAGGTAAGTCTATCGGGTCGTGGGTCCAATTCCGGATTTCTCAGATGGTGGTAACTTGCTGTTTGCAGTCCAGACAGGTCTTCAGGGTTAACCGCAGCAGGTAAGTAGATTCCAGGATAACAGGTTTGTGGAGTGTAGCCAGCTTGCAAAAGAATAAGAACTCAGGTAAGGTTCAGCGATTCAAGGTGAGTTCACAGAAAATAACAAGATCACAAATTACACAGTCTTGAGCCAGAAGGATTACCAGGGGCAAACGATGCACCAGCGATGAGCTGCTCCACAGGACTGCCTTAAGTACCCAGGTGAATGTGATGAGAAACTGCAACAGCTGTGAGTGGTTAATGAGGTGAGTGACAGGTGGTGGATTGCCACACTTATGACTGTTCCCTAAATGCTTTCTATGGGGGTGTTGCAGGAGTATGGGGCGCCTGGGTTGCTTTTGAGGACAATGCAGTCCCTGTATAACCAAAGCAGGAGCTGTGTCCACATTCTTGGCACAAAGTCAAAGTCATTCTCAGTGCATGTTGGACTCCACCAGGGCTGTCCCTTGTCTCTGATAATGTTGGTGGTGTTGACAGACAGGATCTCAAGGTGCAGCCATGGAGAGGAGTGTGTCTGGCTGGAAACCTCAGGGTCTTGTCTCTACTTTTTGCAGATGATGGAGCAGGAGATAGATTGATGGATTGGGGCTTCATTCGTAGTAATAAGGGTGTTGCTTCGATTGGTCATGGTGAAGAAAGACATGAGTCGAAAGGCAAAACTCTTGATTTATTGGTCGATCTATGTTCCAACCCTCACCTATAGTCATGAGGTTTGGATAATGACTGAAAGAACAAGATCCAGGATATAAGCAGCTGAAATGAGCTTCCTTCGTAGGGTGGCCAGGCTCTGCCTTAGAGATAAAGTGAGGAGCTCGGAGTAGAGCCACTGCTCTGTTGCATCGAAAGGAGCCAGCTGAAGTGGTTTGAGCATCTGTTTAGGATGCCTCTTGGACGCCTCCCTTTGGAGGTTCTTTGGGCATGTCCAACTGGGAAAAGACCTCAAGGCAGACCCAGAACTCACTGGAGTAAATATGTATTCTCTCTGGCCTGGGAATGTCTTGGAATCCCCCAGGAGGAGTTGTAGAGTGTTGCTACGGAGAGGGATGTCTGGGTTTCTGTCCTGGACTTGTTGCCTCTGCGACTCGACCACAGATAAGTGGTAGAAGATGGATGACAAAAAGATGAACTAAGTCCCCACTCAGATGGTGTACCTCATACAGCCATTAAAAAAGTAAAGTGTGAGGCTGATCTAGCAGAAAAATATGGGCTTTCTCTAGGCCTTCTCTAGAGCATTTTATAGAAAAAATTTCATTTCAACATGCAAGATGACAGGTAGGGTGAGCCATAAACTGTAAAATGTAGGGGTATAAAAGTACGCATGAATCATGACATGCATATCTTGAGTTGATTTGAGTTCAACAGGAAAAAGAAACAAAAGCCAAATGGTGTTTTTTTTTGCTACCTATTTTAATAGACCAATCTTGAAAAACGTGTTTTTAATTCAAATGCAAACACTGGAAACTGATGTCTACACCAGGATAGTTTAGTGCAAGTACCCATACACCCCTAGTACAATATGAAACTCAAAAACATTTTTATTTTCTAACCATTTTCTATTTTTCTAACGCTAATCATTTAGTTCAAACCCCTAATACTAAAGATTTTCAAGTGACTGCAAAATAGAAAAGTGGGCAATCACCAGTGAGGAGGAAGTAAGATAAGTTAAAAGGTCTGTGAAAATGTGTCGCACAGTGGAAATTTGTTTTTATTTTTTAAAGTGTGGTTTTTATTGTTGGGTGTTTGTTGCATGTTTTTATTTTTCGATCTATTTGCATGTTTGTATTTTTTTATCCACTGTGGACTCTGAGGACTAAATAGCTGATGCCAGCCACCTGCGCGGGGTGGGCGTGCCGGGAGGCAGCGTATCCGGGACCTGCCAGACGTTGGCGGTGGATTTTAAAGGGCAGAGAGAGAAACAACCAGGAAGGCTTGTTACAGAGGACTGCGACCCCGAACGAGCAAGTGGTTTGCATCGACGGATATCAGTGGAACGATGTGTCGGATCGACAGCGGGCAGAGGGGGAACTCTGCCCTGGTCCGTAAGTAACGTTCCACTGATTGTCTGCAGGGACCCTTTAAAAGTGTAAATAGGACATCCGCCGCTCGGTGATCGCTATTCTGGCCCAGGTGTTTTGTTCCAACAGGATGCCTGTGGGGCGGCGCTTTGCGTGGAGCGACTGGAGTGAGCTGCAACGATCGCAGGAGGCGGTGGAGTCGGGGCTGTGACGTCAGACTGGATGGAGAGCAGGATTCGCTGTTCGAATCGGACTCCGTGGATGTCGCCCTTGTAGGACGATTTTAGCTTGTTCGGGACTGGAACATTTTAATATTTTTATTGTGTTTTTATTGTCATTTAAAAAGAAAACAGAACATTTTTATCCCTTTTGGGGAATAAAAGTTATGATTGATCGATCTGTTCTCCCTTGGTGCTGTTTGACTGTTTTCCTCCTTGTTGTCTGGGAACCTGTGATTACCTGCCTACATTAAGCTAGGTGTTACAAATGTTTAGGAATAGTCCTCAGTTCGCCCTACAAACACTGTTGTAAATGGACCTAATTCCTTCACCTCATCTGTCGCCTCATGAGCCTTTGTGGTCAAAGAAGAAGAAAAAAAGAGTAGATGGTCTTTTAGTGAGATTGTTTTGCTAACAGAAAGAAAGAAACAATGACAAAGTTTTAAAAATAGATATTGCACAATCAGTTAGTACTGAGTATATGATGGGAATGACTCTCAGCTACGATTACACTAAATTGTAGCTAAATAGTTGTAAACTGATAACAATTTCGGTGTTTTCTAGAGTGGCTTGGTGTGACAGTCATTTTGAATCAGGTAGACTCTAAAAGTTAATCAGTTATAGAGGTTCAGACACTGAATAATTTTTGAATTTCATTAAAATCCATTTAGTAGTTCATGATGTGTTTTACTAACCTGAAAAACAAACAAACACATACACAAACATCAGTAAAAGTCGTGGGCGAAGCAAATTACTGCAGTACAGTGTAATTTTCAAGTAGACCACAGAAGTACTTCTATCTCACAACTCAATCATTATGGTACAAATTCAGTAAATTTATTGACGTGAACTTGGAAAGTTTCATTTTTTCCAGGTGATTTTTCATTTCTGAGCTCCTTCTCTTCTGCTTGTATCGATAATTTTTCCAGCCAAGCTGCACAGATGCAAATTAGCCTTTGGCTTCCGCTTCCAGCACTCATTAGTTATAAGGTTGACTCATAACAGTTTGAGGAGAGAAAAACAGGCTTTCCACTCTCTGAAAGAAACCCATTACACTGTGGATAATTCAGCATCCCAGCCCATTTGTGGCTTCTATTGTTGCTGTCAACAGTTTGTGTAAGCAAATTTAGCAGATAAGGGACTGCTGACAGGAACAGAGGTTTATTCAAAGAGGAGGAGGTCAGCACACTTATAGTATTTGTGCAACAGGAAATGTTACGCTTACAGCTAAAACCCATTAATTTTGCAACAGAAAAATTGATTCTAATCAGCTCAGGAGGAAGGCACTTAAAACAAACCAAATATAATTGAGTGTCTTTTGGAGATTAGACACTAATGGCCTTTAAGATGATGCTCAGAAAGGTCGGAGTAGATACCACAGCACAGAAAAAAGTTGTGGTTTTCATCATTAACTTCAGCAACGCTTGAACTCTAAATACATTTCCAACCCAGACTATGATCAGCTTATGCTGCAAAATGACAGTCATGGCCATTATGGTCAAAACTTTAAATTAAAAATACAGTGCCTATAAAATTGGATTCACCCCCTTGGATGTTTTATCCCTTTATTGATATAATAAATTATAAATAAACTGTCCGTTTTAACAATTTTTTTTGAAACCCTTCTTCAGTAACATAGTCAAAATGGATTTCTTCAAAGTACTGCCAATTAAACAAAAATATGTAATGTAAAAGAAGGAATTGCATATATATATATTCACCCCCTTTAAAATGACAGCCACTTGGTGCTAGTAGTCTCACAACTAGTAAAATTAGATTTACCTGAGGGCAGTGGATGTGTCCCAAATGATTTCAGTATAAAAACTCCTGTGTCTGGAAGGTCTGCTCACTGGTTAATCAGAAGAAAAAAGAACACTCCAAAGATCATTGAAAAGTTCAAGTCAGAGAAGTGATACAAAATGATTTCATTATCATTCATTCATTATCAAAAAATGGAAGGAATATGAGACGTGTAAATCTACTAAGAGCAGGCCGTCCTCACAAACTGAGTGACCAAGCAGGAAGGAGAATAGTGAGTGGGACCACCAAGACACCGGTGAGCTCTCTGAAGGAGTTACAACCTTCAGCAGGTGAAATAAGAGAAACTGCTACAACAACTGTTGCCTGGTTTCTTCAGCAGTCTAAGCTTTATGGGAAAGTGACAAAGAGAAAGCCATTGTTGAAGAAAAAACATATTAAATCTTGACTAGAGTTTGCCAAACAGCATGTGAAGGACTATGGTCAAATGGAAGAAAGTTCTATGATTTTGACAAGGCTTGGCAGGTTTGGATTCAGAATATGCAGACAACGGCAAAGGTTTAAGGTGTTTATTGAGGATAAAGCGCAACCTGGACTACTAAAGGGTAGGTTGTGAGTCTCTGAGGGGCGTGAGTTGGGACAGACAAAGTCTCTCGGAGATGGGGCACAGGCAGGAGGGAGAGTCCAGGGACAGGCGGAAGTTCAGAACCAGGAGATCAGAGGAAGGCAGACAAAACCAGATGAGCACTAACCAGCAGGCGAAGTCCAGGAGGGCGAAGCAAGGTCCGATACCAGTGGGCAGAATCCGTAACAGAGTCCGACAAGGAGCAGGCGAGAATCGAGGGTCCTGGTGCAGGCGAGAGGTCGAGATCAAAGCAAGCATGAACTGTGAAGTGCTGGACATTTACTCGGTAAGACCTTTCAATAATCTGGCAACGGGGAACTGTGAACTGTGGTCTTAAATACGGGTAGTGACAGGTGAAGCTGATGAGGTTGATAGTGGTGGCATGGCAACGGGGGCGTGGCATGGGCTATGGAGAAACACTGGAACTGTGTGCAGGAACAGTGAAACTGTGACAGATCTAATGAAATCAAGCTGCAGCTTTTTGGACATTAAGCAAGAAGCCATGTGTAGCGGAAGCTAGATACTGCACATCACCACAAACTCACCATCCCCACTGAGAAACATGGTGGTTGCAACATTATGCTATGGGGATGCTTATTGGCAGCCAGCTCTGGAAGGCTTGCAAAGAGAGTAAAATTAATGCTGCAACATATAAGGAAAATGTGGTGTCTGTAAAAAATGCTTTGGCTTGAGAGATTTATTCTCCAGCAAGACAATGACCCAAAGCACACAGCAAAAACTACACAGAAATGGTTTAAAGACAACCTATAATGTGAATGTTCTAGAGTATGGAGCTAAAACAGTTTCATAATTCACAAATGTGCAGAACAATTTACACATGCACAGAAGGATTCAATCCGTGTATCATTCATTCTTTCCATTTTCAATTGACAATAAAAAATCAAATAATGAAAAACGGACTGGTTATTTTGGTTTTTAGTTTTTATTATCACACAAAAAACGAAAAAACGCCTGGTTTTTCACATTTCACTTTTAGGCTAAGATCGGAAACATGAAATCGAAAAATGGGCAGCAGGACAGAATTTGATATTAATATTTAATCGGCTGGGTTTAGGTGACCCGGAAGTGGCTCTGTGCAGCAGTTAGGGTAATGTAATGGCTACTGTAGAAGCGCTAGAACCACTCACTATTTTGATCAAGGACTTATTTAACAGCGGTTTGATCCTAAAAACAATATGTATGTCTCCATGGCTGATGGGCTGACTGACTTATCTGGTCCTGATCGATCAATATTGTACAGACATAATTAAGTAGATGCATCAGGGCAGTGTGAGGCCCTGGAATGACCTGGAGTTTTTAAAGATTACTTTTCTATGCCTTTTAAAAAAACTGTATGTGTGAGTGCATACACAGCACAGATAAATATAAAGAAATTATTGATGTGGTGTATGAAGGCTCAGGATTGTTTGTGTGTGTGAGAGAGAGTAAAATAAATTGAAATGAACAGTCAAACTTGTTTCTTTATTAAAGTATGAAATGTATTGAAATATGCATTTATTAATCTGCCATACTATATGTCTGTTTTTGTTAAAGAACATAAAACAAAGTATTTCAGCATGATAGCATGTATTCTTAATGTGTGAGAGCGTCCTGTATCGTAACTACATCTCTGCTGTTTGTAACATGACTGATCTGAACATGCACAATCATTATGTCCAGGGATGGCTGGTATCAGTAGGCTAGTAAGGCTAAGCCCTCCCTGGTGTTTACAATAAAAATGTTAAAATACCTAATAAACACAAATTAAAAAATATTGTATCACATTTTGTGAAATTTACAACAAAACTGGTGCAAAACAGTCTCGACAAAATCCCCAAGTCTTTCCAAGGAGCTAGCTTTTCACAGCCCTAACTATTGAATGTAATTTCTTGGTGCAGAATGATTGACAGTTAAGGAGTGTGGTGCAGTGTTATTTAAAGCTGTTTGACTGGGAAAAATCATCTGACATGATTATAGCTGAAACTCTTAATGAAGGAAACGAAGTATTGGACAACTGACAGAGGCTCTGTGTGAGCTTGGGTTTTGGTGGTGGTTTGTTTTAAGGTTGTCTTTGTGATGAAAAAGAACATAATGTCAATTTATAGCAGGTTTTCATTTTTCAAATTGGATGCTTCTGTTGTTGAAATCCAAACTGAAGTGTTTTATAATATATCTGTTAGTCCTCCCTACAAATATCACTATTAGTTGCCACTAATTATGTCACACAAAGAGCGAAAGATTTAAACTTAAATTTATTTTTTCAAAAATACAAAGAGAGCAACAAATAGAACACATGATATGTAGCGAAGTACACTGTATTGCCAAAAGTATTTGCTCACCCATCCAAATGATTGAAATCAGGTGTTCCAATCACTGCCATGGCCACAGGTGTATAAATTGAAGCACCTGGGCATGCAGGCTGGTTTTACAAACATTTGTGAAAGAATGGGTCGCTCTCACGAGCTCAGTGAATTCCAGCGTAGAACTGTGATAGGATGCCACCTGTTCAACAAATCCAGTCATGAAATTTCCTCACTCCTAAATGTTCCACAGTCAACTGTCAGCTGTATTATAAGAAAATGGAAGTGTCTGGGAACAACAGTAATTCAGCCACGAAGTGGTGAGCCACGTAAACTGAAGGAGCGGGGTCAGCGGATGCCGAAGCACATAGTGCGAAGAGGTCGGCAACTTTCTGCAGAGTCAATCACTGCAGACTTCTAAACTTCATGTAGCCTTCAGATTAGCTCAAGAACAAGAACAGTGCTCAGAGAGCTTCATGGAGTGGGTTTCCATGGCCGAGCAGCTGCATCCAAGCCTTACATCACTAAGTGCAATGCAAAGCGTTGGAGGCAGTGATGTAAAGCACGCCGCCACTGGACTCTAGAGCAGTGGAGACATGTTATCTGGAGTGACAAATCATGTCTCTCCATCTGGCAACCTGATGGACAAGTCTGGGTTTGGCTGCTGCCAGGAGAACGTTACATGTCTGACTGCCCTGTGCCAAGTTTGGTGGAGGGGGGATCATGGTGTGGGCTTGTTTTTTAGGAGCTGGGCTCAGCCCCTTAGTTCCAGTGAAAGGAACTCTGACTGCTTCAGCATACCAAGTCCAGCTTTAAGGGGAACAGTCTGGGATGGCCCCTTCCTGTTCCAACATGACTGTGCACCAGGGCACAAAGCAAGGTCCATAAAGACATGGATGAACGAGTTTGGTGTGGAAGAACTTGACTGGCCTGCACAGAGTCCTGACCTCAACCTGATAGAACACCTTTAGGATGAATTAGAGTGAAAACTGTGAGCCAGGCCTTCTCCTCCAACATCAGTGTCTGACCTCACAGATGAGCTTCTGGAAGAATGGTCAAAAATTCCCATAAACACTCCTAAACCTGTAGAAAGCATTCACAGAAGAGTTGAAGCTGTTATAGCTGCAAAGAGTGGGCCAACATCATATTAAACCCTATGGATTAAGAATGGGATGGCACTCAAGTTCATATGCAGCTGAAGGGAGATGAGCAAATACTTTTGGCAATATAGTGTATGTCAGGAGGACAGGTTTCTACGGTAAATCTCATAAAAGATGGCTTTTATTAAAATAAAGGTCTTCTGTTGTCAGTAATGGGTCCACCAGAGGGCACATTGACAGCATAAATACGTTTCAGTCCAATCAATCAACCAATACACACTTTTTCTACTGAATTAAAAATTTCAAAGTAAATTAAGACAGTTCTTACTCATAAACAGAATCATAACATTGTCTAGGAAAAATTAATGAGTTTATAGAAAGAGATATTTTAATTATTATTAATAAATATGGTAAGTTTCACAATTATATTTTATTAACATTAAAATGGATATAATATATGTGTTATATTAAATCAGCTTACAGGATATGATGTAGCACACCTCTGTAATTAAGGCTGGAAGTAATTATTTCCAGTACATTATCCTAAATCTAGAATACTCAACGGCAATTCGGAAGTTTTTATTTTACCGCATGCGCAAATGAGCTGACAGTACACACAGCTTCTTGTTGACGCAGGCTGTAAACGGGTTTATAGTGCAGCGTTTGAATACCGTATTTTCCACACTATAAGGCGCATTAAGCGAAACAAAACACCCCCGTCTTTTCGAAGAATACTGCACCGACGTAAAGTCTTCCACATACTCTGGCGTACTTTACTCTGCGGAGTGGACTGGAGGCATACTCGAGTCTTCCAGTGTGGACTCAGACTGACCATCTCCCATTCTGCAGCTCACTGTCAATATCATTTGTGGTGCTTATAAATAAACATTTTACTTACCAAGCTCATTGTGGCCATAATTGTTGCTAGCACTAGAGTCACAAAAGGCCTAGTATGACAGAACTGTCTGGCCAGCATGACTGCAGCACAAGTATGGGCAGCTCTCTCCAAAAAAGGGGCTCTTCTTGGCCGACATGATTCCGTCGTAACTGCCATGACACAACAACAGACCTCAATAATCCATACCTTTAATTGACTCTGCCGGCAGATGCTGCCAATTGACACCAAACTTGAGCCTCCCGCAGCTAATCCATCCTGTCCTGGGTTGTCCGCAGCTGTGCCCAGTGCTTCTGGGTTCAGGGAATATATCAAAGCCCACCCCAGATACTTTCTCTAGAGACCTGGGTAAGTGCAAGGGGTTTGTACTCCAGTCTTCTCTGGTGTTTAGCCGCTCCCCCCAGTCATTTCCTGATGACGCTAAAAATCTTTTGTCATTGGTTTGTTGAGAGACAAGCCTCTGAGATGGGCAGAGGCTCAGATGAGTTATATTCACATGTACTCCTATCATGACTTCATGGAGTCCTTTAAACAAATGTTTGCCCCATATGTCAGTGAAGAAGTGACCAAGAGGTTGTGGGCTCTTAAACAGGGAAGTTGATCAGCTGCAGAATTGACCATAGAAGTTTGCTCGCTGGCCGCAGAATCTGGGTGGAACTTGCTAGCCCTCAAGGGGGCGTTCCAACATGCCCTGAACGACAAACTAAAAGATGAACTAGCTTGCTGCGACGAGCCTGACACCCTAGATGACTTGATTAACCTTGCACATCATGTTGACTACAGAATTCGAGAAAGAACCCAACAAAGAAAGGTCTCATCCTTATCCACTCCTGAACCTAGCTTGTTTAAGTCACCTCAGTCTTCCTCTCCTCCTCCACAAGAGTCAATGCAAATTGGCCAGGCATGTCTATCTCCTGAAGAGCAACAGCGCCGCATCTAAACAGGTTGCTGTTTTTACTGTGGCTTTACACGCCACTTTATTGTCCGCCCAAATGCTGTTGCCCACCTGTAAATCTGTGAGTACTGGTGGGTGGACATTTACATCATAACCTCTGGTTTACCAGCCCATCATCCATTCACATTCATCAGAAAACTTTTCCCGTTCTATGTCTGGTTGATTCCAGCTCAGAGCAGAACTTAATAAACCCTGAACTTGTCCAGCAATATAACATCCCAGTTCAGAACTTCCCTTTCCCCATTTCTGTTTCGGCTCTGGATTGATTGGCCCTCGAGACTGTCACTCAGGAGACTGTCCCACTTCAGTTTCTCACCTCCAGAAATCATCATGAACATATAAATTTCTTCATTTGACCCACAAAAAATTCTCCTGTGGTCATGGGCTTCCCCTGGCTTCAAAGACACAATCTGCACATTAATTAAAACTGTTTTTTCTCTGTACTCCCTTCTCACCCTCAGTCTCCAGCCCTGTAGCTTTCTGCTCCTGACCTGACTAATGTTCCACCTGAGTAATATGATCTGCATAGAGTGTTCGGTAAAGATCTCACACTTTCTCTTCCACCACACCGCCCATATGATTGTTCTATGGATCTTCTCCCAGGCGCCCCCCCTCCCTTCTGGTCATCTGTTTAACTTATCTCGACTAGAATGGGAGGCTGTGGAGAAATATTTCAATGAGTCCTTAAATGCTGGTATCATCCCTCCATTCTCTTCTCTAGTCGGTGCAGGTTTTTTCTTTGTTGAGGAAAAAGAAAAAAACCCTTTGTCCCTGTATCGACTACTGAGGCGTAAACCAAATCACTATCAAAAATAAATACACTCTTCCCCTGCCTTTGAACCGGTTCAGCAAGCTACCATTTTCACTAAACTGGACTTGCGTAATGCATATCATCTGGTTCGCATTCGAGAAGGAGACAAATGGAAGACAGCATTCATAACGCACACTGGCCATTTTGAATATTTAGTTATGCCGTTCAGCTCAACTAATGCACCCGCTTCGAATGTTATCATTGCACTGAATGGCCATTATTAAGGGTTATCACTCCCATAATTTGCCTTTAGACTATGCCGCGTGTACCTCCTAGTAGGTGTTGAAATAAACTACCTTTACCTCCCCGAGTTGGTTGTTGGGAAAGACCTTCTGGAGACGTTACCTTAAAGTTTAACACATTTATTCAAACACCCTTAGTCAATATTCCCACAATAATAAAACCAGATGCATCTGGGAGACAATCAATAGGAATGAGACACAGATCATCTCGAAAACTAGTCAAGCCATCACCCCAGGATTGTCTGAGGAAACAAAGGATGTTCTCTGGTTTTTACAACTTGGGCTCCCCTTCCTACAGAGGGTGGGTCACTGCCTCCCTTCTCTGGAGGTCAAAGGTCTCTCCTTCCCCCTTCCTGGCTGGCACATCCGTTGCTCTCATTCCAGATAAACTAAACAACTACTTGTTAAATCTTTTAAAATGGTGGCTAAATGTAAAATGGTGATATACACAAATCATATTAAAATATAATAATCGAATGTTAAATAAAGCATGGGAGAATAAATACAAGGCCTTCTATTCCACATAGGTCAGAAGGTTTGTTTCTAGCCTTCCTATCCCTGATAGTATGTGTTTGCAGGCAACTTCGCCCGTGTCCAAAGCCGGAAGCTTCTTTTTGTGTAAACTTTATTTATGACGAATCCAGTTCACTTCACACAGGAGCGGGGTCACATGGAAACCAGATAACTACCAACATATCTGTGTTTTATTAGTTTTAACATTGTTTTCTCGTTACCAAAAACGGTTATTATAAAGAAAAGGTGCCATCCATCCATCTATCCATCCATCCATCCATTCTCTTCCGCTTATCCG
>NC_051431.1:31740822-31746480 GCF_001649575.2 Kryptolebias marmoratus | reverse complement strand
GCTCCATGGGTGAAAGCCCTGCCACCAGGCGCTCGCCAACGTGCCCCACCTCCAGGCCTGGCTCCAGAGTGGGGCCCCGGTGACCCGCGTCCGGGCGAGGGAACACTGTGTCCAATAATTTTACTCGTCATAAGGGGTCTTTGGGCTACACTTTGTCTGATCCCTCACCTAGAACCTGTCTGCCTTGGGTGACCCTACTAGGGGCATGAAGCCCCTGACAGCATAGCTCCTAGGATTATTGGGACACTCAAACTCCTCCACCACGGTAAGGTGACAGCCCAGGGAGAGGAAGAAAAGGTGCCACTTTCGTATTTTATGCTAGTGTAGCCTGAAAATTGTTTGCTACTTTTGTGTTATTAAGCGATGCTAACGTGTTTGCGACGTTGGTATAATTTAAGTGATGCTAACGTCAAAGCCACGTTTTAAAAAGAATAACGTAACTAACATTCGGTTAGACTGTATGTTCCTATGTGTCAGTTATTGAAGTATACATTGGGTAATAATATTCTCGGTTTTACCAGAACATTGTTGCTAGCCTTTAGCTAAAGCAGGTGGGCCACTTACCTCATTAGAATAAATTTACATAGTTGTGCTCACAGCGATTTGATGTCCATGTGTTTGAATTGTTTCATATCACCTTAACTGAGCATCATCACTTTTGATAAACAATAATTAATTTCTATACAATGACTGAATGATAGAATAGGTCACTCTCATAGTTTCATACTTTTTCCATCAAAAAGCACCAGATAAGCAAATATTCATAGAGCACATACCAGAAAAAAAGTATGCTTCTTTTTATTAACAGTCATGCTATCGTTTTCTGTCTTTCTTTAGGCCCAATGTCAAGAAGATGTATGTGTAACAGCCCTTGAAGATGGAACAAAATTTGTGGTTGTATTCAATAATATCTTTGTCAATGTTTATTTGCTTTGTCTTGATTATTTCAAAGAGAGATAAGAGAGAACAGTTATAACCAGGGAGCAAAAGGAAGCCCTCAGATCTGCTTTTCAAGAAGGAATGACTAGTATGGGCTCACCAATGATAGTCGCAGCAGCCGAGGCCACTGGTTTGGCACCAGTTGTCATAGATGTACGTTTATTTGTGCTGTTGCTACAGATACATTTTGGCATTTTTATTGTAGAGAAGTAATCTAATAGGAAAATATAATCAAAGTGGCTATAATATAATAAGTTACTTTATTATGTTGTTTTGCTCTTTATTTCTGTCTTTCAGAACTGGATTGGAAACTATAAAAGGTTTCTAAAAACGTTGTCGTTCCCTAAACCACCAAAGACCAAACTTTAGACACGGGAGCTTTCTGCTTACAATCTTTTCTGCAGGGATTTTCTGCAGAACAAGGATGAGAGAATATTTCTTATAGTCGTTATGTTGACAGTTATTGTATTGCACCGCAAACATTTTCCTATTCCTATATTAGGGATGATATCGCAAGTAAAATAATATATTTTTCACTGTTCTTTCACCCATATATAATATGTGTCTGTAAAAGAATCTTATCTTGCTTGTTAAGTTATTGTGTATTATATATTCTTCTGTATTATTTGTTTTCCAGCTTATTTCCTAGTCACACAGAACATTCACCATAATTTTTCCAAGCCATCAATACAAAGCAAATCTGACTATGACCAATTACCTTTTTATAATAAATGTTGTAAAATTATATTTCAAAGACTTAGATCTCTTGAGGGAAATAGTGTAATTTCAGATCTAATGTAATTTTAGAGGGTTTACTCAACTATGCTTGAGTTAATATGGAGTGTAAATTTTTGACCAACCACTCGACTATGTCTAATAACACTCTCAGAACTGTATTTTACATGAAAGAACAAAGCTGGGCTATATTTATGGTATTTTGAATTAGAGAAGGGTCTTTTGAATATAGTTAGTTGTGGAGGACCTGATATTTGGACAATATGCTGCACTGGGGAGAGTTATTTGAATATACCATATTGTTCTGTTGTTGTGTTTCTATATTTCTCCATATTTATACAAATTGAGGCAGGGTGAGCCAGTAGAGATAAGTAGAGTCTTAATGGATTGTTGTTGTTTTTTTCATCATTAGGCAACCTGAAAGATATTAAGCTGAAATGGTCCTCATTAGAGGAAACACAGAAGAACAAGTACCTTGAAGAGGCAGCAGCTCTTAAAGCTGAAGGAAAAACACAGCACTTAAGTCCACAGATGAGGAAGCTTAAAGTTGAAAAGCACCTTATGCAGCTCAAGTTGGAGGTTTGTCATATAAATTAGGACGTTTTGTAATGTAAAATTAAGGATGGTTCTTAGCTATTTGCATATACAGTGCTGTGAAAAGGTGTTTACATCCTTACAAATCTCTTTCTAAAAAATGTAGATTAATCACACTTAGTTAATGATTTAACAAGGGGAACAAATATTACTGTCATGAATGTAGGTGTGTTTTGTTCTTTGTTTGGGGTTTCTTGTTTGAGTCTGGTTTCTTGTTTTGGTTTGTCTGTTGGTTTTCTGTTTCCTTGTCATCATTCACCTCCCCAGTAGTTTTCCATTCATGCCTGCCACGCCCACCTCACCTGCTCCTCGTTTAGTCCACAGCTGCACCCCATAATCATCTTCCCTCTGTCTTTGGAACCGGTCTCTGTTTTGTTACTTGTCACTGGGTCATTCCGTTCTTGCCATGCTTGTTGTCATTTTCGTTCCATGCTTTCCTTGCGTTTCTGGATTTTTGTTTGTATTTTTGCTGCCACGCCAGCCTTTTGTTTTGGTTATATTTTACATTTAATAAATTAGTTTTTGTTTCTAAAGATGAGTCTGCGTTCTGGGTTCGCCTCCGTCTCCCTCCCCCCTTATGACAGAATGACCCAGTCAAACCTGAACCCTGCAGACGCCATCTACGGTGTTGCTCTCTCCGCAAAGAAGACTCAGAATATTCTTTTGAAGTTGCGGAGAGAGCACTCATTCTGTTTCACGGACAGACCCCGTTTTCCTGTTCCGGTCCATGCCTCACGTCGTGGTCGCCGTCGGCTAAGGAGGGCACCTACTGCAGCAGCCATCACGCCTTTGTCGGCTGCTGCAGCCTTCACGTCTCCATTTGCCGCCGTCACCATCATGCCCACGCCCTGTCTGGAGGAGGAAGAGGGGCTTGTTTCTCAGTTCTTGGGAACACGCTTGGCCATCAAGCCCCCTTCCACTCGATGGTGGTCACCCAGACTCCCAGGATCTCTGGCCATGACAGCTTTCACGCCACCACTGGCAGCGGCAGTCTCCACGCCTCCGTCGGCCATGACACCCACCACGCCTCCGTCGATCACGGCAGCCTCCACTGTCTCCAGTGCCGCTCACAGCCACGTCTCCAGTGCCGCTCACAGCCTCTCAGCATCTCAGCCACGCCGAGGGCGTCATCTTCACCTCTCTGTTCCACTTTCTCCTCTGTGGTGTTGGTCTTGCCATGTCTGCCTGCACTATTTTTCCCTAAAGGACACAGTGGTGGTCAGCAGAAATTCAAACCCTCCTGGGTATCTAGGTTTTTGTGGCCTCACAAGCTGAATTATTCCTACCTGATGTCATCTCTGCTCTCCTCTACAGCAGCTGATCACCGACCTCATGTCTGTCTCCTTCATTCCTTCTCCGTGTTCTTATGGTCATATGGTCAAACAAGTAAAACAAGTATCTCCATCTTTAGCTCTCTGTCATCAGATGACAACACGATTCAAATGAAAAACAATCGCGCTCCCGCGCGTGCTCAAGGGGAGCGCGACAGGAGGGGAGATGAAGGAGCGGAGGGGCCCCTGATCAGTGACGTGTCTCTGTTATCGATCATATCTTTTACACGCAGACAGCTGGTAAATACAGAAACTGCTACTGGATTTGCGCCACTGTGGACACAGAGTGGAGCGGGTCTCCTCTCTGCTGTGAGATTGACAGCTGTCAGTGCTTGAGGAAGTGGGCGGGGCTTACAGTACGCTGCAGAATGAGTGCTTTCTCACATCTAGCTGCCAAAGTCTCCAATAACACAGAAAAAAGTCAGTCGATTTGTCGCTAGTCGCTTTTAAAAGATGGCCAGACAGATCTGAAAACTCTCTAAGTTGGCCCCTATTGTGCTCCAGCCCGTGCGGAAAACATTGCGCTGCAAATTGGTTCCGGTTCAAAAAAAGGCTGTCTGCGTGTGTATTTTTTTAGCGTGAGAAATACAAAAAGTGGCGTGTGAGCGTTTGTGCTTCACGAAATGCGTGTGTCTCACGGTCAATGCGTGAAACTTGGGAGCCCTGCTTTTATTCATAGACTATTTAAAGATTGTGACTTATGTTAAGACTTTAAAGTTTACAACGACACAAATAAAGCTGCAGAGAAAAGTAGCAGCAGTGTTAGCCGACATCGATCTGGTGTTACACCGACTGACGCAGCTGCTGTGATCCACTTGTCAAGCCGTAGGTCTCTGGTTTTAGAATATTTTATGTTTTTGTTTTGGTTTGTGTTCCTATCCTTTGGCAATGCAGAAAAGTGTTAATGTGCGTCTGGATGCTGGACGCTTTCAGGGAAAGTCCGAAAACAGAATATTGCTCTTTTAAATGTTTAACCACTGAGATAACAAAGCGCTCAAGGTGTATCCTTCAGAGAAATTAACCCATGTAAGAGAAAGAAATAATTCCAAGGGTAATATCACTAAAGAGAGCGTTCCTTTCTCAGAGTTAACAAAGTAACTGGCATGTGGTAGAAATTATAAAAAACGATATTCTGAAGTCCCGTTCTCCTGAAGGCAGCACGGAGCTGCGCTGAAAAGAAACACCATCAATACAGCTGCAGTTCTGTAACGGTTTTAACGTTTTAGGCCACAATATTTTTGCAAGTAGTTCAAAGTTTAAACTGATATTGTTGTGAATCTTTAGTGTAAACTTTACCTTCAAGCAAACGCCCCCCAAAAGAATATCAACGCCCCCCTTTTGGAAAATATTGCTGCCAGCACCCCCTGTCATCCTCTCAACGCCCCCCAGGGGGCGCCCCCGTTGAGAAACGCTACTCTATACAGAACAATTTCACACTGTTTTTGAGTCATTGGGAACCACGACTTGGACATTTAATCATCAAATAGGATGACATATTTCATATGTCTCATAAGTATATAGTCATGGTTTCTTACATTTTGACAAAATTATTAAATTAACAGCGGCAATTATGTTATTATTCACCAATATGAATTTGCTTAGTCCTCTCTTGCATCTTGATAGAAACTAAACTGTTTATAGGTTTATCTCAAGGAAGAATACTTAAAAAGAGCGCAGCGTCATGTCGCAAAATAGTTATTTTTTCTTATTATTTATCACTTATATAAACTGAATGTATGCAAAGTGACAACACTAATACATTCGTCGTAGCCTACGTTATGAAATATTTTTATGAATCATTGATTCAAATATGATAGAAACGACAGAAGAAAATATATCACGATAGACACTTTTCTATCGTCCCCACGATATGTATCGTTATATCGCCCAGCACTAATATCAATGAAGAAGTTCAACAACGGCTAAAATTTGACACCGCTCCGGGTTTTTTTTAAAACTATTTGTGAAGAAGGAAGTTGCGCTGCTCTTCTTCAGAGATGTTGTGTCGATTCCTTCAGTAGTTCTTGGTCCAGCGCCACCACAGGCGACGGGGGTGGGG
>NC_051431.1:31729237-31740776 GCF_001649575.2 Kryptolebias marmoratus | reverse complement strand
AATAAGTCTGGGTGAACATAAGCTAAGTAAATTCCCCCAGTGATAGAATTTTGAACGATAAAAAAAAAAACATACGTAAGCTGTCGACTTACATTAAAACTAGAACAAACACAAGGAGGGAAACAAAAGAACACTTACTCAAATTGCGCGTTGGCCTGGCCATGGGGCTTTGTGTTGAAGGAGTTGAACCGGTGGTTGCTAATGAAATGACAATATGATTAACCTCTTCCACAAAATTACAGAAGTATAGTTAACCAAAAGCTTACCGCGTTCCAACTCATCCAACCTATTCGCAGGCTCCCTTAACAATTCAGAAACTGAGCGTCGTTGTGATTCCTCCATAACTTCAGTACTGTTGAACTGAGGCCGAAAACGCCAAGTAGGAAGGCATGCACAATCGATCTGCACACGGATCGTTCTCTTTCCTGTTTATTGACCAATAGACAGCTGGACATAGAAGGCAGCCCTCCTCATTAACATAACAATGCAGCAGAAATACAGCGAGTAATTAATACAGCAAAAAATACAGCAAATGGAAAAACAGCAAGCAGAAATACAGAAAGCAGAAAAGGGAGAATCAAAAAAAGGCAAAGCAAAATACCTATTTTTCTTGACGGAAACTCATGTGTAAGGGGAAATGAAAAAGAAAATATATATTTATGCTTTTATTTCCTATAAAAATATATATTTATTCTCTTATTTATATATTCTTTTATTTATTATTTTGTAGGATATATATATTTATTCTTTTATTTATATATTTCTACTTTTATTTTTATATTTATTCTTTTATTTCTTATTATGTCAGTTTTGGTCCTCCATACAGCTACACCTGTCCCGACTCTGTAATCATTCCACCTGTTCCCACTCACCTCGTTATCCTCAGTGTTAAAAACCCGGTCACTTTTTTCATACCTCGCTGGTCCATTGTTTGTTTGCTGTCACTGTGCTATCTTTCCTTGTTACCTTGCCTTGCTTTGGATTTTTGTTAAGTTCTAGTTGCTGTTGTTTTGTTTATTTTCTTTATTTAATAAATTAGTTTTAAGAATGAGTCTGCACTCTGGGTTTGTCTCTGTCTCCACGGATCATGACAAAAGGAGGAGGTTACATTGCTGTCAGGAAGGATGTTTGGATTGTGCTCTGTAGATACGCTGGTTTTCATCCCCTCTAAAAAGACAAAAGACAAAGTTTTAGTAATTTTAACGTAGTATTTATGAAGTTTAAAACGGTACTGAAATGCAAACAAGAGTTAAGGATTGTGACAGACAACATTACTTAAAAGGCAGACAAGGCAATGAAACAGCAAGGACCACAGAAAACTGTGCAGTAGGAGCCAGAGTAATGGAAAAAACTGTTGAGCTTTAATATTGAGGTGGAAGTGACAAAAAAAGCAAAGTAGCAAATCAGATAAAAATGGGTAATTAAAAGTGCAGGCAGAGAGAAATCTGGGGACATGGAACCACTGAGAAGGGGAGCAAGCTGGCAGGCAGACAGATCAGTGAGAGAAATAAAGCAGAGAGAACGTAAGGGACAAAACCTGAAACTGACAAACACTAAAAAGGAAGAAATACCAACGTAAGGAATCAAAACTAAGCACAAATGAGAATGCAGTAACAAAGAAGAAATGAAAGCATAACAGTTTTAACAACTAAGGATCATAAGAGCTGGAGCTTGATTTCATGTAGTTGGTGCCCACACAACTATATTACACCCAAAGCTTATGAGTCACTAACTTTATGCCCTATCAATCCTACTGCTACAATGTCTTCAGTATTAATATTTTCATTTATATGCAGATAAAACTTACCAGGAGAGTGAAGTTCCAGCATCCCATTAAGTCCAAGAGACAGCTGGGCATTGCACATCTCCTCCATTTCTTTTGTAAAATGCCTGTTTATCTTCTCGTTATGCAGATGAATTAAGACCCTCAGAGTCTGTTTAAATTGTGCTTCTTTCATTTGGCACAGTGAATATTTTACAGATGCAAGCTCTCGATTGAACTGTTCTGCAACAGCAGAGTTGACTTCTTTTTTAAGGTTGGGGCAAGTATTGAGGCTTCTCAGCTTCTCTTCTGGTCTTTTCTGGTGTTTTTGGTGAAAGCGATCATAAAGAGAGTATCTTTCACATGTCCCTGTGACTGGATGTTGTGCTGCGGCAATGGAGACCTCAGGTTCTTTACCCACTCCATCTGAACTTCTAATTCCTTCTTGGCTGCTTTGTTTACATCACAACACGGAAACATATGTGACCATAATGATCTATTGGGAATCCTAAAGATTTGATGAAAGCTAAAAAAAATGTAGGTGCAGTTTTCATAATCCACAGGAAAATCTGAAAAAAAAAGTAATATTTAAAAACCCAACCAGTGATGAAGAACATGAGCCATACATTACCTCTTTTTTTTCTCTGATGCAGTACCTACACGAGACAGACATTTTCAATACACCTTACCAACACATGTAGTAAATACAATAAGATATACCTTGAAAAGGAACATTTCAGATTGCATTGAAATTTTTGGTGAGTACAACAGGTCAATGATTTCTGATGTTGATTTGCATGAAGAGCAACATATCCATTTGTATCAAGACCACTTACCATGTATGTCAAGTAAGTGCTTTACAAAGTTAGAAGATCTTGTGATTACAAGAGATTTACACATTGGGCAGTGGTAGTGGCTCCTGGATGATTGTTTACAATCCTTGCAGAAGCAGGCAACAACAAATTTCACTATAAAACAGATACAGATTAGTTTAAAATGTATTGCCTGCTACAAATGCCAACAGTTAAATCGCATATTAACAGAGACAATCAGTTTAAAATGCACCTTGATTGTTGGATGAAAATAAATTGCTTCTCTCAGGTGCTTTCTTTCAAGGTGAAAACTGTTTCAAAGCTGTTTTTTTCACAGAAGTTTCACTGAGAAGCAGCACAGCTCAAAAATGGTTCAACATCACAAAAAGTATGATGTGAACCTGTGATGAAAAAACTGATAAATCACAATAAAACATAAAATTGTAAAAAAGCTCAACATGTAGGACACAAATAAGCACGAATACATCAGCGTAAGTACTGTTTTTTAATGTTATTTATTTTAATAATAAATACCATTCCATTCCATACGTATCATATATACCCAATCTTACCATCCATTTTCCAGAGTGATTAGGAGACAGCCAAACTGATAAGAACCTATGCACATTATAAAGCAGCAATTAAACACTTAAAATCAAAACCCAACACTTTTGTAATAAAATGTTTTGTTACGCAGATCAAACTCAAATTAACACTAGTTTGACTAAGGCTGTGCTTTTTTGCACGGGAGAACTTGGCTTCTAAATCCCCCGCTCCCATGCTGTGAGCCACATAGTGTCTATTAACATGCTAATGACCCACAGCTCACCAATACAACACCTTCACCACCCCTTAGCCCAAACTCTGCTGACATGGCTGAGGGAATTAGTTTCAAGATACATAAACAGGAATTGGCAGCAACTTTTCTTTAAAATCATATTTACAAAAAACATCTTACAAAAGCAATATATACATTTTGTTTTTACAACAAAATAAGATGTGTGTGTGTTGTTGTTGTTGTTGTTGTAGCTGCTTCACATCTAAGACTTATTACACACCCAGTTATCCTCACTTCTACATTTGCGACAGGTATATTTCTTGCAAACTGCACACTGTTTTGTGCTGCGGTTTCTTTGGCAGACTGTCTGAACCTGACACTGCGTCGTCTTTCCAGGACCAGGCTCGGGACGTGGCTTTTTCATCATGGCCTTTTTCAGCATAAAATGCTGTCGGAGTTCCAGTGCAAGCCCATGTAAAAAGTCTCTTCTGCTTTCGGTGGACCCAGTGCAGGCCTTGTACAATACATATGCATTTATCGTTGCCAGGTCAAGCATGTTGTAGAAGACGGCAATGGGCCACCTGCGTGTGCCGGCACGCACCGTATATACACGTGCCATCTGGTCCATTATGCCGATGCCACACTGCAAAAAATAAAGTAAATGTTAGATTTTGAAAAACAGTGCAACAAGTATAGTATAAATCTATAAAGCCATTGCAACAACATTATTTATCTACATACCTTCATGGAGTTGTAATCTGTTAGTGTTTGGTTTTTGTTTGTGCTCACTGGCAACTAGCACTTGTTGGTGCATGGTGCTGAGAACACAGACCAACTTGTTCTTCTTAGGAGCATACATATAGCAGAGTTGTGTTGTGGTTTAGCAGTCTGTTAGCCAGTGACATAGACGTGAAGAAGTTGTCCATGGTTACATTTCTTCCCTTACTGAGAAATGGCTCCATGAGTTTCATGACAACATGCTCAGAGAGTCTTTCTCCTTTGGGACAATTGGGGTCCTTTCCTAAATTTGGAATGGCGTTGCACATATACTTCGTCTCCAAGTCTGCAGCAATCCAGAACTTTATGCCAAATTTATCTGGCTTGGTTGAGATGTACTGCGTAAATGGACAGCGGACCTTGGTTGAAAACAGCTGCTCATCCACAGTAATGTGCTGTCCTGGTATGTAGCACTGATGGCAGTTACATATGAAATGTTGCCAGATGTCCAAAACTGCAGCAAATCTGTCAGTCTTCACACGTTCAGCACAAGTGTCCTTGTTGTCAAACCGCAAGTACCGCATGATTTCTTTGTAGCGATCACGGGACATCGTCTCCTTGATTACAGGCACAGCATATTTTTTTCGGACCAAGACTCTAAAGTTGCACCAATTGGGCATAAAGTTCCTCGTAGAAACAGAATTCATTGAGAAATATAGATATACATATACAAGATGTAATGCTTGAATCAGATACTATATTTATTATTTTTTACTGTAGTTCTGAAAAGACAGTGAAATCCATTTATGTTCTTTTCAAATATTCACCACATCTTCAGAGCAAAAACATGTGAATAGGAGCCCTTGAGAAAGAGTGAGAATGTCGTTGGGGGTGGTGGGTGTGTCTGTGTTACCTGCAAGCATTTGTAATAACAAAGGGCGACTAATAGCCCTCAAATTGTTAAGCAGAAGGAGGGGGTTTGTCCTCAGGATCTCCAAATTTCAGTCTCTTTAGTATTAATGTACACAAACATGCATGTTTATTTAGGAGCAGATAAATACAGTGCAGTGGGCTAGAAACTAACTGTACATAACTTTGCCTTCACAAATCACTCTCTCCTAGTAATGGCGCCCCTCTTAAGTAATGGCGCTTGAGGTGAATGTTTAAAGCCATAGCTTCCATGCCAAAGCTTTGTCATCCATGAAAACTATAAATGTAATTATTCTATCTATAACACTAGCGTTAACATATAATAACTACATTAACATGGTAGTTTTACTACAAGATTTAATTACAGTTGAAAAACAATTATCCCAGATCATATTAAAAAAAATCATTAGCGTTAGCCTATGATGGTGAAATGTACGATAGCCCATGACTGACTAATGTGCATTGCACTGTAAAACTCATGTAGTAAAACATGACAACATCATGCAAACTGTTACAAAAGATAACGAAGCTACATACCAAGGTATCCATATTGAAAGGAGAATGTTTTCAGCTTACTTTGCCAACACAAGGAGGAAAACGATCTTAAGTACCGTCGTGTTAGGCTCTGTGTCCAATCCTTGCCCCGCTGGGTTGCCAGATAGGGCTTTGGGCAATTTACGAAAATATGTACCAAGTGTCTAAAAAGTATCTTCTGTCAAATGCATAAAAGAAAAACTGCATTTATTAAGGTTAATGTAATGGTAGAATTTTAAATAGTGCAGTAATATCTTACTCGATCATGTGTAACAGAGTTAATATGGTATTGAATTCCACTTGTCATTACTAGTCTTACGGGTTCATGTGTAATGGGTGAAACAGCACCTCCTCTTGGTGGTTGGCCAGGATAAAAGTAGTGAACGCGGGGATTTCATTGCCAGTTCACGAGAGACGAACACGAGGTGGGTTCCCTTATTTTAATACAGGTAAAATGTTCTGTTAGCATGATGTTAACATGAATGCTACTCCTCGTAAGGTGCTGTATCTGCTGAGACGAACCCGAGTCCTGACCAGCACATGTTCTGTTTTAATACAGATAAACGGCTTCATCTCATCCCGTTTTTCGTCCATTATTTACACAACGCAGAGCAGAATTATTATTCGGACCGAGCTGTAATCGTGCCCGACTACATTTAGCGAGGTTACACATGCTTGCATAAAACCACATGGAAATGTCATTTTTCAGAGAACAATGAATGGTTTTAGGGAGGCATTTTCAACATAAATTTACCAAGTTATTCGTAGTTGTTCTTGGTCACTAAAACCTTGATATAGTATATGTTTTTGCTGTTAAAATGACTTACTTTCCTTGGGTAATCAAGGATTACAAACCAATTACTATGTGCATAGTATTTTACTGAAACTTTAAACAAGGGTCAGAATTAAATATATCTGGCAACCACTTACTATCGATACTACCCTCATTTCATGAAAAAATATATAATGTATTGACCAACATAAGAATTTCTCAAAAAAAGTGGAGCACCTTGGTGCCATTTAGAAAGTGGTTATCTTTTGTAAGTAAGTAAGGGACATAATACTTAAAATACAGTTGTTATTGTTTTTATTTAAGGACTTACAGAATATATACATTAAATATGTTCAGGTGATTAACATTGGTGCAGTAAAGGCAGAGTTCATGTCGTGGAAACAGTTTCTAGGGCATTTGGGTTTCTTAGCAGGTTTTTGAACATCAGGCAAAAAATGTCATAAAGGTTATGTTTTGTTTATCAAACTGATGGTTTTATATACATCATCATACATCATACACTTCAGCTGTATGATGTATGATCACAATTACCTTAATGGGACCCTCCTGTGGAACCTGATGTCACCCCCTGGCATTCTGTGATACTCTCGTGGCCAGGTAATTCAACATAGTGCTAGCATGTATAATGGATCTGCATTCATTTTCATTATCCACTCATGTTGTACAATAAACCTGTTTGTGGAATGGCTTTCCTTATAGGACTGAGGAAATAGTATGAAAATCTTACCATCTGAATTGCAATCACCATATATTACAGATTTTACATGGTTTAATAAGCAATAACAGCATCATTTCTAAACTTTCATTTACTGCCAGTGTCAGCTGCCACTAAAGCAGTAAACTACTTCTTTTCTTCAAGTAAATGTCACTTTATTACATGTTGTATACGGTTTAATAAGCAATAAAAATTATTTCAAAGCAATAAATATCAATATAATATAATATAATAAATGGCAATATAACTAATCCGTTTGCCGAAAACAGGCTTTGGCGACCCCTAAAATGGCAGCAGTGGACGTGGGAGCCGATCTGGCACCCTAATGGCAGCTGCCACCGGAAGTGTCATTATTAGCTGCCACTGCCACGAATTGAGCTCGGCGCTACTGTGAAAAAAAAACATTTTTACTTGTAATTCGAGCTACGAGCCCAAGCTAGAGAAAAAGTGGGCCGTTTAGCACCACAAATATATATATATATATATGTATATATATATATATATATATATATATATATATATATATATATATATATATATATATACATAACTGTGGTATATCCTTACAGTCATTGTGTTTTAAATTTATACACCTGTAACTTACATTTGATGAGGCCCTCTCGACAAATAAAGCAAAGTAGTAGCTTCTTTTTCTTTGGTTTTCTTTGGTGGTTGGCAAACAACAATGTTGGTGCTTTACTGCCACCAACTGTTATAGAGTGTGGACTGGAATGACGCTAAAAAAATAAAAATAAAAATCTCATATCCTTTCAAAGAAACAAGTCTGTTTCAAATAGTATATTAATACCTGAGAATTGTCACTTTTTAAATACCAAAGTGCTGGCTGGATAAATAAAGATTTTAAATAAAGTTTACACAAAAAGAAGCTTCCGGTTTTGGATACGGGCGAAGTTGCCTGCAAACGCATACTATCAGGGATAGGAAGGCTAAAACAAACCTTCTGACCTACTAGGAGATACAGGCGGCACAGTCTAAAGGCAAATTATGGGAGTGATAACCCTTAATAACGGCTCCTCAACGCAATGATAACATTCGAAGCGGGTGACTAATGCCCCAGTCGTCTTTCGGATCCTAGTCAATGTTGTCCTCAGAGACTGAGGTGATGAGGTTCGGAGGCCCAGTGGCAGGTAAGTTCTCTCGGTAAGAGCAAAGCAGAGTCCAAAAACGAGACACAACCCTTAAGGCACGATGCTCCAGCAAATATCTGAACCCGAGTGGAACCTTAAATACAGGTGTTGCTCATCAGGAGAATTGGCCACAGCTGAGGAACGATGTCACCAGAACAACCAGCTGGGCGGAGACAGAAACCAGATCCTCAGAACACAGAGCACATTAGGAGAGTCCTCCAAAGGTTTCTTGAAAACCATCTCTTTGTTAAAGCCAAGAAGTGCAAGTTCCAAGTCTCCTCCATAATATTTCTAGGCTTCATTTTTTAGGGTAGACAGATGAAGACTGACCCAGAAAATGCCATGATGGTAGGTTTTGACTCTTGTGCAGCAGCAACCACGGACACAACGAAGATCAAATTTACAAATTTGATTTACACAAAGAATGAACTGGTGAATAGCTCGGGGGGGGGAAGGATCCAAGCGGAGTCTGAACTGGAAGAGAGGAGAGTTGAGAAGCTCAGGTTTTGAAAGGTGACATTAACTGGGATTAAAAGAGGAGACTCTTACTTTCCAGAAGTTTGAGGATAAACATGGAAGGGTAGATGTAGCCACATGAGTTGAGGTTGACTGGTGGGAGGGCAAACAAACAGCAGTATGGTTTGTAATCTCTTTGTCTTTGATAGATGAGGCGTTCATTGGAGGGTGGACATGCAGGTGAGCTTGCGACAGGGAATCCAAGGGAAGCAGTGGAGGAGCCACCAGCAGGCTTTGAACTGGAACCAGGAGGAGATTGTGAAGGATCGGAACAGGACTGGATCTTCAGCGGAAGACTGTTTGAGGAGGAATCGGGAGAGCACAGGAGGTGAGTACAAGAAACAACTAACTATGACTTGGAACGATTTAAATACCAGTTATCACTGAGCATAGGTTAACACTCTGGCGTCTGCCTCAGGGAAGCGATGGGCAATGTAAAAGATTAAACCAAGAGTTAGAAAACAGCCTCCATTGTGTCTGTGCTGAAAACCCATCTTCCTGGAGTTCCTGTCTGCCTTGGGTTGAATATGCACATAATTTCCACATTTCAGCTGCATCTGGTGTCTCGCCATTTGAAGCGTCCCTCGGATACCAGCTCACCCTTTTGCCAGCTTTGTTTCCTGATCCCATCATTCCATCAGTTAACTCACCTTTAAAACTGTCGCCGGATCTGGGCTCAGACCAGGGCCGCTCTTAACCGGACATTGGTCCAAAATAGGAAAATTGCAGGTCACAAACACACTCCCACACCTCATTATTCCCCAGGACAACAAGTCTGGCTCTCATCTAAAAACTTACCCTTTAGAAGCGATTCAAAATAACTTTCTCCCATATTCTTAGGCACATTCACTGTCCAATCCATTCTCAGTCCCACTGCCATCCGCCTCAAACTCCTGTCCAATCTTCATGTTTACCCTGTATTTCACGTTTCTCAGGTCAAACCCATGCTGTCCAGTTCCTTGTGCCCTCCGGCTGAACCCCCTCCACCCACCAGGTGGTGTCCGTTAAGGGGGGTATTGTTGTATTCCATGGGTGGTGTGGATGTTCTGCTTCTCACCTCTCCTCTCTAGGGTGTGATTGGCAGGTAGAGCCTCCAGCTGGCATTCATGGAGTCCTTGAGGAGCAGTATTTGGAGGAGTGGATTCTCTGAGACAGACGCCAGAAGGTTACATACAACCAGTTGTAATTAGACAGCCAGTTGTCTCGACTAACCCATTTATAGTCAACATGACCCGTTTTACCTCCAGTCCTGTCTACGTCTCCCTTCAGCCTTGCTGCTGTTGAGAAGCCCCTGGATCCCTGGTTTTGCTCCCATCATTGGCTCGGCCACGCTTCGGGCCTCCTCCTACGTACCACCCAGCTGGACCTCGACCCCAGCAGTCACCTGTCTTCTGTCCACCCTCTGACCATCTACCTCCAAAGGCTACTGATTAAACAGGAATCAGGATAAAACAGACAGAAGCTCTGGCCGCTGATGAAGCAAAGTTCTGTAAGTTAATGTTTGTTCATCAGGAAACAGCTGAGACAGAAACAAAGCTGGCTCCGCCTGTCAGCACAACCAGCTTTAGTCAGACCCTCCAGGATTTTGCGATGTTGCGATCGCAACTATTAACGCAAAATCAAGCAAACCCCATGAAATCGCAACTTTTTGCAACTTTGTCCAAAACACTGCAACTTTCCCGCAACTTTAACACCAAATAACTCACGAAGAAGAGATGACGTCACATCCTGTTAACATCAGAATGGCGGGAGCGTGCAGGAGCAGCGACCGAAGCCAAAATGTGCGCTAATGCTTCACATTTGCCCACAAAGATTTCAGCAAAGTACCGCAAAACACCGCAGTGAAGTTAGTTTTAAGTTGGATATTCGCACTCCGCGGAGTTAGCGGCGTCTAGCTCACGGTTGACCCGAAACAGGAAAGCTAATGTCGGCCAGCCGTTACTAAGTGAACCACCGCACGTGAGAGAAGGGGCCGGCAGAGATCACAAAAAATGCCCGTGAAATACTGGAGGGACTGTTTAGCTCCACTTTAAGGAACCTAATGGGACCAAAACTGACTTAACAGACAAAAGTTTTTACAAACAGTATTACAAATTTTAGAATAAGGTTAATGAAACGGATCTGAAAAAAAGATTGCTTGACCCTGAAATCTTCAAGAATTCAGATTTTGTGTACTCTTCATAAACTACTAATAAATTTTCTGAATAATAAAATCCTTGTAAACTTTATGTAAACTTTATTTTACCAGGTAAAGTCCCGCTGAGATTAAGGACATATTTGTTGTTATATGAACATATCCAATGCATATAAATAGTCAATTAGTGTAAATGAAAAGATGTGAAATTACGGGTGGCTTTTGGATTTTTCCTTACAAAGGTGCACAGTAAAAATGCCAGTGTTGAATTAACACCCACAGTGTTAATTTTAACACCGAAAAAGTGTGTATATGTGTCCAAGTCAGCTGGTGTTAAAGTAACACTTTTGAAAGTGTTAAAAGGTTGACACCCATTTTATTGTTAAATTAACACCAGACATTGTTAATATTCAACAACACCGAGTGTCATATTAACATTACAACGGTGTTGGTGTTAAAATATAATGTTAAAAGTAACACCAGTGTAGTGTTGATAATAAAATATAATGGTGTTAAAAAGGTAAATAATTGACACCACAAGGTGTAAATATCAACCAAATCCAGAGGAGAAAAGAATATTCAAAACAATACACAGAAATGGAAAGTTCAACTTTTATTAAACCCATTTCAGAATTACAGACCTCCAATGCACAGCTTATACAAAACAGTAGCGGGGCACAATATATGTTCTTTCGTCATT
>NC_051431.1:31726728-31729137 GCF_001649575.2 Kryptolebias marmoratus | reverse complement strand
ATTGTTTTAAATATTCGACATTTATGTTGGATTAAAACCTTTATTATTATTATTTTCAGTGTAATTAACTGCTTCATTGATGTAATGAACAACTTCGCCACGTAATTTAAAAGAGCCCCACATGCTCGCGGAGGCTAGCCGTTTGCAATGTTAGCTTTTTAGATACACACCACCAATATTTCAAATAATACAACTATACAAGTATTTTACATGGTTTAAAATGACAACTAGAACTTACCAAATACAACAGAATTTGAATTTACCGTTCGCCTAGATTTGGCAAAACGGCGGGACCTTGAATTTGGCGAATTTTCCATCCAAAATGGTTTAAATATCGTGTACTCAAACTAAAAAGCACATTTCCAACGAAACAATAGCCATGTATGAATATTTAGCTTACCTTTAGGAAAGAATTGTGTCTTTCGTCTGCGAAAAGAAGCCGTACCGACCGAGTGACTGGTGTGGAGACCGAAAGTCCAACGCACTCTGCAGCCGAGGCGGGGCTTAAGCAACACAAACCAATTAACACTGGAATTTAACAAAGCAAATATGATGGAAGTTACACTGGCTGTGTTATTTTAAAGCTGTGTGATGTTAAAACAACACTCACACTCTTTATTTAACACTACACCTGAGATTTTAACACTGGCATTTTTGCTGTGTGGATAGGAAAGCAGTGTCAGTTTTTTGCAAGTTTTTTTTTACACAAGTGAGTAAAAATTTCTTTAGTGTTATTATTGTTTAATGTTAAAAATTAGTTCAATGTTATAGAGAATCTGCAGTGCACCACCTGTGTACCTCTCATTTGTTGTATGATACTATGGTTGATTGTCATATTCCTAGTGAGTTTAAAAGGGCTTATGCTGAGCATAATGCAGGGCAACATAATTTCAGTTTATGTGATTTGAGCACGGAATATTACTCCACAGCAGAAACATTTATATTGTAGGTATTCAGTTGATGACCTGACTTAACTCACTCTTGGTGGTTTGTGTTAATCGGGTGGTAGTGCCCTAGGATGGTATCAAATTCCCAGCCTGGATTATTGTCCCAGTCCACCCCTGATCACAGGGACACATAGAGACAAACGAGACAAACAACCATTCACACTCTCACGCACCTAGGGGCAATTTAGAGTTACCAATGAATCTAACATGTATGTTTTTGGTCTGTGGAAGGAAACTGAAGTACCCGGAGTAAACCCACGTGAGCACAAGGAGAACATGTAAACTCCATCCAGAAAGGCCCTAGATGAGTTTTCATCAGGAGGCAATCCTGCAACGTTCTGGCTGTGAGACAACAGCTTGATCAAATGCGCTGCCATGATGCCCATGCAGTAAATCATCTGTTGAAAATACATAACATATTCTCATTATAAATTTTTCTGTCTGATGAAATCTCCATGTAACAGAAATACATTTAATGAAACAAAAAAGGAGGATGAGAGGTGAAAGGAGTGGTTAGGATAAATATAAAAAGAGAGATAGCGCTATTTCATGTGACTCATATCCAGACTAATTATTTGTGTGTGTGTGTGTGTGTGTGTGTCCTGGGGCTGGACGCAGACCTCATCCTGCTCCACAGTGAAGGAGCCACTACTTACATCACATCTCATTCTCCTCCTTCCATCTCCACTATCACTCCTGAACACACATCTCTCGGTGCACAGTAAGAGAGGATGGGGCTGCTTGCAGCTATTTTTCTTGCTCATCGCTCCCAACACAGCGGTGTAGCCCCTTCAGCTTCCTTGTTGATAATGAATGAATGGTTCCTTGTGTGATTTTGTGTGTTGAATTATTCAGGTGGGGGTGTTTATGCTGTGTATGAAATTAATTTAGAAATGTGTCAACAAGCCTGCATGTGTTAAGTTTTCTGGAAGAGAAAAAAAAATAGAAGGACTCAATGTTTTACACTGATGTTATTCTTTTCACAGAAAAGCATTTCCACTTAATACAGGGGTCGGCAACCCAAAATGTTGGACCAAAAAAACAAAAACAAATATGTCTGGAGCCGCAAAAAATTAAAAGCCTTATTAGGCTTTTATTAGGCTTATTAGGCCTTATAATAAAGGCAACACATGCTGTATGTATCTATATTAGCTATATTAGCCTAGGCTAATATAGCTAATATAGCTGCTTCGGAGTCGGGCCAGCCGGGCAGGTCTTGTGTGAAATTCTGTTCCCCCTGTGTCGGGAGCGCGCATTGCAGCCAGAGAGGTGGATCCGGCGGATCTGACCATTTTCACAGCGCTTCTGATCGATTTCTCTGTAAAAACTACTCATATAATCATGTAAATGTTGTAACTTTCAGTTTAATCGGCAGCTATCAAAATAAAATAAATAAATAAACAAGGTCTTGTGTGGAGGTCTTTTTACGCTGTTTTGTGTTATTTTAAACGCAAAGAGAATC
>NC_051431.1:31715376-31725686 GCF_001649575.2 Kryptolebias marmoratus | reverse complement strand
CTGCGCCTCTCTTCCTGAAGTCTCAGGAGAATCCCCATAAGTTTAAAAAACAGCAACAACACAGGGCCAACATTGTCCATAGCGCTTTTGTTGTTTACACAACTTGCGCTAAGTTTCGGTAGCGCACCCCCCTGCGCCGCGGCCCCACCCCCCGCAACACGAGGAGGCGTTCCTCTGCTACAGACCAAACTGGCCGGTGTGAACAGGAGCATTCTTTAAAGAGCCGAGCCGAGTAGAGCGGAGTAGAGCCGGACTTCTGAAATAGAGTCCTATAAAAGAGGCATATATTAAAACAAAAAATATATTTCTCTCCCCATCTTTTTCCATTTTCAAACATTTTTGAAAAAGGTCCAGGGAGCCGCTAGGAAAGCACCAAAGGGCCGCATGCGGCTCTAGAGCCGCAGGTTGTTGACCCCCGACTTAATATAATCCCACAGCAACACTAAAACAACTGACCTGCATAGTAAAAACTACAGGTATTGTTTAAGAAACCATAGGAATCACTGACAGTAAATACAGAAAAAATAATTAAGGTCTACCACTCGTTAAAGAAAAACAGACTGATTTATAGCCATTTTTGTGTAGGCCAAAGCTGTTTAGCTACAGCAGGTATCTTGAATTGGGTTGACTTCAAAAGTTTATCAGTTATGGCTGTACAGTCTTTCCAGGGATTACTTTCTAAGGGTAATAATAAAATCCATCAAATGGAAACATTCCTTTGAGATTCTGGTCCATATTGACATGATAGCATTACACAGTTGCTGCACATTTGTCAGCTGCCCATCCATGACGCAAATCTCCTGTTCCACCAAATCCCAAAAGAGGTCAGTTGGATTAACACACACTACCAGAACAAGGTGCAACATTTGATGAAGCCATGGCTGCACTTGAAAGACAATTTGTCCCCAAAGGTAATGTGTTTGCATGCAGATACACATTCAGACAATGTGTGCAATGTGTCAATGAAATGTAGCTTTGGAGTGATGGAAAATGAACTAATAATAGATCAGTTAATTTCTTAAGCTGATCTCATTGCTGTTAGGAATGCGTTACTGCTGGAGGAAGACCTCACACTTGACAAAGCTAGAGCCACAACATGTCTGTTCAGCTTTGAGTACAGTCCTGCATGAATCTGTACAGACTGTAGTTGTTCATTCACGTCTCCTCTGTTTATCTCTTGTCTTCCTACCACGCCCATCTTCACCTGTTCCTAATTGTAATCACTCACCTGTGCCCACTTCCCCTAATTACCCTCAGCTTTAAAACCTGGTCTCTTTCTCCACTTCCTCTCTGGTTCATTGTCTCTCGTCTCCTGTTGTTTTGTTTACATTCCATTCCATGCCTTGCCTTACATTGCCTCGCCCCGCCTCTTTTTGTTTCTCATAGAAACCATTTTGTTTTGGTTAGTTTTGCTGCCCCATCAGCTTTTTGTTCTTTTATTTAAAAATAAACTTTTTTTTTCCCTAAAGCTAAGATGAGTCTGCATTCTGGGTCTGCCTTGACAGCAGATGCTCATTTTTGAGGGGAAAGGGGTGCTAACAGATAAACTCTGCCTGTATTCATTATAAATAGGCAAGTATAAAGAGCAATGTCACTGCTTCAGATGTGGATCAAATAAACACTTGGCTAATGACTGTTCTGCTGCTAAGTATGAATGGTAAATTGACAGTACTTATATAATGTCTTTCTAGCCAACCAGACACTCAAAGTGCTTTACAACACAATCTGCCCTCATTTACCCATCCACACACACATCCACACAGCCCTCTACTACATCACTAAGCTAACCTGAATAAATCATTCTTCAGAGTTTAATCATCGGTTTAGATTACATTCATACACCAGTGGTTTCACACATTGGAGGCACTGAGGGGTTCAGTGCCTTGCTCAATGACACTTCAACATGTGGCATACTGGTGGAACTGAGCCCTCAACTGTCTTGTTGGAGGATCACTGCTCTAACCACTGAGCCACAGCTGCCCCTCAACCGCAAGAAAAATGGACATTTTGCCGAAGTATGCAAATCACCTATGGTTGTAGTGAGAGAAGTTGCTGTTCCTGAATTAGCAATACTGTGTGTTTATGATGCTAAGCTGATGACAGCAGCATTTGATAAAATCACATGTCATGTGAATACTGAAGCACCACAAGGAAACTCCCAGGTCCTGGAGTTCATCATAGACACTGGAGCTTCTCTATCTGTTTTACCAGAAACTGTCTACAAGCAGCATTTCGCTCAATGCCCACTGGCAGAACCCAGAGTTGAACTAGTCACATATGCAAAAGGTGACCTACCTGTCACCTGTTAACTGTTTTGTTGCTTTGGTTGTGTTTTATTTGATTTTATAGTTTTTATTCTTGTTTTGGATTTTTATATGTTTTATTTACCTCTTGTGTTTTTATTTGTTGATGTACACTACCTAGGTCAACTGTGTCGCAAATCAAAACAACAAAGTTCCAGCATTGTTCTACACTGCCTGGCCAAAAAAATGTTGCCACCAAAACAATAAGGTTACACAATCTAACATTTTGTTGGACCACCTTCAGCTTTGATTACGTCACACATTCACTGTGTCATTGTTTCTATAAGCTTCTGCAATGTCACGAGATTTATTTCCATCCAGTGTTGCAGTAACTTTTCACTAAGATCTTCCATTGATGATGGTAGAGTCTGACCTTCTCCAGCACATCCCAAAGATTCTCAATGGGGTTAAGGTCTGGACTCTGTGGTGGTCAATCCATGTGTGAAAATGATGTCTCTCACTCCCTGAACCACTCTTTCACAATTAAAGCCCGATGAATCCTGGCATTGTCATCTTGGAATATGCCCGTGCCATCAGGGAAGAAAAACTCCATTAATTGAATAACCTGGTCCTTCAGTATATTCAGGTAGTCAGCTGACCTTTGACCTCATTCTTTGAGCTCATCCTGTTGCTGAACCTGGACCTGACCAACTGCAGCAACCCCAGATCATAGCACTGCCCCCACAGGCTTGGACAGTAGGCAACACTTCACCTGCCTCTCTTCTTACCCTGATGCTCCCATCACTCTGGAACAGGGTCAATCTGGACTCATCAGACCACATGACCTTCTTCCATTGCTCCAGAGTCCATCTTTATGCTCCGCAGCAAATTGAAGTCTTTTTTACAGTTAGCCTCACTGATTAGTGGTTTTCTCAACCTATTATATTGAGGTTCTGTGATGATTGTAAAGCCTACACTACAAATGTGTAGCATTTTTTAAAAAATCATTTAACTCCTATAATCATCATACAAAGTGTTTATCTAATATTTTGAAAGCCTAAACTACAAATGTACATCAGTTTTATTAATTTGTTAAAGCCAATACTGTGTACATCAGGGTCGTGTGATATTTTTACAACCCCAAACACATAATGTACAGTAATTTGGTAAAAAGTTTTCAGGCCCACATGACAAAAACACGGTGTTTGTGTTACATTTCTGAAGGCTACAATCATAACAGGTAGCGTTTGTTCACAATTTCCATAGCTTACACCACTATTATGAGGTCTGGAAAAACTCAGCAAAGTACTGTGTGGTGAGATGGGCTGCTTGATGGGCTCCTTACAGATGGTTGGGTCCATGACGTAGCTGTGCCCATCCACCTGCGTTCTCCGATCTCCAGGCCGCAGCTCGCCTGTGGCACTGACTGATTCTGCAAAGTTTGCTGGGATGTACATAAAAGGTGGAGCATTTGCAGCATCTGTACAGACAATGTCGTTGTGTAGGAAAAGACAGGCATTGACCATGTCCTCAACATTATCTGGTAACAATGCCACCAGGTGGCAAAGGATCCTCCACCTTGCTGCTAAAAGCATTTTCAACCACTCGTTGTGCACAAGAGTGGCAGTAATTGTAGATCTGCTCCTTCCTTGTGAGATTGCCATCTGCACATGAAGACACAAAGAAACAGATACAAAATGCAGTCATTACTTGAAGCATAATACAAGCATATCTAGGTAAAGCAGATGAACAGAAATTCAGATGATCTACCACAAGGGATCATAAGAAATTACTGTCAGTATGCCCCAACGTCAAGCATTGTGAATCTATGCCTTGCATCACACAACCATCAAAATAATGGAGTGCCCACCTTTGTAACTAAAAAAGCCACTTCCTGCAATTCGTGGAGCTTTGATTTTCATGTGTTTACCAACACAATATGGAAAGTTTCACATGCTCCAAAAGTCTTGTACTCTGTCTACCATTTGGGCCGGTGATGAAAACATCACAAACTCATCCTTCGAAGTCAAGTCAAGTTTATTTGTAAAGCACATTTCAGCAACAAGGCAGTTCAAAGTGCTTTACATCAAAGCACCCTCACAGTTGCCTGCTTGGTTCTGGTCCTTTTTAGTGGGCAACCATGCCACCTATGCTCTCTCCTACATTTTATTGCCTCTGTTAACAGTAACAGGTATTCCTCCTCCTGCTCGTCAAACATGTTCATCTCATCCTCATCACTTGAGAACTCATAATCATACATCTCTGCCACGCTACATGTCACTGTGTTACTTTTGTTGGCTAACTACAACTATATATGCTTTGAGTGTGACATGTCCTGCAGTTGGTGGGGTTTTCCCTGGAGTTTTGCTCTGTGCATCTGGTAGACTATGAAAGGTGTGTGTGAAAAGGAACGTCTCGCAACCACTAAACTGTGAACCGACCTTTTGACTTCTTATGGAGGATGCTGGAGCCTTAAGTGTCTGGGACCTTAGCAATATTTGGTGAAACTAACCCTCACAAAGATGTTTGTTTTGTATTAAATTGTATATTGTCATATTGTGGGAATATGGAAATTATGGCAGGTAAATGGGTACCAGATACAGTGGCTGAAAGTGATATCATGGATCTAATGGAAAAAAAAACATTGGCCAGAAAGTGTGATTAAATTAGCAATTAAATTGCTAGAATAAAAAAAATTGGGTTCCCAATAAGAGGTACATTCAATTTAATGTAACTGGGTGTGTTACAAAATAAATTGAAAGAAAAAGAAAGGAGAAAGTTAAAAAAGATTATGGTTAAAAATTTGGAGATGATGTAAAATCACAAAAAGGTTTTGGAAATGTGGAAGTTTGGAGCAACTAATAGAGAGAAAAAAAACAAAAAAAACAAACACAAACAAGTAAAGAAATGCTGAAACAGATGTCTGAGGGAAAACTAATGAAAGGTAAACCTGTTGTATATTCACCTGAAAATGTTAAATCAAATGTAAAACATGAACACTCACAGCCCGTTTTTCTTTTCTATCCACAGTTGCCTAGGGTAAAGGCGCCCTGCAGTTCCCATTTTAACTTGTGTCCTCCACCATACACTCCTCAACCCACTAACTAACCAGCACCTCCTCGAGCAGATATTCCACATTCCACAGATCAAGACAAATCGATGAAGGCCCCCACCTCTGAAAGTCCTTGATGGGAAACTCAGTTCTGTTGCTATTTCCTCGATGACCTCCTCCCAGATGTCTCTCTAGTTGTAAGGAGAAGCTGTGTTGTGGCTGTGGAAGCAAAGCTGAGGACTTTGAGATTGCATGCCATTCCTGAACACAACCAAGGCACCTCAAGAGCCAAGACCAAACCAGCAATGCATGAAGCTGAATCTCATAAGGCAACTATCACCATGCTGCCACAATGTCAGCCCAAGGTCAAGGCAACACCTGGTCATGAGGTGGCAGAGGAGGGATGGTTTATATGTTGTGCCGTGGATCACTGGCTCAGTGACTGTCCAAATTTCAAGCAGTTGATCGGAGCAGGTCTTCATTCTTAAAACCTCTGATCTATATCAGGAGTGGGAGGAGAAAGCAGAACCCGGAGACTGCTGAGACCTCCTGATCAGTCAGTGGTTGAAAAAAAAAAAGTTTCTGCACAAACACACACTCATTGCAATGAAGAAATAGCTTGCTACTGATACACAAGGTTTTAAAACAGGCTATTTTTGACTTATCACATTGTTAGTACTTCCTGCATTGTGCTACTTTTACTAAGTTTTCCAACATACACCATAACAATGTCTGGCAAACTAATTGTGCTTTTGGCTGGAGCCACATACTCCTGTTAAAAAAGTCTGAGTTTGAGCACCCACACCTTTTGAGTGGCAGATCCATGCACTGTCAAGCAGGAAATGTGGTGAAAGAACAATTTACAACTGTTTTGTTGATGAAGACTGAAAAAGCTTGAAACGCTCATCCCTGTTGTCCTCTAAACATATTGAGCAGAGACACAATATGCCAGTTTGTTCTAAATAAATGCACTTTTATCTGTTACCTTCTGATCTATGCCATTGTCATGCACATAGAGGTTCTTCTGACCTAATTTCTACAGGAAATGCATCAGCTGATTCTTCTGCCGGGGCAGCTGGGATTTCTTTTCTTTTTACACCCCAGATGGTTTCACTTCCTATAGACACAAATTACTCACCCTCTGATATGCAGTCTTTTCCTAAAGCACAAGAAAAACAAATTTGTCCAAAAGCAGGAGGATGAGGTCTGAGGAGGTCCTGACCTTAAACCAAGTCTCCCAAAACACTTTTTTCCACACAATTCTAGGCTTACTCACAGGAAAGACCAGGGGAAGTCTTTATTTTTTTACAAGTGTCTTTCTGTTTGGCTTGTACTCTGTTGTGACTACTCAAAGCAACTCTTTCACATGTGTGTCAGTAAGAACAGAACAATGTTTAGACTTCACTTGCTTAAGTGTAGAAAAAAACTCATTCACAGACATATGTTGATGCAAACATTGACATTAGCTTGAGTGCAGTCTGTTTTACATTGGGATATCTGTCTGTGTAACAAGAACCACTAGTGGGAACAAGCAATTCAGCCATGATACAGGAGTGAAAAGTTAACATAACTTTTTTAAACAACTGAGAGACTGAATCACTCAGCAGTAGGAACGCCAGCAGCAGCTCTGGTGAGAGAGACATTGTAGTTTGGTGATCCAGATGAAACACAGGAAGTTGGGAATTACGATGGTGGAGACACTAACCTGGGTCACTGAGAGCGAGAGAGCGGCATAGGCCAACTGGAGAACTCTTTCATGTGTGTGTCAGTAAGAACAGAACAATTCTTACTAATTCAACCCATGGCTCTGGTACTCCTCTCAGTCACGGGTTGAATCTGTGTTCTCACCAGGTAGGGCTGAGGCGTAAAACCAGAGAGCGAGAGACTTATCCAAGAGGGTAGGGAATAGGTTTGAGTCCATGGTACAGGCAGGGGTCGAGGTCCAGATATCTGTCAGCCAGTGAGAGTCAGACATGGGTGAGGCATAGGGGAGAATCCAGGGAACAAGAGCTTGGAACAGGAAGTCGAGATTGCTGGAAAACTACTTGCATGGTGGGTGCGTTCAATAATCTGGCACAGGAGGTGTGGAGAGGAGGAGAATATAAACAAAACAAAAAGTAGCTAAATACTGTAAAAATAAAAACAACAACAAAAAACAAATAAAGAACAACAGCAACAAAAACAGAGCCGTCATGTCCCAGGGCATTTCCTTTGATTTTAATATGAGAAAGAGAAAAAGAACCCTTTGAGATTCTGTTTGACAGATCACCATCACTGGGACTGGGTCCCCAGCAAGATTACGCCCATCTACTAGCCAGTGTGATAATGTAATGTTGAACTATTGCAAAACTATGCATTCTGTTCTTGGTGAATGGTGAAATGGTGAAAGCACTTTGAGTTGCCCTGTTGCTGCAATGTGCTGTACAAATAAAGCTGCCTTGCTTTGTCTTGCCTCAGCCTGGCCACAGGGAATCCCTTCACATTTCATCCCTACTTCCCTTCTGATGTAGCACAAAGTGCACAATGACCCCGGAAGAAATGCTTTACAGCTAAATGGCTTCACTTGCTTCCATCTAAGGACAATGAACAGTACAACTATATTAGAGCTAAAATGGTTCGACAACATGTAAAAGTGCACAATCCACAAACAAAAACAGAAGCCAACCTGCAAAAGTCACTGTTAGAGCTACGGTCAGATTGAAGAAGTCATGTGGGAAAAGGAGAGACCCAGTATAGTGATCTTTCGTCTGTACAGCAGCAGACTGGCCTGAGCTTGTTCATCCTCAGTGATGGGAAAAGATGAAATGCAACATGTCTCTCACTTTTCTCACAGGGCTCAAATGAAACACCAAAGACTAATACAGCAGAGGAGCCCCTCAGCCCAAAACGGACATCAAAGCAAACTGTTCTGCAAAAGGAAGACATGCACCAACATGGACAAGAGTATGTGAATGAATGAAATAATCTGGTTTCAAAAATGTTTGGGAAAAATACTGAAGGAATGTGAAGGAATGTGTGATTTTCAGCTAATTTAGATTGTATTTTGTGTTTTATGAAGAAGACTGCAAATAATGGGCACTCCTACCAAGTGAAGGGTTAAGGATAAATTGCAGACATTTTATTTTGCCTTATAATTACCATTCATCTTTCTGAGAAATTGCTACTTTAGCTTAAAGTGAATTAGGTTGTTTGTTTGTTTGGATAACAGGGGAAAGGTTGCGCTCTGTTTTGTAGCTGGTATTACTTCTTGTCACTAGATGGTACTGCTGTGACAGCATGGGGTGGAAGAGAGTGTGGGTAGAAATACCAGAGGAAGGAGAATAGAGCAGTGTTCTGTAGTGGCACCTTTGTATTTACTGTAATAAAGTTTTTCAATTTAACAACCACCACAACAGTGAGCCTGTACGAATTATAGCATTATTACTCCGCCCTGTGACGTCATTCCAACACTTTACTACTCGTACCCACAAACTTGAATTCGTGTCCATAGAGAAGGGAAGAAATTAGAGTTGTATTCACAAGACTTTGCACTCACAGCTTTTAGATTCATACTCACATAAAAACAATCCTAATCCGCACAATTTCTCAGACTCACGAACATGACAGTCAAGTTTTTTGTACAAGCATTTTATTGACATACAAATACAAATGTGAATATTAGAATCATGCACACATCTTTTGACAGTGCATATGAGCTAGTCTGAGTGGACAGCTCACAAAGTGGAGTTTACCATCTTTAAAACATTTCATAGCAGCTCAGGAGAACGTGTTGTCTAAATCTTGACATCACCATCCATTTTGCATTACGCTGTTATTCCTGCATTGACAGTAGTAAAACTCACTGCCTACCACATTATTTTCACTTGCAAATTACTATAAAATTCAGCATAAATGACTATGTTATGAAAATTGACTGTGATGTAAAGGTTTATGAAACAACAGTTTCACACTCACACTTTGAGACAATTATTAGCAAACATGTTTATGGACTGTGTATGAAAGTGGAATTCCTGTAGAGAAACTCTTGCTAGCACATGGACAACATGCATACTCCACTCTGAAAGGTCTCACCTGGGAGTACAAACCAAAGACCAAGACCAAACCATCAGTACACTCAACTCAGTAACCACAACAAAAATAAAATAATAAATTAAATGAAACTAGCATTCCTTGAAGGAATTAATATCACCTACAGCCTTGCATGCCAAAGTTTTACCAATGTCACATAAGCTGTTAGTACTTGGAGCATGTGTTGGGGAAAACTCTCATCTACTAAGACCTAAAACCTTAGCTCAATGCCTGTTATAACAGTTGTGTTTGTAATATTTATTAGCTGTGGTGGCCATGTTGATTTGGGTTGACTCCAAAAGCTAGTCAGTTACAGATGACTATTGATTGCACTCCTTTACTCACACACACACACACACACACACACAAAGAGGAGGAAGCTGACAGGCAGACTCTTTTGGGACTGTCAGGGCTCCAATGCTGTCAATACACCTACGTCATAAAGGCTGTGCACAGATTCCCAGAGGCCATTATGTTCACTCATGTTTGTGTGTGGAGCTGTCGTGTCAGAGAGCTGTGGGACACTGAGCTTGCAGCCCTGCTTATAGACATTGTTGGTCTGTTTTTGTGAGTGTGAGAGGGAGAACAGGAGAAAGAGAGCAGGGCAGAGCTGAGTGTTGCAGCTGGAAGACCCATTAAAATAAATTGTGTTTTCTGTGACTGTGCAGTATGAACCCAGAGAGGTGCTGAATGATTTTGCAGAAATTTGCTGAAGAAGCTGAAACTCAGTTGTTAAAGCTAAGAGAAACACACAAATAGATGTAGGAATGCCTATGTAGGTATCATATGTAGACATATAGATAGATATGTGAAGGTATATTCATGTGTATGCTGTGCTTTGTCATGTCCTTTACAGGGGAACAGACAGTGGTCAGGTGCTTGCCGTGTTGCCGTGTGCTCTCTTTGTGTATACATCTTATATTTTGTAGTCTTTCTTTCTTTCTCTT
>NC_051431.1:31697550-31715227 GCF_001649575.2 Kryptolebias marmoratus | reverse complement strand
AAAAAAAAAAAAAAAAAAAAAAAAAAAAAAAAGCTAAGAGAAACAAAATGAAATAAAAGTACCAAAACACAAGATAAAAGTTAAATGCAGCAAAAGGCTACCTAAAAGACAAGGTAGGTACAAGCTAAAGGTAGTGTAGTCTCCCAGGCTGAAGCTCTTGCCTTAATAGTCAGAACCTTCAAAGCATCACCAAACAAGACAGGGTCAGGAAATAGCAAATCATTATAAAGTAGGTAAGTAGTTTATCTTCAGGAATGACCAGCAGGTGACCAGGAGAGTGTAGAATGAGGGGGTTAGGATTCCAGAGGAGGTCGAGTTGAAGATTTCCAGTGAGGTGAATGAACCACAGGAGTGAACCAATGAGCAAGACTGAGCCAGCTGTAATCTAAACTTGTTATTATAGAAAAGCAGCAATGATGTCTGGACCAAGCACACAGATGGCAGGATTCCAGGAATGGGACAAGAAGACAAAAAGACTTTGAGGGACACCGAAACACAAGGTAAGTGTCAGGAGACGGAGAGATGGCGGCAAACCCAGAACGCAGACGCATAGTTTTTAAAGGAACAAAAACAAATTTATTAAAATAAAACTAACAAAACAAAAGGCTGACAAGGCAGCAAAAACTAACAATAACAAAATCCACAACTAGATGAAAGGCAGGGACATGGCATGGCAACGAGCAGACAAAGCGAAATGATCCAGTGACTAGTGAATGAGAAAGACCGGTACTTAAAGACAGAGGATAATGAGAAAAATGGACACAGGTGAGTGAGAAACAATTACCAGCAGGTGGAGATGGGCGTGGCAGACCTAACAGGAAAAGTACTGGGGAGGTGGAGAGTGACAGGGCATGGACAGGAAAACTAAACTGAAACAAGACAATCAAACACAACAAACTGAAAATACCAAACCATGACAGTAAGTAAAATTCTCTCAAAAGCCTTAAGAATGATCTACAATGTTCCAGCAAAAGGTTCTGGTTTGGCTCAGCCTTATGTACTGTACCTGTCAGGTCGTGTCACTCTGGAGCTGCAAAAACAGGTTAATTGATAAGAAAACACTGGAATCCTAACAGCTAAAAAATAAAAATAGCTGAAAGTAACAAAACATTAGCTAAAAGAAGCAAAACCCAAATTGTAAAATGTTGGAAAAGGCTAGCTGAAAGCTAAATGTAGCAAAAGAAAACAAAAGAAAAACCAGCATGCTGAAGTAGATTTCAAACAGAACAAGGAACTGAAGAGATATGCTGGTGCAGATTCTTAGTCACCCAAAACACAGCAAATCTAAAACAGTTCAAGGAGAATTGAAGTCAAATCTCAAAATATTGAATCTGCATGAACGTCATTTAGTGAAACACCTCCACACAACATTCCAAGGACCTATTTTTCTGACCTAAAACTTAAATAACTTTTTTTTTTAGCATTTTAGTTGATAAATACTGAAGTGCAGTGATTTGGGAGGCAGAGTTGCTGTCCTGGGTTCATGAAGTGCATTGTGCCCCGGCCGGCCCCAACAAACTGCTGAAGAACCAAGAACATGGGTACTGTCCCATGGTTTATTAAAGGAAATGGATGAAGAACCATTTTTTCGAATACGAAGAAATGCTGGAATACTTTGTGGGAGTAATAGATATGCAACCATACTAATATGAACCTGAACCAACAGCTGGATCTCCAGAATCAGATGAAAACTCTTCAGGTTTGGATTCTGATGATCACAAGGACTGTCATGGCCGACAAAACAACGAGCAGAACAACTAAGTTAGGAATGTGGAACGGTGAGAACCAATTACTCTCAGATCATTGTCATGACATCAGCACACAACACTGCAAGTCAACAAACCAGCAGGAGAGAGCTAACGTTGCTAACTCATTGAAAACGGGAGCGCGCTTGAGAGAAGCGTTTATGAACTCTCACACCAGAGTAAACTAATCAACAGCAGTTTCAAAGTATGACATTTGTTTAATCACACATGGATTGTCTATATTTTTTCATCACTAACAAACTGATCTTAGGCTGTCAGGCGTGTAGGCAGCTCATACCTGTATGACACGAGCGCGTTCAGGCTTGAAGTAAGCTCCTCAGTTCTTCATCTCCTTCTCTATAGCGACATCCTCCTCTCCAGTTGCCTTTCTTTTAAAATTTAAACTAGTTGGGACTGCTCCTGGCAAAAGGTCCTGCTTCTTTGGCATGAAGCCAGTCCACCACATTAACGAGGGTCAGAACTTGCAGTACTCCTCTTTGAAGTGGTCCAAACCAGAGTTCTGATAGTAATTCCCAAATTGGAGCTTACGTATCCAAATGAGTTGAAGTTTGAAGTCTGATGAAGGTTTTTTTATCTTTCAGAAGCTGAAAAATGAAACTCCAGAGGTATTTTCTGTCCAGTTCACTGAACCATTTGTATTAGTATTCATCCACTCACTGTTGAATGGCTGAATGCTCATGAACTGTTGTGGCTCTGTGGACATAACATATCAGGGGGGTCATGGAAAAAGCTGAATACACTGGAATGATTTTTTTCAATATTCAGGGTTTTTTTTAAATAGTGTATAATTTTTTGAAGTTTTTTTCAACAAGTATATTTACGATTTTCTTTCAACTGATTTTCACTTCAAGGCACTTTTTAATTTTGCTTAAAAAACAAACAAACAAAAAGTATCTGGACTACTAGCCTGCAGATGGTAGGCAAATGGGATAAGAATCAAAACTTTCTGAACTACAGACTAGTAGTTTGTTTTTGGAAAGGTAAGAGATCTTTATGTATTTCTATGGGGAAAATAATTGTAAATAAAAAAAAATTAAGTATAAAACTTTCAAAACCCACAAGTAAATCATAGCACCCATTTCCTGAATGAGCTAAATGTTTGTTATCTGAATGGTTAAAAAGCACAATGTATGCAGAAATGCAGAAGTACTATATATATATATATACTATTTATTATATAAAAAAATAATAAATAGTACAACAACGGGATATTAGCTGATTTAAAGAAAGGAGAGAATCACTGCTGTTGTCCACTGTCCTTTCAGTCTTTGTGTGATCATTCAGACTGGCATGTCTGCAAAAGCACTTTATGAATCCTCAGGGGGGCAGTTGTCTGACCTCAGATCTCCTCACAAAGAAAATATTTGAAATTTGAAACACGTGAGAGGGGTTAGCACAGCCTTTCCATCCGCCAGCAAACGTTTAGACTGTTTTATCCTGAACATTATTAAAATAACTGAGACTGTGTTAAAAGATTTTAGTCCTTACGCAAAACTTTGGACATAATAAGTATAAAATGTCATATTCTGCTCTATTCTAATAATTATATAACCATCCTAAAAGAACAATAACAGAGCCAGACTCCTCATTTCCTCTTTTAAAAGAAGCCACCACAACAATGATTCCCTCTACTGGTAAAATGATGCAACTCAGGAAAAAAAATAATAAAAAAGCTTTTTTCTTTTCAAATTAATTTATTTTTTAATGCTACAAAGTCTTCATTCCTGGTGTATTTGTCAGATATATACACACACATGTAGCCTACAGTGCATTGCTGTCATCAAGTAAACCTAATTCATTAATCGTGTCTGAGCAGTTAATTGTCCATCATTGTGAAGCCACTGAACAGACAACCTTTCAAGTGGGTTCCAGGTATGGTTCAGTACTCAGGACCGGGAAGGTCAGAGCGAGTCAAGTTCAGTTTTACAGGGGGAGGGGGAAATCAGAAAAAACACTCCAAAAGCCAGTCTCCTGCAGGATGAGTCATCGGCACAAATTGGGGTGGAGGAGGCAGGAGAGAGAGATCACTCACCACAAAAACAGACTCCTTCACACACAAACAGTAAAACGATCAAATATCTAAAGTAATCTCATTAAATTCTGAGTTTAATGTTAACACATGCACATTTAATCTAAGTTTTGCCATTAAATAACATGATGCCTATTTGAAGATGTTCTGTGAAAGATGTTGCAGAACTACAGTAACAGTTCCACGTACAGCCTAATGGTGCCTGATTCTCATACCTTTTTAGGACCTTTCTTCGGTGTGATCACCAACCCTGTCAGGACTGGTGGTCTTTGTGGGTCCAGTCCTAATATGGTAGAAAGTCATATTTGGGTAAATGATTAGAATCAGGACTAAAGTGTGAATTGAGTTTAGGCTAGGGTTAAGCATTTACTGGTAATGGTTAGGTTTAGTGTAAAGGGTCAGGATTAGGCTACAGAAATGAAAGGAATACGATGTCCTAATAAGGACAGAAATATGAACTAGTGTGTGTGTGGTTTCAGAAGTGTGAACCAAGTAAACTGTGTTCTTCCTGTCATCAGACTGAGAGCAGCAGTCATTAAGCTGTTAGGCAAAGAAAATTTGACTGATTTCACCTTTTTGTGTACCTCACAGATCTTAATGTTTATTTGTAGATGTGTAACAACAAATTTAGAGCCTCCTAGCAACTGATTGTTGCCCTGGTTTTCCTCCCAGCTCAGCCTGAATCGGGCTGGACCCCGCTCTCCTCCTGCCCGTGCCCCGGGCTCCCGTCAGCCTCCTCCTCGATGGTGACGCGCGTGTCCACGGACGAGCACAAGGAGCTGACGCTGCTCTGCTCCGTGCACAGGGCGCACGCCAGCGGCCCGTCGAACCGGGGGTGTCCAAAGTGGTTGCCGTGGTTACAGCAGAACGGCAGGGACACGTGAGCAGAAGGGGAGGAGAGGCTGTGCTTCTTGGTGGGCAAAGCGCCCCACTCCCGCTGCTCCAGCTCGTGCACCAGGCGCGTGAAAATGTTGACCCTCTTCTTCTCCCTCCTCTTGGCGCGGAAGTAACCGAGCATGATGCCGCAGACGAACACTGCGTAGAAAGACATGACGATCAGGATGTAGAGGTACGCGTCCCCGTCGCCTCTGTCCGCCTGGGAGGCCACGGGGCTCTGCGCGTGCAGGAACAGGCTCTCAGAGTCCGTGGTGCAGTTTTCCAGGTGCTCCATTCCTTGCAAATTCGAGGCCTAAACAAAAATCCATAGATATGTTTATAAAAATGTTGTTCGAGCACTTTTACGCACATTTAATCGCGCTTACACCAACTTGAAATAATGATTTTAGATTTTGGAACAATTCACATATTTTTCTCGTATTTTTTCCCCGTTTTTATACGTCCTGTATGAAGCCTTTTTAAATCGAGTTTATTTTGAAGGTATATGTATAAGTGCATTTTAATACAGCGTTTATGTCTCTATTCTAGAGAATGCATGTCAGTATTTTTAAAAAGTTATATTCAAATTTGCACGGATGAATTTGGATAAAACTAAGTGAAAAGGAAACTTACCAAACTGTGCAGCTGTGTCTCATGTAAGCCTCTTGTTTCTCCCTGCAGCTCCTCTGAAGTTCGGCAGAACTTTTTCTAGGATGAAGTTATTTATATACTGGAGCGTCATCATGACTCACGTGACAAAGATGTAAGATGTAAGATGAGCCCTGCGTGTATGGAAACCCCAAAGGAATGTTATTTAAAAAAAAAATCAAATAAAGAACATCTTTAACATTATTCACACCTCATGGGGATTCTTAGGACATCATATTTGAGTCACTGAGTGAAGAAGAACAGCATCACAGCTTCAGAATCTAAAAGAAAGTGGTCTAGAGGGGTCGTCATGGAAAATACTGTTATTTTAAAGTAATGTTTAGAAACTAGGAGAGGAAAATGAACACATCTTCCCTGGAAATGTGCATACAAACCCTTTAAAATGCATGGATTTACATTCTGACAAAAATGAGATAATATTTTGAAGTCTCGACTAAGTATTTCAGTCATACAACAGCAAACAGCAAACCAAACCACTGCATTCGTATTGAAGGCCCAGCATTCCTTGAAGGCAGGCATATAACCTGCCACATGTCATCCCAGAGTTTCAAACTATGATCATTTTAGGTTTAGAAATGACAGAGTTGTAGCTGTTTTTGTCAAACCTTGAAAATAGCATTATGCTCGATCTCATGCAATATCACATATGTGTTGTGATTGACCCTTAGCGACAAAAGTTTTATTGCGACTACTGACAACACAGTAGTCAATGCAAATGTAAATAACAGTCATCTGCAAAAGTGACAAAGTGAAAAGTTACAAGAAAGTATTCATTTGAACTGCAACTAAATTCTGAGGGTTTCAGTTATTTTACATGAGTAGTTTTTAGTTTTAATCAAAGTATGCTGATATTGCTCCAACAATTGTCTACTGCAGGTAAGACATGACTCACTACTAGATAATTGAACTCTCACTTTAACCTGCTATAGCAGAGGGTTTTCCCACAATTTCTCCACAGACTGTGGCCCAGTGGTTGGAGCAGTTGCCCTCCAATGAGAGGTATAGAAGTGTCCCTGGGCAAGACGCTGAACCCCTCATTGTAAAGCGCTTTGAGTAGCATGGTTGGCTAGAAAGGCTCTATGTGAGTACACTTCATTTACTGTAAGGTCTGACCTCAGTGGAGATGTTTTCAGATGTTGACCCTAAGAATGATGAACTCCTTATTGATTTGAAATGGAATTATAAACCTTCCCAGATTGATGAGCACCAACGCTTATCTGTGGTCAGTGCTGATGTTTTTCCTCCTTGGCATTGAGTTAACTCACAGCTGAAACACAATCAGTGTGTAGACATCTGTTCACTTAGTCTTACTGATTAAAGCAGAAATAAAACACACACTCGCATATAAATTAAACACATTTTTATTTATGCCACATGATTTTTTTCTTTCTAAATCAAATGACAAATAAATATTTGGATGTACTTACTGATGCAGAGAGGTAGTGGAATCAATAAAGAGGTTGTGCATTTGCTCTCTCTGCTCCTCTAGATACACATCCATATTTAATAATTATGAAAATCACAAATCAGTCAGGAATTACAAAGATATGTTTCAGAACCACAGCCAAGTGTCACACTGTGAGAGACCTCGGGGTTGTGTTTATGCTGTGTCAGGACACGGTGAATTTCACACTGTCAAACAGATGACAAAAATGCAGTAAAGCTTCAAACAGAACTAATGCAACAGTGCTTATTACTTCAACCCGTTCACCACACGTACCTCGTCCTGTCTGCAATCAGCTGCCTTACTTGGGCAGATACGCATTTTCATTTGTGTTATCATTTGTCAATACATCAGTGATTACACACATTTGATCTAGTATACAAGCATCTTTGTTCACATTTTGTTTTGTACACTAATAAATGACTGTCACTGTAGGAAAACTCAAGAAGCATGTGTTTAGTCTGTTTTCTTCTTAAATAATGACAGCCTCAGTGAAAGATAAAATCCATTAGACCATATAAGATCTTCATATTTTTGGCAACCTACTCTCATTTACCCTCAAGTGACTTTGTGCTTTTGGTATCAGGATGTTCTTTGCTGTCCTGCAAGTGGGGGAGTCACAGTCTGACGGAGGGTGGGAGACAAAATAAACGGACAGAAACCAAAACAATTCAGAAACAAAAAAAGTTAACCGTCTCCTGGACCTGCAGAAGAAGCAAAAGCAACGCTACAGACAAATCATTTTAAGTTAGAATGAAGTTAAAATATCTGAACTGATTAGGAGAAGTACAGAACCTTAATCTGGTAACTTCAAAGAAATAATGCAACCAATCAACCTCAATTTTTGCTTTTGCCCTCAAATAAGAGTTCAGCAGATGGCATCAAATACCATGTGTTCTGTTTCACAACTCCCATCTGGAACAATAAAGATTTTCACACACCTGGGTTAAAAAGAAAAGAGGCAGGAGTGAAAACGTCATACTTGTCAAAAGCATTTTTAAAACAAATTCAAGTACAAACTACTTGAATACGCATGGAGGGAGGTGAGAGGGCACTGAGAGTGTTTTAGAGTTAAGTGTTGGTCTGAATAAACAATGTTGTGTCAGTCCTGGTTGTTATTTTCCACCGTACATTCTCTCAATATCGTCTTTGTAATGTGCTTTCAGCTCCTTGCGTTTGAGCTTGAAGGCGTCAGTCACTAGTCCTGTCTCAGGGGTCCACGGGTCAGGGCTCAGTCGAATCTTTCGAGGCATCTCAAAACGCTCCAGCTGGGCTGCAACGAGCAAATGAGTTATTGTGTAGTTTGATAATGGCCAAACTAACTGTGGTCTGCAGCTGTTTGACATCCTCTTACCTGTCCATGCAGCCTCAGAGATGAACTTTAGAACCAGCTCCTCCATGGCCTTGCTGTTACACAGCTCCTCCCAGGAGCCTTGGATCCCATACTGGCCAGCCAGAGCCAGAAGCTGCTTCTGATTGGGCACCACAAAGCCAATCACATATGTCTCATCACTGCAAGGAAGGAGGAAGAGGGGAGGCGGGGTGTCAAAGGGAGAAAAAAACCTGCTGATATCAAATGAAAGCAGCTGAAGACTGGACCGAATAAGGTGATGGAGCACAAACGTGAGTGAACTAACAATTATTCACTGAGTGGAATATCTACCCTTCTAAGGAAATGGAAACGATATATGCCTGAAGACAGCGTGGACCAGCTGAAACCTCCAAATCTCATGAAAAGAATCTGTTTCACTACATGACACAATGAAATAAACATGCAGGCAGCTATAAAAAGCTCAGACTGGGAGGAAAAGAAGTTAAACAGATCCAAGATGAATATTTCTGTTTCAACATTACTTCACACAACATGGATTCACCTGGAAGAACCAAACACATGCCACAATACAGCTCTGCTTTCAACTGGTTAGTACCTCCGAAGCTGCTTAACATTAGCATTGACTATAACATTTGTATGTGGGTAATGCACTTTTTAACAAGTAGACACCAGAGTACAGCTCTACTCCACCATCTCTATCAGCACAGGCGTTTTGAGCCCCCTCTTCTGTACCCTGTATGCTTAGGACTGTGTGACCTCCAGCAGCAGCACTGCAATTATTAAATGTGCAGACAACACAGCAGCCATTAGACCGATTCAGAATAATGAGGAAACAGAATCATGTTTATATTATAATGTGTATTAATGGTCAGCTGATTACAAACTGAAACTGAACACAAGGAAAACTAAAGAGATAAATGTGGACTTCTGGAAGAAACAACTATTACCGGTTGCACCACTCACAATTAATAGTAAGCAAGTGGAATGGGTTTCTTCCTTCAAAAACCTGAGAGTCCACATCTCTGAGGACACAACATGGAAAACCAAGACATCCTTGGAAACAAAAAAACCATAGAAGAAAGTCTACTTTCAAAGAAACCTAGAAAAGATAAATATAGCCAAACAGTTAATAGTGTCTTTTTACTTATAGGTAAAAATATTTTGGTATGAGAGCTGCTCAGCTGAAAACAAAAGAAATTGCTGCAGAGCATTATTAGGTCAGCTAAAAAAATGACTAACATCAAAGTCCCCACCTTTCAACAGATTCACCACTGCAGGTGTTTTTAAACAGGACAAAACGTCATTAAAGCCTCTTCTCATTGTTCTGCTGCCTTCTGCCCCACAGCTCTCTGTGGTGGAGAGATTCTGAGCCACTGGCAGGGTGACAAACTGGCCTTAAGGGAGGGCTCAGACTAAGAAAAAGACTTTGATGAAGAATTTATGTCACTTTTATCATTTTATTAGCGTGTTTGTTAGTCTATTTAATTTTCTCCTATTCTTTTCCTTTTTTAACATCAACCTGTCAGTTACTAAAGATGAAAATTAGCCCTCATGGATAAATCTGGCACATTTACCAGATCCATGTTCATTAATGTGCATTGTCCCTGTTAAGTAGTAAAAAATTAACAAAGATGACCATAGAAAACTGGATACTTTGCACATAATAGGGAAACCAGGGCACCCTTCTTGAGCTAGGCCTCGGAAATAGCTCGCTGGCAAGTGCCTTGTGGTTGAGCCTTGTGGTTGAGCCTTGTTCCTGGGGCTTGGCTGAACCAAACCAGAAAAAACTACAGGAAGCCACCTCCTTGAAGGCCTACCATATGCAAGAAGCATAAGCAAGACTGGGTGCTGTGTTGCTACCAACTGGCTCTAGAGTTGTAAAATGTCACCTTAGTGGAAAAAAGCTGGAGCTTGTGTGTAAAGTTGAGCGATACCAACTAGACACAGTTGGGCCCAGCTCTACACACAGCTTGACCCTTAGTACCTGACTCCTAGAGCGTGGCTGGACCCTCTCCTACTCCGGAGTTGCTCAGGGAGAGGAGCACCTGAATGTTGGAACACTCCCAGGTGAGCAAAAGCATTGCTTCTCTCATCAGTTCAGGTTATCCTGTCTTCTTGAAGTCAGGAAGGGATGCCATCTGTAGATACCATTGTTCTCATTTGAGCAATGATGGAGTTACCAGAAGGCCATGGATTAAGAGGTACCGCCTACCCTAATCTAATCCCAATTTATGTTTTTTGGTCAGGAGATGTTATTAATTCTTCAATGTTTTGTTATCGGACTTCTGTACTAGCCATGTTCGAGCAAAGGGTAGTCCGCTAGTGTACTTGGTACTAGGCCATTGTGAGACAAAAGTCAATGATTGATTTTGTAGTCATGTCATCCGACCTGCAGCCCTTTGACACTTGGGTAAAAACAGGGGCAGAGCTGCCAACTGATCCCCATCAGGTGGTAAGATGGATCTGGTGGCGGATGATAGCTGCCAGACAAACTTTGTAAATGTGAACAAATGGTGAGGATGAACTGCAAATGTTTTGTTGAGGTCCCTGTCTATAAAATTTTCAATTCACACCTCTGGTAAAGTTTTTCTTGCATCGCAGGGAAAGCATGGAACAAGAAATTTGGAACATCCGCTCTCTCCTGTCGTCTTTATGTTGATTTGCAGTGTCGTGTGCTGATGTCATGACAATGATCTGGGCGTAATTGGTTCTCACCATTCCATGTTCCCAACTTGGTTGTTCTGCTCGTTGTTTTGTCGGCCATGACAGTCCTGGTGATCATCAGAATCTGAATCTGAAGAGTTTTCACTTGATTCTGGAGATCCAGCTGTTGGTTCAGGTTCATACTGGTATGGTTGTATATCCATTACTCCCACAAAGTCTTCAAGCATTTCTTCAAATTCAAAAAAGGCTTCATCCTCCATTTTTACAAATAAACAATGGCACAGTAACCACGTTCTTGGTTCTTCAGCAATATTTTGGAGCCGGCCGGGACACAGTGCATGTCATGAACCCACGACGGCAACTCTACCTCCCAAATCACTCCACTTTGGCTTTTATTGACTGAAACACTAAAAACAAGTTATTTAATTTTAGGTCAGAAAAATGGGTCCCTGGAATGTTTTGTGGAAGTGTTTCACTAAATGACATTCGTGCAATGTCAATATTTTGAGATTTGATTTTAGTTTTTCTTTATAGGGTAAGGGGCTCCCTCATTTGAGGGGAGTTAGAATACTGATTTAAATCAGCATCAGCAATAAAAAACATTTAATTTAGCTTATTCCAGATGGATTTTGTGAAACCAATAAGAGACAAGTAAAAAAGAAAATTGACTGCTTTTTAATACTAAAGATTTACATATCAGGGCAATAAATAATTTGCTCATCTGAGGTTGTTTTTCATAAAATTAAGCAAATAAAACTTATCAGAACATCATCCTATTACACTGCCATTGTTTATGTACTTTTATTTTAAGACTGAATAATTTTCATTGTTCGTCCTGATATATAAATCTTTATTGTTTGCATACTTTTAACCACAATAGCATTATAGTTTTGGTCAATTTTGATCAGACAATTTTCTCAACAGTAAAACACATTTGTGCCCCAACACACCTGTTGGCATAGACACAAATGTTGTCAACCAGAGGACAGTTCTTCAGCGCAGCCTCCACCTTTCCCAGAGAGACATACTCCCCTGCTTGCAGCTTCACCAGGTCCTTTTTACGATCTGAAAACACAACCGATTTAACAACACATGCACATTCACATGTACTTGATGCAATGTGAATTAGTGTGTGCACATCTTAAAAGGAAGAAACTATGTGTGTGAATGGCGGCAGAGGTGTTAAAACTGTCTGTGTGTGATCAATGTCATCTAGATAAGAGTGAAACTGAGGTAGTTGGCTCACTGAAGTATAAACAGCACTGTGTGGTAATTTTAGGAAGATTAAAACAATCTGATTATCTAAAAACTTTCCTGCTGATCTGATATTTGAAAAGTGAAGCATAGAGGTTGTTTGGGAAAAAGGATGTAGGGCACAGTGTTTATCATTTTTGCTTCTAATAAAAAATTTCAACAATCCACACATTGCTCTTCTCAGGTTTTCTCACCAATAATCTTGAGGCAACCGTCTTCATGAAACTCTCCAATGTCTCCGGTACAGAACCACCGCTGGCTGTTCTCATCTACAAAGTAGTCCTCTTGTTTTTTTTCCTCACTGTTGTAGTAACCCATGGTTACGTTGGGTCCACCTATAAGAATCTCTCCTCTGGGATGTGGCTTGTCAGTGCTTCGATAACCACCTAAAACACAGTAAAATGTCAATGGTCTCAATCCAAAAGCAACTCAGGGTTTCCCCCAGAGAAGAGGCTAAGCCCGGTGGTAGGTGGCCGTTCGCCGGCCGACTGTTATTTAGTAAAAAAAAAAAAAGATTGAAGTTGACAGGAAAGTTGAAATATGGCTATTTATTATGTGATATTGTAAGATATTTGTGTCAAATATTTACACAACTACAGTTTTACAAAAAGGCACTTTTGAAATACATTTTTAAACAACAATACAAATAAAATGAATACAAACCGTTTACACCTAATTTGAATCCTAATTTAAGTCACATTTACAAATAAATTAAATTACCATAAATGAAAAAGTGCAAACAAAGCACCAACACACGTCTCACTTCCAGGCCAATGAATAACAACAGAGAACTCTGAAAAACAGACAGATGCTGGACTGTACTGTGCTTTCTGTGGCACAGGCTGCATGTTGGATCACTACATGGAACAACAAAACAAAACATCTAATGCTGAATTTAATAGCATCATTTTACTGTTAAACAAGGATAGTATTTTCACTAAGTACAAAACATGCTTACCATATTCGGTCTTATAAAGACACCCGCTGAATTTTTGGTTAAACCCGCTCATTAGATGTTTATTGCTGTGGCTCTGACAACATGCTAACTCCAGGTAGCTGAAAGTGGCTCAGACTCTAATGAGCCCTGAGGATGTTTAAACTTAAAGCATTCAGTTTGACTTTCATTCATTTATTTGCTTTAGTTGTGATTCACCCATCATAGAACTAATATTTCTTCCCTCTGTGGTCTATAAACTCTCCTTTTTATCGGCTGCAGCAGTAATCTCCTTCCATGAGTTTTAAACCGTTTGATTATCTTTGTGATCTCTCACAGAGAGATCATAGAAATGCTGATACAGGCGAACCAGCTCCACTTGAGCATCGAAATCGTCCTTTTTAAATGAACGGTCCACGCACGGTACGTTCAAAGTTACCAAAGTTGGGAGGTGCATGACCACGCGACGCAACACCGCACGGGGCCTTCACACAGGGGCGGGAACAACATTATTGTGTCACTGTTGCCGCATGCACCCTCGCGTATTGATCAACTTTTGGGGGTGAAGGTAAAAAAAAAACGTGTATAAAAAATGATGTAGTTTACAATAAACAAGCGGAGATTAGCCTGGGGCGAGGGCAGTAAAGCCTGGCTTCTAATACACTGGGGGAAACCCTGCAGTTGTAAAGCAACTTTCCTGATTGTGAACAAAACCATGTTTGATCTAAGTTTTTACTCCTGCTTGACAAGTCAAGTGAGCCATAAACTAGATTTGATAAGTATCAAGATTAAATGGAGCACAATAAGAGTGATTTATGATCGCTGATGTAAAAACGCGAAAGTCGTGCATGTGGAGAGACAAAAAAAAGGGAAAAAGTGGCTGTCTCTTAGAAGTGTGTGTGTGAATTAGACACCTAATTAAAAAGTGAGCTCTGTGTGTGTGATATAGCACCTCTTCTAGTGTCACTCACCCTCCAGCCAGTCTTTGAGTTTGATCTCACAACAAGGCAGTGGCGCTCCCACTCTTCCAGTACTGTAATCCCAAACTGGAACAGACAACAGCCACAGAAACACGATCAGAAAGTCCACTAACATCAAGGTCCAGCATTTATTGCAATGGCACCATGACCTCACTTGCTCCCTCGCCACAGAAACCTCTCAGAGCAGAGTGTTTTCCTGCCTTAATGAGAAGTTGCACGATATCTCAGCATTTTAAGGGGATATGCTAGTTTAGATTATCAGTCATCCAATACATAGCAAATCTCTGCAAAATTTTAGAGAACAAAAAATTATTACTTTTTAATTCTGTAGCTGAAACTACAGAGTGTAATATATTTATTTTTAATATATATAGGGGAAACTTGCATTTATTTTTTTAAGGCAGCATGAGCACAAATGTCCAAAACTTTAACAACTATCACAAACAAGATAACTAACCGTGTCTGCTTACTGTAACCCACACACAGTAGATCCACTTTTTATTTTCCCATCCACATCATGAAACTCTCTGCCCATCTCTCGTGCTTTCTTATTCATTTTATTGCAGCTTTTGGAAACTCCATTTTTATGAGTAACTTCCCACAATTGCTCAGCAAAATGAACTACTGCCAGGTGATAAATCTTTATTTGTAGCAATTTCCTTTTTAATTTCCATTCATGTTTCAAAGCAGCTAATTCTGTTGATGAACTGATGTCATCTTATATTGAAGCATTGCACAGAAATGCTTTTAAAAGCTTCAACGTCTGACAGCAGCTCTGAGAGACATCAACTTGTAACCACTGCCAAATACCAATGCTTTATTATTTATTATGCTCTTCAACTTAGCATTTGATAAGTATTGAGTTTAGCATAAGTATTAAGAATTACGTAATTCTTAATTCTTACTTAATTCATAAATAATAAGAATTAAGAGATATGGTCAAATAGACCTTTGCTATTGTGACCCCCACAAAGTGTGGTCACATTTGTTTTACTTTAATGGTGATCTTAGTTTAAGACATGACCCTGTCTGAGCAGTAATCAGAAATCCTTGTAGCAATGCTGTGCAGTAGCACAAATACATTGCTAGATGGCAGAAGTGGGACATTATGGAATTGATGGTGCATCATTTCCGTGTAGAAAAAGTTCCCGTCCATTCAGATGAGAGCAACCAGCACAACAATATCGTCTCCTGCTGTTCACTCATTTTTCCTGTTAAAACAGGAGAAATGAGGAACAATCTTGCCAAAGCCTGGATTGTTAGGTCAAAATTGTCTTTTGCAGCACCAGTAGTCTGTGTCAGAAAGCGAGATGGAACTCTCAGACTGTGCATCGATTACAGGCTGTTGAACCAGAAAACCGTAACTGACCGCCACCCACTGCCTCGTATCCAGGACCTCTTAGACACCCTTTGAGGCTAGAGTTGGTTTAACATTCTCGTCCAGAGAAAAGCATACCACCAAGGCTAAATGGCTAAAGGATCCCGCCACATGACAGCTTTGTATTCCTTGGGGCTTATATGAATGGGTGCGAATACCATTTGGTCTCTGCATTGCTTCTGTTGCATTCCAGCGCAGCATGGAAGAGATGCTCACCATACTGCGCGACAAAAGTTGTATCCTTTACCCTTTACCTTGATGACATCCACTGTTACTCCAAATTTTTCAGCGAACATGTTGATGCAGTGCATCGTGTCCTGAGAGCCCTGCAACACCATGGGGTTAAACTGTGGCCTGCAAAATGTGAGCTGTTCAAGAAGGAGGTCAGGTACTTGGGGAGGTTGGTCTCAGCTGAGGGTGTGAGAGTGGACCCGAAAGACATACAGGCTGCAGTGTCTATGAAGGAAAAAAGACTTACCACACTGGGACAGTTACGGCAGTTACTTAGGTATGAGCTGCTGCAAGTTAAAGGACCCCCAGATATTGCGCAGAGGAAAGGGCAAAATGGTAAAGGAGCGCAGTTGTCTTCAAAGACCCCCATCCAGTGGACCGATGGTCACAAGACCACCCTCTGGCAACTTATTGATATCCTTTAACATTCACCTGTATTGTCTTATCCTGATTTTGAGCAGCCTACGGCTTCCACTCTGGGAAGCTGGAGTTCCTGGTGTTAAAATGGGCGGTGTGTGAAAAATTCAGGGACTATTTGTTCTATGCACCACACTTTACAGTATATACGAACAATAATCCACTTATGTGATGAGCACAGCAAAACTTAATGCAGTCAGTTACAGGTGGGTGGTGGAGCTTGCCGACTTCAGGTTCAGTATAAAATACAGACCAGGAAAAGTCAATGCAGATGCTGACACCCTTTCCCGTCTCCCACTTGACATCCACAGCTACATGGAGAAGTGTACTGAAGAACTCAACAGGGATGCGATCCATTCTGTGTGGGAAGGAAGTGAGGCTACCAAAAAGCATGATGTTGCCTTTGTTGCTTCTCTTAACCTTGCCCAAAATCCAGACTCACAAGGTAAGACATCATTACCTACCATTAGCCAGAGTGAACTAGTAAGAGCCCAGAGGCAAGATGAGGCCATAAATGATATCTTAAAGCTAAAACAGTCAAAAACAGTGCTCACAGAAGAGGACAGGAAGAAAGTGAGTGTCCCTCTGAGAAGGCTCATGCATGAATGGGGAAAGTTGCACATAGAGTCTGATTTGCTGTACAGGAGAGCTGGAGAGCGGAATGGCTAGTTTTGCCTGCTGAGTATCGACCTCTTGTGCTTAAACACCTGCACAATGGCATGAGTCATTTGGGGGCAGAGGGAGTCATTGGGTTAGCAAGAGAATGCTTCTTTTGACCCTTCATGAAAAAAGACATTGAGGCCTATGTCACCAGACAGTGTCCTTGTATAAAGCAGAAGAAACCTGTGACTCATGATAGAGCATCCATGGGGAGCATCATGAGCAGCTCACCACTTGAACTTGTATCTATAGACTACATGCACTTAGAGCAGAGCAGAGGGGACTACAACTACATCTTAGTTTGTTCAGGTGTATGTGACACAAAATAAATCTGGAAGAACAGCTGTAGAAAAAATATTTAATGACTTTATCCCTGTGGTTTGGGTTCCCGGGCAAACTGCATCATGACCAGGGTCGGGAATTTGGAAATGCCCTGTTAACGACTCTGCAGAAGCTGGCATAGGGTGAGCCACTCTATATGGACCCTGTACCATACAAAGGGAAACCCGGCTGAGAGATTCAACAGAATGTTGCGCCAGATGTTGAGAACACTGTGAGAGGAGGAAAAGCATAACTGGAAGGAACACTTACCTCAGGTTGTGCATGTGTGGTACTATGGAAAACATAAAATATGTATGTTATGTACATGGAAATAGTAGCCCCCCCATTAAAATAGTCGCCCCCATTGTATTTTTGGGTTAGGATCATTTTCTAATGATAGACTACTGCTGAAATCATCTATTACATTAGTTAAAAGTACGGTATAAGTATTACCAGCAGAGGGCGCTCGGTGTTATGTGTGCAGGTGCCTGACGCTCTGGCCAGCAGAAGAAGTTAGCCACCGCTTGCTGAAGCAGTTGAGAGAAGCACCGAGCAGCTCCTTTAACCGACTGTGTTTTTCTGGTTGCAGGTAAGCTGGGTAGTAAATAGATGGATTCGAGGTGGCAGTGGTCGTATCGTGGGTCGCGGTGTGGGACCGCCGGCCTCTGTTTAGTTTTCTTGTTCGAGCCGGGAGCCGAGGACGGAAGCCTCGTCTGTAAAG
>NC_051431.1:31689944-31696605 GCF_001649575.2 Kryptolebias marmoratus | reverse complement strand
CCCCCCATTAAAATAGTCGCCCCCATTGTATTTTTGGGTTAGGATCATTTTCTAATGATAGACTACTGCTGAAATCATCTATTACATTAGTTAAAAGTACGGTATAAGTATTACCAGCAGAGGGCGCTCGGTGTTATGTGTGCGGGTGCCTGACGCTCTGGCCAGCAGAAGAAGTTAGCCACCGCTTGCTGAAGCAGTTGAGAGAAGCACCGAGCAGCTCCTTTAACCGACTGTGTTTTTCTGGTTGCAGGTAAGCTGGGTAGTAAATAGATGGATTCGAGGTGGCAGTGGTCATATCGTGGGTCGCGGTGTGGGACCGCCGGCCTCTGTTTAGTTTTCTTGTTCGAGCCGGGAGCCGAGGACGGAAGCCTCGTCTGTAAAGTGTTTTGCTGTAGCATTCCTAAAGATGTAGCTTGTTGCATAGTACGGTCACGGTGTGGGACCACCGACCTCTGTTTAGTTTTCTTGTTCGAGCCGGGAGGCAGAGGCTTGGTCATATAGTGACGCTGGTAACATCAGTAAAAGCAGGTTATTACAACTAAATTACATTACACTGAGTAAATGTGTTGCTAAGCTAATGTGGAACTCCATGTGGTGTAAGGCCAGCATAAATGTGTGCACGTGGTTCCAGATCTTTTGCGAGCACAGTTAGTAGTCTGTGATTAATGCCGGTATTGACTACTTGGCCATTTGTTTTGGTTTGGGAACTGTTACCAATATAATTAGAGGGTATGATAGTACTAGTTCATAAAATACATTTGTGTGAATTTAAGTTAGCTAATACCTGTTGTATGTGAAAAGAAGAGGCAGAAATATGCAGACTGATTTGTGATTATACTGAACTGTTTACTGTTGAGTTCCGCAGTGTAAATATTTTATTGTTACCCCAGCAGAAGAAGTTAGCCACCGCTTGCTGAAGCTGTTGAGAGAAGCACCGAGCAGCTCCTTTAACCGACTGTGTTTTTCTGGTTGCAGGTTGCAGGATGTTTACCTAAATAAATATGATGCACTGGAGATGAGTTGGCCCATCATTTCAAAAGTGTAACACATGCATACAACTGCAGTAGACATGAGGCCACAGGTTTTTCACCTTCATTACCTCATATTTGGGCGTCACCTTTGCCTCCCAGTAGACCTGCTTTTTGGTTTGTCCACAGAAGGGGAGCCAGAAAAAGCCCAGGGATATGCAAAAATGAGCTGTGAGGATGAAAGAGGCCTACAGAATAGCAGCTCAGAACAGCCAGGAGTCCAGTGCACAAGGCAATATGACCGTCATGTGAAGGGAGCTGTTTTGCAGCCTGGTGACAGGGTCTTGGTCCATAACATGGGTGAGAGAGGAGGGCCAGCAAACTGAGGTCCTATTGGGAACAGGCAGTTCCCAATGCTAACCCTAACCCCCGGGGATGTGAAGATAACAATTTTGGATATGGCTATTATATTTTAACGGATACAAATTGATAAATAACATCTATTTCCAATCTGATATTTCATTAAAACTACCCTGACAACATAGCAGAATTAATAACATCTCCTGACCAAATTCCAGCAAACAAATCATAATCAGGTAGAAATCATTTATCCAGAAGAAAAAAAAAAATAACATCAAAATAAATAAATTTGTGAGGTACTAGAAAGTGGATTGGTCATCTTATCAAACAAAATACTGAAAAGCAAATTTACTAAATAATGTGTTCCTTAACTGTAAGCTGTAAATAAACTATCTTGACATTGATGATCATTCCGACTTACGTTCACTCACTGTCCCTGCACCACAGGTCTCTGTCAGGCCATACCCCTGACCCACTGGACAGCATAAACACACATTCATGAAGCGCTGCGTGGTCGCAGAAAGAGGTGCTCCACCTGACAATAATACCCGGGTCCGACCTCCCAGCAAAGAGCGAACCTTCCTGAACATCAGCCTGGTTGAAAGAAGTAGAGAGAAAGAGCAGTTATAAGCGCCACTCTTACTATTATAAATTCTTAGTCTACAAATGTAACTTCAACATCTCAGCTGTATACCTGTCACACAGTGGTGTGTTGTATCCTTTGGAAAGCTGCTCCAGTTTGTAGTTGTATGCCAAAATGAAAAGTGTTTGCTGGAGACTGTTCATCTCCTCAATTTTGGTCATCACATTCTTGTAGATACGATCCATGATCTCCTGCATTCAGGAGTTCAGGTGGAGTGATGAGACCGAGGGAAAGAAACAATAAACTAAATGAAAAAACTATACAAACAATGACATAAGTTCAATAAAATCAGGCAATCCAGTTGTTTTATTGCATGGAGGTTTTAGTGACATCTAGGGGCAAAGTTGCTGATTGCAATCAACTCAACATGTGTGTTGAGTCCTCAAGTGTTTAACTCAGCTCATTTAGCTTGTGGACAAAGAGGCAGGCAAATAAACAAAACCCCCAAAACAAAACAAAACAAAAAACCCAAAACAAAACCTTTTTATCGAAAAGGAGTGGAGCCTATACCATCTTACTTAGTACAGTGAACGAAACATGTCGATATTATGCTTTAAACTGTGTAAGTTCTTGTTCTGAAGTTAAATGGCAAAATGAAAAAACCTCAATGATAGTGCCTCCCTATAGGTGGACATATCTGAGTATTTTCGAGAGCTGCATATGCAAGCCTTAGTTACCATCATGTAAATATCATTCCAAATCTCTATATTGGGTGTAAATCACTAAATAATAATAACAATCACAAAGTTCCTAGTGACTGAAAACAAGTGGTGCTAACTTAGTAGCATTTAGCTGTTTACAGAACTTACCAAAAAATTAAAGGCCAGAAGTCTGAATATAGGAAATGTTTGGAATAAATAGAAATATGTGGCCAGTAAATGTAAGCTCTGTAAGACAAATGTGTGATTTTTTTTTTTCTTTTATTTGGGTTTTTTCCACAAGCCACGCCCACTTTTGCAAATTATTACTATATTGGAAGGAACAACTCAGGTTGTGTTCCTAACCAAGTGTATAACATTTGGAAGAAATCAGAATTGACATTTATGAAGAAAAAAAAAAATCAGAGTTTTAAGCAACCCCTGGAGTTTGGTAATTATGAAATTTGGAACACTGAATCAGGAAATCTGGAGGGCAAACTTGACTGTTGGTATGATTTTGATGTTTAAATGTTTTAAAATAGATTAAATATGGCCATTTTACATGAAGTTAGCTACAAGTTGCAGAAACATAACTTTAAGGGTGGCAGTGCTTCAGGAGGTAGGGGTTCATCCTGTAACCGGAGGGTTGCTGGTTCGAGCCCCCGCTCTGTCCATCTTAGCCATTGTGTCCTTGGGCAAGACACTTCACCCGCCCTGCCTACTGGTGGTGGTCAGAGGGCTCGGTGGTGCCGGTGTGATGGCAGCCTCACTTCTGTCAGCCCGCCCCAGGGCAGCTGTGGCTACAATGTAGCTGACCGCCATCAGTGTGTGAAAGTGTGAATGATTGTAGTGTGAAGCGCTTTGGGGTCCTTGGACTAGATAAAGCGCTATATAAGTGCAGACCATTTAATACATTTTTGTTGGCTACTACTCTTGATGTTTTATAAGGAGTTTTACGCTGATTGAATTTGAGCCCTTGGAGAAGATAATGTTTAAAGGTTTGCACACTTTGCTAATTTGTATAAACAACTTTACATTTTCAAAAACAACTCTTTATTAAGTAAAAAAAAAAAGAAAAAAAATGTAACCTTGATTAATTAGAGGGTTAGGGTAAAATATCTGTTGATGGGCCAAAAATTTATGAGAAGGGACCAAAACATTTTAACCATAAGGGTAGAACTGTCTATAGGTTGACATATGTTGTATCGGCTAAAATCTTATATTTCAGCCTATTCCTATTCCTATTCCACGTAGTAATGGCTCGCACAGAAAAAGCTGTTTAACCAAGAGGTTTTGCGAAAAGGCACCTTGCAGTTGTTGCTGGACGAGTCATTAACCCTCCAGATCTAAGAGGAACCACAAGGTCGCTGAGCACCTGAGGTATGAAGCTAAAACAGTCTCATAATTCACAAATGCACAGGACAAGAGTCACACTTGTATTTTTAATGCAAACACATCTTGATTTACAAGCTGCTTCTGGCCTCTGAGCTGCGCTGCATTTGTGTGTGAATTTTGAGACTCCCCTGACGTCTCAATCCACAAATGTCTTTTTTTTAACAGGGAATGATCAGCAACCAATCAGGTACCTTACATGTTTCAGCCAATCATAAGAACGCATCTCCAGGTGGGACATGACTTACCTCTAAGCCAATCACAGTAAGCTAGTCAAACCGCACGACTGCCATTAAAAACCAAAGAAGTAATAAAAGTAAATTAGTTATTAGGGAACTGTTTCAAACATCATCTGGGAATATAGTTGTTAGTAACATTTTTAGTTATTTACGAAGAACAGGTATTTTTGGAAGAATATAGTAAGTAGTATATCTGATCCATACTCCAATCTGGAAGGTGGCGGTAATGCACCTGAAGTTGTTTGCCAACTGCAAACAACTTCAGGTATATATTTAATTTATAACCCATTTCCTGAATACCTACTGGTTTAACTAAGCTACCATATTTATTTGCTTCCACATGACAGAATTGTTCCCTTTGGCTTCCCTGATTACTGATATGTAACAGTCAGCTTTTGAACTTCTTAATTATTGTGAGGATTCTGTTTTTGCTCTGTTTCAGGTTTTTGTTCTTTCCTTGTTTCTCACGTGTTTGGTTTTCTTGCACACCTGTCTGTAATTTGTTATTGATCTTGGTTTGGTATTTAAGAGCACTACAATCTCAATTTAAGTTGTCGGGTCCTCATCCTTTCTACGCGTTCCTGTTTTCCAGGTCAAGTGAGTCCTTGAGTTTTTGCCAATAAAGAGTTTTTTGAATTACCTGCTGCACTCTGGTCATTCTAAAATATTTAGTCCATATTCTGCAAATTTCCTAAAGTTTAGGAAACAATTTTTGGTTAGTTTCCTGGTTATTAAAATCATGTTATGATCTAACAAGTTAGTTATAACATTATATGATTTTATTGTTTAAAAAAACTAAATCAATTTGTGTTTTAGTGGTCTTTGTTAACTGTGTTGCACCTTTAATAGTCTGACTGAAGTCATATTTTTCCATTACTATTTTAAGTGTTTTCCTTTTAGTCTTATCAATCCAGTTTATGTTAAAATTCTCAAAGAGTAGAACTTCTGAGTTTTGATGTAATTGATTTAAACAGGGTTTCTAAACTTTTGTAGAATGATTTATTAAAAAAACGTTGGTTGTATAGGACCATATGTAAGTTCATTCTCGGTAAGAAACAAACATTTAAACATAAATATTTAAGCTGTACATTGTCAATTACACCAACCTTTGTATAGTTTAGTGTCCCTTATGTAAATTGCAACTCCACCTCCTTTCCCACTTTTCTTGTCATTTCTGTAGCACTTATAACCAGGTACATCAATGAAACTAGTTTCAATGTCACTGTGGATCCAAGCTTCACTTAAACAAAAAAAAATGAAGGTTTGAATGTATCAATAGTCTTAATATCTTCGTATTTAGGAAGTAAGTCGAATATTAAGATGTCCACCAAGTAAACCTTTTGGTCTAGAATTTCTGTCCCATAAAACTTTTGCATGACTCACAGTTGAAAAGATAGAATAGTTTTTACTCACAAGTTTGTTAAAGCAGTTTCTTTGTATGCCACAGTTCTGTCTTTGTTCTTCCGAAGCTTCTAAACTATTGGCCTGGCTTCTTCCAACAGATGGATAGCTGACAGCCATATTTCTCAATCTGGCTTTCCTTTTTGCAGTGGAAGGTAGGATTTGCTCAAACAAACTTCCTTGTAAAGGCTCCAGTTGTATCATTGCTGGCATCACCACCGGCCGCTCTGCGATTAAAAAGGGTTCCCTGTTGATTACACACCGGAATCGAGCATTAGCTCGTCAATCCGCAGTCACACCCATGCCGTCCATCCACTCTAATGTAGAGAATGTGGGGACATCTGTGTCAGCAACGAATGATGATCCAACAGCCGTGCTTCAATGCGCTGATCAATTTCCATTGACAGGTGGCTCAATCCCGCTGACATGTCTGCATCAACTGTACCAACGCTGACATGTGGCTCAAAGGTTACCACTTGTGGGCAATCAACTGATGTAGCAGGTCCTCGATTTATATAGACGTCCCCCAGCCAAAAGTAATAAAAATAAATAAAGTAAAAGTGCATCAGTTCTTTGTGCTCTTTTTGAAGAGAATCTTGATTTTCCATTTTTAATCCTTGCAAAAACATAATCCAAAATTAACAAAAAAATTGTGAACATCTATATCCAAAATTATGAACACTTGAGTTCATCGGCCTAAAGTCTGAGTGAGTTTGGAAACTACCTTCAGATGTTGTAATTGGCGTATAAATTATTATTTCCAAAAATGACATATAAAGACTGAGGGCAATTAGGTGTTCCACAGACCACAGTTTTTATATATATATAAAAATTTACTTCTCACCCGGGTGGTCTCTTTTTCATCCTCTGAGCTCGGGTCCTCTACCAGAGGCCTGGGAGTTTGAGGGTTCTGCGCAGTATCTTTGCTGTGCCTAGAACTGCACATTTCTGGACTGAGATGTCTGATGTTGTTCCTGGGATCTGTTGTAGCCACTGCTCCAGTTTGGGGGTGACTGCCCC
>NC_051431.1:31679997-31688985 GCF_001649575.2 Kryptolebias marmoratus | reverse complement strand
ATTGAGCTGGCTTCTCAGGACTTGCCTTATTCGTTGGAGGTATTTGGCTGTGGCTCCTTTCCTTGTGGCCTCATCGAGGTTGCCATTTGCTTGTGGTATTCCCAGGTACTTGTAGCTGTCCTCAATGTCTGCTATTGTTCCTTCTGAGAGTGAGACCCCTTCTGTGTGGATGACCTTCCCTCTCTTTGTAACCATCCGACCGCACTTCTCTAGTCCGAATGACATCCCAATGTCAGTGCTGTAGATCCTGGTGGTGTGGATCAGTGAGTCGATGTCTCGCTCACTCTTGGCGTACAGCTTGATGTCCTCCATGTAGAGGAGGTGACTGATGGTGGCCCCATTCTTGAGTTGGTATCCATAGCCAGTCTTGTTGATGATTTGGCTGAGGGGGTTCAGTCCTATGCAGAACAACAGTGTTGTTCAGCCAGTAGGCATGGATCATGTCAGGTCTTGGTGCTGTCCAGTTTTTCATACCTGAGACTCTTTCTTGGACATCTGCCATTGTGATAGTTACCAGGGCTTGCTCAGGGAGGTTTCTGTGGTCATCTTGTAGAGAGATTAGCCACTGTGCATTGCTGTTGTGGGGTGCCTTTCCCATATGCCTCTCCAGTATTGTTCGGTCTTCAGCCTTGGTGGGTCTGTTCTGTTGTTGTTACCCTGCCATTGAGAGTACAGTTTAGCTGGTTGGGTTGGGTGGAGAAGAGCCGGTTAATCCTCCTGGCTTCATTCTCTCTTGTGTATGTCTTTAGGCGGCTGGCCAAGGCTTGGAGCCTTTGTTTGGCGGTTTCAAGTGCTTCAGGCATGGGCATCTGGTTATACTTCTTGGGTACTGATCTTTTCTCTGACAGTTGGCTCACTTCCCTCCTTGTTACCTTGATTTTAGCCTCTAATCGTCTTTTCCATGGTGGGTATCAAATCTTGTGGCTCTCATGGTTGCTCTTATAGCCAAGCAACCCTAGGATCACTGATGCTGAGTTGTACATCAGCTCATTGGTTTCCGTTATGGTGGTGGTAGGAATTGTTCTCAATGCTGCATTCACATCTTCAATGAGACATTCTGATGGTACTTCACTCAGTCTGGTGACTTACCCATTGAGCCCATTGAGCCCAAATTTGAAGAGGTAATCTGTTGTTGCTCCCCGCCATAACGCTGTGTCTTTTTCACACATATGTAGTTTTGACAAGGTATAAGAAAGGAGGGATGCCCATTCTGCAGGATTCTGGTTTTGTAGACTGCTACAGTGAGTTTGTAGGTTCTGTCAGTACAAACCTCACCAACTATTAACCACCACAAATTTAAATGCTGAGTAAAGGGAGCATTATGAGGCCCGTTATCTCCCCTTGCGAACACGGATGAGATCTTGTCCTAGTAAGATAAATATCTATGCTTTGGGAATGAGCTTTGGGTTGTGTGGTGCCACAATTCTTAAGTGAACATGGAAAAACAGTGACCTCTGGTAAAGGGATTTCTGCTATATTGCCCATAATCTCATTACACTCCAGGAGTGGGGGTAAATCAATACACACTCCACCATTCACTGCTTCTATTTGGAGACCAACTGTTTTTCTTACACTCATGTGCCAGAACAAGTCCTCAGTGCCAAAGAGCTGGAAAATGTTTTACTTGGCAAGAGAGTGATCACTCTGGTCATCAGGGATAGCTACATCTTGATGGAACCTTCTCGCTGCACCTTTGGAAAAACTCACATTAAGCATATTTTAGCACAAGATTGTGCAGGAAGATCCTCTCCACATTCCGGAGTGCACCGTGATGTTACTTCATAAGGAAAAGTATCTTGTTGGTTGGTGTCTGCCTCTAACAGGAACCTCAGTTGATTAGGAGATGGCATCTGAGTGTGCAGGGCCTTTCATTGTGGCATTCATTGCATTTTAGCATCCTCTGACAGTCTCTGACAACATTGTTGACTGAGAAGCATTGTCTATATTCTTTAAGTAAGCTCTTAGGCTCTGCCAGTGCCCTAATTTTTAAGGTCCTGCATCTCTCTAGAGCAGAGGTGTAAAACTCCAGGCCTCAAGGGCCGCTGTCCTAGAAGTTGTAGGTTTTTCTGCTCCAACACACCTGATTCAAATGGTACAATTACCACCTCATCAAATCATCAAGTTCTCTAGAAGCATGTCCACAAGTCATCCATTTAAACCAGGTGTTTTAAAGCAAAAACACATCTAAAACATGCAGGAGAGCGCACCCGGAGGAATGGAGTTTGACACCTCTGCTCTAGAGGATGGGTCTTGTTATGAAGTAAACAGTGCTTAGCTGAATTACATAACTGTCTTTTTCTGTTTCTACTCTTTATTCAGAGCTTGAATTCCCTTTTGCAGACACATCTGTCTTATGGATAGCAATAAAATATTTGCTTTGAAAAATACAAGTTTGTCAATGCAGTAGTAAAAGCGACTGCCGCTCGTCACTTTAAAGCTGGGATAATTTCTAGTCCTGGCTTTACTGCTCACAAAGTTCACAAAGAATGAAAATGGGGGAAAACAGACCCTTTATTATTCTTTATATTTTTTATTTTCCAACTGCCTGCCATTTCTCCTATAGACTTACTAGCAACATTTCTACAATGTGCTTAATATCTTATGGTGTGTCAATGTAACTGAGGCCTGGTAAGTATTCATCCTCTTTAGCTAAAAGCAGCTCCATGTTCTCCTTTGAACTTTGGTGAGAAAAACTGCCCAGCCATTTAAATAAAGGCTTCAAGAGTGCTACACAACTCCTGAAGCCTTGACCAACTTGATTCCTTCTCACATGGTCAGATGAGTGCTTCCCAAGCCATTTTACTAGTAGATCTAACTCTTCACTGGCAGTTAGCTCTAAGCCCTGGGTGGCATTGAGAAATTATAACTGCCAAACTCTAAAGTTCTCAGGATAATGATAAGACTCTGGACCAGGTTTACTCCAACTTGGCTGGAGCATAGAAAGCAAGGCCCTCCCCCACATCGGACAATCGGACTATCTCTCCCTTTTCCTCACACCCCAGTATTCATCACTCATTCAACATGTGAAACCCACTGTAAGGACAATAAAAGTGTGTCCAGAGCTGTTCTTCAGGACCGGTTCAAAAACACTGATTGGAATATATTCACTCACACAGATTTGGCCTCATCTGTACTGAACTATAGCTCCTCCTCTACAGACAGTGTCACCACCCAGAAACAGATCACCACTAACCCAATCAGAGGCCTTGGATGAATCAGGATGTCCGTCTCCTGCTAGTTGTACTGGCCTACAGTACAGCCAGGGCTGAGCTGAAGAGGGGCATTAAAAACACCAAACACCATTATAAGAGGAAGGTAGAAGAACACTTCTCCAACTCCAACCTCTGAGTAGTATCCTGAACAACTGCATCACAGTCTTCTAAAGGAGCTGCTCAGCCTCAGACTGGAAGGCACTGCAGAGGGTGGTGAAAGCCGCCAGCACATCACCGGAGCACCACTTCCTGCCATAGAGTACATCTACATGAAGCGATGTCTTGAAAAGGCTGGGAAAATCATCAAAGATCCCAGTCACCCAGCATACCGACTCTTCACCCGCCTGCCCTCTGGGAGGTGCTACAGGAGCCTCCGGACCAAGACCACCCAGTACCCGAACAGCTTCTTCCCCACAGCTGTCACACTCCTGAACTTTACCCCTGACATCGAAACAACAGTGATGGCCATATCCTCATATATACAACAATAACACATAGACTGAAACACCACCTGCACTTTATCTGTTAGTCAGTGTGGTGGATGCTTCTACCACCACAACATTGTGTTAGTATTTAATTTATATTTGCTCTTTAGTTAATATTTTTCTGAAAGCCTGGAATACGCCACTTTCTAAAAGACTGAGGAGGGAGGATTTTATTTGTTAAATTTGGTCTTAGTTATTTAATTTTGTCACTTTAACATTCACTTATTGGTTTTTAAAGTTAGTTTTGCTTTATTTGTTTCATATATTGCTTTAGCTAATTTTGCATATTTTGTCCTTATTTATTATGCTTTGCCTCCTTTAAATGGCAGACTTGGGTTATTCCATCGCTATTTAAGAAGTCTTTTGTTCTTTGTTTAGAGGTCACTTTGTTTGAGCTCAGTTAGTGTTTAGTTGACCTCAGTTTAGTTGGGCCCAAGTTTCTTATTTTGTATGATTTACTTGTCATTGACATTTGATTTTGGATTCATTATGTTTTTGGAACTATTAAATTGAAAATGTTCCTCATATTTTGAATACCTTAGTCCTTATTTAAGCTTGGTCCATCACAGTCAGCATCGTACATACCAAGGGTGTCAAACTCCATTCCTCGGGAGCCGCTCTCCTACATGTTTTAGATGTGTTTGTCAGAGTCTGTGTTTTTTCTGTTTTGTTTTGGGGTTTTTTCCCCTTTTTTTGGTTTAAGTTTTGTCTTTCTGGAGTACCTGCTACTCCCCGTAGCATCCACCAAACGCCGCCGGTGGACAGAGCCCCTGGAGAGGTGCGGAGCAGACCCCGTAGACACACCTGCAGCTTGTTTGGAAGATGCAGTCTGGGTGTATATAAGCAGCGGCTGAACAACTTCTCTCCGCCTGAGTGTTTGCTTACCTTGGTAACATTTGTTCCAGAGAAAGGCCCTCTGTGTTTCCTTCAAGCTAAAAACCTCTGTGTTGTTCTCCTCGCCAGGTGAACCTGTTGTCTCCTTGTTATTCCCCGAGTGTGCCTCCTGCCCTCCACCTCTGGCCCGTCTCCAGTGGGTTCCCCTTCATGACGCCAAAGGTTGTACCTGCCCGTGCCTGAAACCCATTCTGAGGCTCTCTACAGCTGGACCTAGTCGGACTCCGTTCTCTCAGCCAAGTGCCAACCTGTCCGCTCTCCAATGAAGCCCTCTTCTCCAACGCTCTGCCACCAACCAAACTCATCCTTTCCAAGATTCGATAAACTTATTATTGTTCTTTGACTAGCCTCTCCTGATTGTGTTCTCGCATGTGGGTTAAGAAACTTGGAACCAACATGACAGTGTTCTCGTTTTAAAACACCTGGTTTAAATGGATGACTTGTTGCCATGCTCCTGGAGAGCTTGATTTGGTGAGGAGTGTAAAATATGGTTTGTGCTCATTTCTCATTTCTGTTAAACTCATTACAGCTTTATAACGTGTTTTATTTAAAGGCATCTCACAAAGGTGCAAATATTTAAAGCTTGTATAAATGATAAATGGTAATGCAGTTCAAACTGTAAAATATAATCAAACTTTTATACTTTCATTCCTAAAAATTAAGGTTACGATTAGCTTATGATAAAACAATCACAAAGAACAGTTGTGTAAGGGGGGTGAGGGAGTCTGAAGGTTCCAGGGCATCATGATATGAAAAGCTGCTGCAGTTGATTGTGTGATTGTGTACAAAAGAACCCTGGTCTTGGGCACAGTTTATAGTATAAAAAGAAGTGGAAGTGGGAATTATTTCAGACACAACTAGGAACGGGTTGTTGTTTCTTCTTGTTGGTGAGTTGTTGTCTCCATTCAGCTGAATGTTTAAATAAATGTATGATTAATAATTACACCTCTGGTCTGGACTCGTTTTATGTGTCCGTCTTTTCTGCAACATCAAAAGATCCAGTGAGAGAAACTAAGTGGTGAGATTCCTCTGAAAGGAATAAATATTAAGAAAATGGTTTCTCAACAGGAGGTAATTAAACCATTTGAATCAGGTGTGTTGGAGCAGAAAAACCTAAAACTGGCCTGAGGTTTGACACCCCTGGCATATACTGAATATATAATCTACCCCTGCTCGTAGTCTGTACATACATAAACATTAAGTTTTTAGTATATTTTAAACATTTGTAATACATACATCTATTTTTGCTAAGCACTCTGGAAGGATGCAAACTGTATTTTGTTGCTTTGTACTTGTGTGACATGTGCAATGACAATAGTTTAATTCTATTCTATGATCATCAAATTTGGGAAGACCTGTGGTTACTAACTCCCTGTGTGCTAAATATTTAACAAAATCCATCAAGTTTGCAGCAGGCAAAGAAAGGGTGTGCTGTCAGTTTTTTTTCCTGTGCGATAAGCTTGAATAATTCACAGATTGAATTCTGCACCTGATAAGCATTGTGGAATGATTGAGGATGGGAACTGGAATAATGGCCTGAATGTGACGCCTGCTCCACTCCTGGCAGGTGTTAACTTGGGTGTGTGCAGTTTGCTTCATAGGTAAGATGTTGTAGTAATCGGTCAGGCTGAATTTGAGGAGCACCCTGTTTTGTTAACGGCAGTGAGTTTTTGACATGGCGGGACCTTGATATGTCTTCGGAACATAAGATGGGTTTTAAACTGACCTCAGCTTGACCCTCCAGATGTGCTTCTGTTCTCTGTCAGATTGTCAGAGGACTCTAGTCACTGTATGTATCCTCGCATTCGGCAGCTGCTGCAGCCTCTAAAACTTCAGTTTCTGTGTCTGCAGCTTTCTCATCTTTAGGTGCTTCTAGGTTAGCGTCAAGTGTTGCCTTTTCCAGATCTAATTTGGCTCCCTGCTTCTTGAATTCTAGCTCTTCTAGCTCTTGGTGCGTTTGCACAGCTACGGCCAAGGGGTCTCATTTATAACAGATTGCATAGGATTCATACTAAAAGTGTACATACGCCCAAAAGGCAAAAATGGCATACGCCAAAAAAAAAAAAATCAGATTTATAAAATCATGCACACGCACAGCAGCAAGCAATTTCGCTTTATAAATCACACCTCAAGTGAAGTCAAATTTATTTATATAGCACTTTTCAGCAACAAGGCAGTTCAAAGTGTACCTGTACCTAAAGGTTTGCACACAAGGTCCCGCCTCATGTTCGGCCCTTCACACGTCCACATTCAACCATAAATGGTCAATGCAAAGCACCTCATGGATGTGAAGGTGTATTTGAATGAGCCAGCTGATCAATGTTACTTCATGACACCTTTTAAAAGAAAGACAGGTGTTGTGCAGAAAAGTGAAGATCTGCAGAAAACTAAAAGGGCGCGGCCCCATGACGGAGCATGCGCGGGTGTGAGCGGTATTAAAGTGCACCTCCCCTGTGGTCTGGGGTTTTGGAGCCTGAGGGGGGCGCCACTGTCCCCTCGTGTGTTAATCTGTGGTACACATCATCCTGGTGATCATCCAGGGAGAGTGATTTGAACTTTGAAACGTTGCATTAACTTTTATTTAAGATTAAAACTGGCTTACAGGCCTTTTTTATTTGAAAGGTCCTTATGGCTCACCAGAGGAAGCATAAATAATACTGCTGTTTTGAAAGCTTATGATAAAGTTGATCAAAGATTAAAGTTTGAATATGGAGTGAAATCAAATATCTGAGAGGACTTGTCATGCAGTGTGGCTTCAATTCCCCACTTTTTTTGTGTGTTGCCAGTTTCTCCTGTCTACAAAATTAGTGTACGCATGGGTCAGAGTTTGCGTGAGGGCCCGCACATTTTCCCATCAAATTTGTGTTTTATAGATCAAACTATGCATGGAAAGTGACGTATGCAAGTTTCAGGCCCCGTTTTGTGCGTACACCAGTTCTATAAATGAGACCCCTGGCCTCCATAAAATTTTAAATGTACAAGTATTACCAGATAAATTTCCAGATCAACATTATTACTTACAGCCATTGCTTTCAGAAAGACTTGCAATCCTTCATGTAAATCCTCAAAACACCATGCTCCTCACTTTGTTTTCCTCTTCCCAATAATAACTGACAAAATAAAAGACTCACGATTTATGTCATTACAAAGTAACTTCAAAATAAACTGAACATATTACAATAACACATAGAAAATATACTGAGGACAGAACTTTTGTTACATACCAGTGAGTCTTTTAATGGATTACAAACACTAAGTGGATAAAAAAAATTCCTCAAGAATGAAACTAGTTAAGCAGAAAATACTGCAGTTGCTGCATAAGTGTGATGTAACTGGCTGTGACCAGATTCATTCAGATTTAAAGGTTGTTTAGTAAACAATTAAATTTGGCATCATATAGGCATGAATGCAATGATTTGTGAATTTTAACAGCAAATCACAAATGTTTCTCAAGGTTTTCTTTGACTGCCTGTAAAGAATGCTTTTTAACAGTGACGCACTGACAAAAAGTCATATTTTAGGTTTCAATAGTTTTCTGCATCAAGCACCCACCGCAGAAACACGATATTCAATGACTGCTGATTCAGAAGTCACTTTTGTTTTTTCTGATTTTATTTATTTTTGCACTCTAACTACCTCTGCATGTATACTTTGTGCTACTTTAACTATTTTTTAAATTAAAAGTTCAGTTCTTTAAGGAGAAGGGTGATTGGACCTTATTTACAACTGTTTTCCCATTTCAAAAAAAATTTGGGCTCTCCAATTCCTTTAAAATTACTATCCTTTTTGAAATTTGCTTTGGCATTCTTGCTTTTTTTTCTTCCTATGTTACTTTTAGTTTTTGGCTACTATTCTGTTACTTTTAGCTTTTGATAGTTTTTTTAAATACTTTTAGCTTCAGGCTAGTCTTTTGATACTTTTTAGCTAGCCTTTTGTTACTTTTAGTTATCTTTTTGCTACTTTTACCTTTATAGCTAAAGCTTTCCTAGTTTTACCTAGTGTTTTGCTACTTTTGGCTTTTAGCTAGCTTTTGCTTCTTTTAGTTTAAGCTAGTCTTTTCCTCCTTGAGCTTTATCAACTAAGTTTCTGCTTCTTCAAGACATTTTAGCAAAATCATTTAGTACTCAGCAATCACACAGCATTTTCATAGAAAACTATTTCTCGCATAATAAATGTACACTTTAGGTTGTTTTTTTTTAAAAAAAACTCCTCATTCCTAGGGTTAAAGGTATGCTTTAATATAATCACAATCACTCATAGCATTTTTGGCTACAACAGTGGTGTCCAATCCTGGTCTTTGAGGGCCACTATCCTGGATGTTTTAGATGTTACCCTGCACTTCAGCAGGTCTTCAACTTCTGTAAAAGCCTGTTAATCACTCAGTCAAATCAGGTGTG
>NC_051431.1:31679320-31679897 GCF_001649575.2 Kryptolebias marmoratus | reverse complement strand
TTTTTTTTTTTTTTTTTACACAATTTTACACTTATGAAACCCTGATTATATCTGTATGGCATTTCTCACATTAGATCCCCCTTTAATGTGAAATGTAATATGCAGCTCTAAGAAAAGGTTCAATATTAATGTCCTTTTTAATGTTTTATCAGCATTTATTTTGCAGCAATAACCCCAACAGATCCTGTTCAATGATCGACATGTAGAATAAAATGAGTTCTCCTGAGCCATTTTACTTGAAATGGCAGCTCTAAAATTATGAAGTAATACTATAATAATGTCATATAAAAACCATTTACATATTTGGATGTTTTTCTGTAATTTGCTAAGAATATGAGGCACATACATAAATACATTTATGCATTTTTGAGGTCTTTTAAAATTTCATACAGTGGATAAAATAGAGTGACGTGATGTCAGAGAGGAATGGGAATCAGATTTGTGCTGTTAAAAAACTGCAGTGTTTCAGCTTAGTGAAACACTGCAGTTTGTAATTAGGGGAAAGGGCCCAAAGAAAAAACAATAAAACAGCAGCTGTGTGTGTGTTTGTGTGTGTGTGTGTGTGTGTGTGTGTGTG
>NC_051431.1:31672808-31679037 GCF_001649575.2 Kryptolebias marmoratus | reverse complement strand
GTTTGGTTTAGGGTTAGCTATGTACTGGTAATGGTTAGGGTTAGGGTGGGGGTCAGGGTTAGGCTGTAGTTAGGGTGTAGAAATGAATGGAAGTCAATGGAAAGTCCCTGCAAAGATAGAGAGACATAACGTGTGTGTGTGTGAAAAAGGCTGAAGCACTGACAGAGGAAGTATCCTTGCAGCAGCCAGTTGCTGTATCACAGCAAACAATTTGTATGTGTGCGTGTCGTGGGGAGAACCACATGGGGCTTTCTCACGTTCTGTTTACAGCTGTGAACGGTTCCAGAGACTAGGGCCCTTTGACCTTTACACCACCACCACAGGGAGATGCAGGGGGTTGGAGGTGGGGGTCTGGGAGAATGGGACAGCACTGTAGTGAAATGTATCCATTATTTTAGCAGCTGGAGTATAATCTGTAATGAACTAAAATATGCAGTTGTACACCATAAAGCCTTTGTCTTTCTGGTTTTGTAAATACAGGTGATCCATTAGCATACAAGTTGTCAGTTTATAACTAACTAACTAACTAAGGCCCCTTCATGCTGGGTGACGACCTCATTACACTGTCCATGACTTACACACCTATCAGAACAGGACTGGATCACAGTAAATTTGGAAAACCACCTTTTGTGTGAAAGTTATCATGATGCTACTATGTTTTAATACTCAGCTTTGCCCTGCTATTTTTCTTTGATCCCAAGACATTCTCCTGTGCCCATACCATGCTACATTCATCAGCAGCATGTTCCCATGATGATGCTATCATGTATCATGTACTGACTGATGTTGTATGACCACATTCACATCACATCCCGGTCCTGCCCTGGCTCAACTCTCTTGGATCATGTTAGGATGCACTTATATGTTTGCTGATTGCACCAAACTAGCGCCACATGTGGAATTGATGGGGTCATAGTCTCGGGACAGAGCCAGCGTGGCCAGTCCCGCTTTAATATCTTGATGACCATGCCTTGCCATTGCACACGGGTCCTACATCATGGATATGCAACACCCAGAGTTAAGTCATGAGTTAATAAACTCATGATTTCAATACAGAAGAATGTTATGTTCTGTCTACTACTAACAAGAAGACATTACTAGGTGCTGTTACTGGCAGAGAGAAAGATGCAGATTGTCAGGCTGACAAAAACTAGGTTTGCCTCCAAAAATTATCTCTAGCTGTTATTCCCTGAGTTTCTGCATTGTTGATACTCACCTGAAGACCTCTCCAAGACCCCGCAAAGACCATCTACCTTCTTGTTGAGTTTTTTTACATTGCAGCAGGGTCACAGGTCAGTGTGAAGGGGACCAACCTAGTTAGTTAGTTCTATCAGTACCAAAACTAATAATGTTTGTGTCAGTACTGCTAAAACTGATTAATATCAAAGGGAAAATATATCCTATGAAGCAGCATTTAGCAGTGTTGTGCAGAGTGTTTACGTCAGTCAGTTCAGATAAGTCCAGCAGATCTGAGCCTGCTGGACTCTGTCACTGCTACTCCTTAGTGGGTGTAGGAACAAAATCTGTGAAATCTGATCTGCTTGGTGACTACAAAGCCTGAAGGGAGAGAGGGGAAAGTGGCTTAGGGGGAGAAATTGTAAACATAAATGCTTCTCATACATGAGGCTGAGCAAAGTTTCTGTGTTGTGTACTGAGTGTACTCTCATGACATACCGGGACTGCTGCCATCAGGGTGGGCTGCAGGACACTGGTGTCTCCCCTGCTTCCTTTCTTAATCTTGGTTGACTGTGAGAAGAAGAAGAAGAAGAAAAAAGAAGCAAAGTCACAACAATCAATGTGATTTTTGTGTAATATCACTAGAATCAGAAACATCTTGTCCACAAACGATGCAGAAAAACGGGTCCGTGCATTTATCATGTCTAGGTTGGACTACTGTAATCCTTTATTATCTGGGTGTCCAAAGAGTCCAGAGTTCTGATGAGAGTTAGGAGGAGAGATTATATTTAACCAGTTTTAGCTTCTCTCCACTGGCTCCCTGCCAAATTCAGAAGAGAATTTAAAACCTTACTTTTAACATACCAAGTTTCTCAAAAATCAAGCTCCATCTTACATTAAAGATCTTATTGTTCCATATTTTCCTAACAGAGCAGTTCTCTCTCAGACTGCAGGTTTACTTGTGGTTCCTAGAGTTTCTAAAAGTAGAACAGTCAAGTCAAGTCAATTTTATTTATATAGCACTTTTCAGCAACAAGATGATACCAAGTGCTTTACAACATTTTACACAAAAAAACAGGAGGCAGAGCTTTCAGTTATCAGGCAACCAACTTCCAGCCTTTGATTTTTAAAAAGCATGAATGTCCCTGTTATTATATTAAATGATAATTAAATAAGTTTCACCTTAAAAGGTAGCAGCAAATAGGTATGAATCTAGCAAGAGAACATGAAAAATGGGTAAGACATTTAGAATTAGAAATGTTTTTGCCCCATACTATAAAAAGAATCAATTTGCAAACTACAAAATACATGGTGTACACTTAGAATTTTGACAGATAATTTTGAGAATATTTTATTTTGTCCACTCATCCACTCACATTGTAAGACCTATAAATCAGGTTATGTTATTAGAATACTACATGAATAAAATGTATTTGTTTGAGTGTTTATTTCTTTATTTTTTAATGAGAAGTTAAGCTTAACATTTTAACATTGTAATCATTATTAATTTAAAGAAATAGCTTGATTTTAAGGCCCAGTTTTTCATCTTTCTGCCAAAAGGAATAAAAAAACCCTCTTGCAATAAAAAAACGTAGTAAACGTAGAGCCTACTGACTGGAACAGGAGGAAACAGCAAACCAGTATCCTTTTTAAAAAGTAACAATTCCCCAACCAGCTTTACTCACCAGGTGAAAATTAAACTTATTTGGTTTATTTGTTGTTATATTGAAGAATTCATGTCACATACAAAAGGAAACTGTTAAAAAAGTAAACTCTAATAAACAAACTTTTGATAGTTTTTTTAATGGTTCTTAGAGCAGCTACTACCATCTGTGTGTAAGTTTTATTGTTTTATTTATTTTGTTTATTGTGCTCAACAGAGTTCACTGAAAAGGTCTTCATCATGTTCCAAATACAAACTACAAAGCATTTTACTGGGATTTTCTTTGGGACACACCAACACAAAGTAGCACATAATGGCAAAGTGGAAGAAAAATAACCAATGTTTTTCACAATGTCTTACAAATAAAGGTCTGAAACATGTTGTTTGTATTCACACTTTACCTTTAGAGCTCAAACTACAATCTGTCTCTGTGTTACCTCAACTTGTCCTTTGTGTTATGTCCCAGAGTTACGTGCTCCTAGTTGTCTCGTCCCCAAGTGTTTGTCATTCGGTTATCTTCTTCTTATTCTTCTTCTGTTTTTCTGGAGGTTGGCAAACAACTTCAGGTGGATTACAGCCACCTTCCAGATGGGAGTATGGATCAGATTATTATAACTACTATATTCTTCCCAAAGTATCTGTCCTTATATTCCCCTCTGTGTCTACAGCCAAGTCCTGATTTGTTCCTTGTATGCCTCACTGTGTTTGAGTTTGGATCAGATGCATACAACTATATTATTTCTAAAACACCTAATCTTCTTAAAAACCTAAAAATACTCCTAAAGACTATGTCCCCCGATGATCTCCGCAGAAGTCCAATTTAGCTTTATTATTACTTAAATTCCAAACTAATGTCTTCCTTTCACATGTATATTTACTGCATGACACAATCCAGTGCAACCGATTGCCTTTAGAAGTCACCCAATTAGTAAATCAAGTCCACCTGTGTGCAATTTAAACTCCGTATAAATACAGCTGGTCAGCCGTGGAACCTGTTGTTCACAGAGTCCATCCAACATAACTGAGCTGCAGCTATTTAGCAAAAGAAAATAGACCCCAGAAGACTTGCTGCTGTCTGCTCTCTTTAGAATTTAGATTTGTAAAATGATTTTAAAAACAATGTGTCATTTGCCTTCTACTTCACAATTATGTACCACTTTGTCTTGGTTTATCAAAGTTCTTTAAAGTTTGTGTTTGTAAAGTGGCAAAATGCGGAAAAAGTTAAGGGAGTATGAAGACTTTTTCAAGATGACTGTTGGATTGGTCTTCTAATCTACAGTACAGCAAAAAGAAAATGGATGCATTTTGCAAACTGTCAAATCAAATGAACAAAGCTACTTTCTTCCTCCTTGAAGCACGTTACAATTTCCCATGTTTAAGTGAAACAGTGAGATTCAGTGTAACTGTTACATTTACCTGGTCAGCAAGAGTTTGAGGTGAGGAATAGCCGATTTTACAGCCATGAGACACACAAAGAAGCTCTGCGCACAGTTCAAGCACATGAGCAAGAGGGAGGTAGCCAATGTATGTATCGTCCTCACTGCAAACAGAGATTGTGTTTTTAAAAAAAAACCTTTCTGATAAGCAGTGGAGCATGGCTGTGAGAGATGTCCTAAAAGCTGGAAAAGGAATTATGGGTTGTTTTTATAGCTGATTGTGAAGGCTGGTAGAAATAGGTTAACACCAAAATATGACATTACAGTTTCCTTAATCATAAATCAAAGAAATCATCTTAAGAGGAAACATACTATAAACCACAAACAATGTCTCTTCCAAATAGTTACCAGATTTTTGTCTGTTGCATAATCTGCTGGCCACATTTTTTACACAATGAGTATTTTATCTTCCACATAAAAAGAATAAAAGTCCAATTTTACATTTAGCTTCTGTACATGAAGACAGGGTTACACCGTCATATTATTGCATATGAAACAAAAGCCATAATTTTCCTAAGTCAAATACAGATCATTAAGAATAAATTCTCTAATCTTCAGCCTCACAAAGTTTTCCTTTGCTTATACTAACCTTCGCCCTTAGTACATTTCCTCTTAACTCCTATTAGTCTCCAGGGAGAAGGGTTAGGCAATTCAGTTGCATGGCTTTCTAAATAAGATCATCTCCATTAATGTTACAGTTTTGATTTTAAACAAGCAGCTGCAACTAATTTACAAACTAGCTACATCCCAAACAAGCTGAAGCATTCTCTGTAGTCCAGAATCGGACGCACTTACGCCTACAACAGTTGGATGAAATACTAATAATGTCAAAGTAGATTACAAGTGTAATTATCAGTTCTTCAGAATGTAGAGTTTAAAAAGACGTACTGCAGAAGTACTAAATTGTGGCTCACAAGCACAGTGCAGAGATAAACATTGGAATTATTGTAGTTGCTTTTACCAAAGGTTGGGTATTTTCTCAGCGATCCCTGAAATGCTGGCGATGATGTTGTTGTGGGAGATCATGACGCCTTTAGGAACACCTGTGGATCCACTGGTGTACATGATAACTGCAATGTCTGAGGGCAGCGGCTGCTTCCGCTCACGTGCAGCTGCAAAGTCAACATGACAAACACACACATGCACATTTCACCTGAATGTAAAATTTAATGTGGCTGATCACTTCATGCAAAATGAGTTTACAATTGTTACATCACTCTATCTTTTAATTCTACATTCTTTATTCATTTGGTGAATGAGGAAATGAATCTGTTCATTGTTGCTAAAATACAATGTTTCTGCTGCTTAACAGTCTGTGATTATTTCTGCATGCTTCTCATCTTCATGATATTTTATACAGTATAAAACACAGATTTGGACTGCAGGTGACAGTCAGTCTGTTTGTGAAGACCCACTGTTAAAAAGTGGTGGACTGGAAGATAGTAAAACAATCAAATATTTAAACTCAGACCCAAGCTTTTGCTTGGTGTGCATCTTTTCAATGCAATGGCGGACACAGGGTCTCAGGAGGTTAAACTAAGAACTTGTACTATTTAATTTTAAAAAAAAGTAATTTTGAATTTTATGACAACAACAAAGATTGTACAGGATCATGTTTCTCACTGATGCATCTCCTACATCCAGGAGTTGAGGAGACCAGTTGCTGCAGGTTTTGGAGAGGGAATGTTATAGAGAGAAAATAGTCTCAAAATATTTGTGTGTGTGTAAAAATATTTGTGTGTGTGTGTGTGTGTGTGTGTAAAAATGTATTTGTAACTTGTGTAAGCATCTTTGTGTGTAAGTTTGGATAGTTGTATCTGTGACACATAATTGTAAGCCTTAAAAGAAAATAAACCTTTTCCTACGCCTCCAAATGTTGAAAAAGTACACACAAGTCGCCAGATACACACAAAACTGCAGTTACGTACAGATCCAGTTACGAGTGCACAACTAT
>NC_051431.1:31666626-31672494 GCF_001649575.2 Kryptolebias marmoratus | reverse complement strand
AAAAAGTAGATGTGGGTGTAATGACATATATATTTTTCTCTCACAAAAATATGTCTTAGCCACGAGACAAGTAAAGAGGGAAATACATGTTGAACTATGGGAAAAAAAAAAAAGTTCAGAAGAAAACTCAATGACGCACAAATATCTTTACACACGCACAGATATTTTGAGACTATTTTCTCTTCATAGAATGTTACCCCAATCTTGTTTGATACAGGATTCTAACTTTTCAACAGTCTTTTAATGTCATAATGTGCCAAATGTTTTCAATTGTTGAAAGGTCTGAACTGCAGGCAGGCCAGTTCAGCACCCGGAGTCTTCTTCTATGAAGCCATCTTGTTGGAATGGATTCATATGCTGAAATATGCAAAGCCTTCCCTGGAAAACATGTTGTCTAGACAGGAGCATAAGTTGTTTTAAAATCTGTATATACTGTTCTGCATAGTTGTGCCTTTCCAAATCTGTACGCTGTCCATGGTTTAGGCACTAATGCACTCCCATACCATCAGAGAAGGAGGCCTCAGAGAACTGGCTTTATGCTGATAAAATTTTCTACTTTGCCTGAGTCAATTTTAAATGAGCTTTAGTTCAGTCCATAACAGAATAAGACCTGTTTTTGCTGTTGTGCTGCCTGAAGATTATGAGCCTTGTCCTTTCTGCACAGACATTTGTCCAGATTCTTGAAATCTTTTTAATTATATTATGATGATAGGATATTTAAAGTCTTCCCACTTTTTTCCATTTAGGAGAATTATTCTGAAATTGTTCCCCTCTTTTTAGACAGTTTTTCACAGACTGATGAACCCTTTACTTCCGAGAGATTCAGCCTCACTAAAATGCTCTTTTTAACTCAATTAACTGCAAAATGCTTTCTTAGCTGTTTCTTAGTCATATTACTTACTTTTACAGCCTTTTGTTGCCCTTGTCCTTTCTGTTTTAAATTGCCAGTATAATACTTAAAATTATCTTTTTTTTTTTTTTTTTTTTCAAAAAAATGGTACAGTGTCTTTACACATTTACTTGTGAATAAATTTGGGATTTTGAGATTTTTATTGTATTGCATTTTGTTTTTATTTACATTTTACACAGTGTCACACTTGTTTTAGGATTATGGTTCTACACAAAAAAAATTAGATTGATGAATATTCTGCCTTCCAATCACTCAAAAAAGCAACATTTCAATAGTTTTCAAGTTTATAAGAACATTGAAAAGGTTTTTTTGTTTCCCTCCCTGTTAAATATCATGTGGTTAAAAAAAACTGAAGTAACATTTTCAGGATCAGCAGACCCAGACAGACCAAAAAGTGTCAGGATTTGGGGTTGTTTTTCATGTTTCTGAATCAAGTTTCAGTTGGGTTTGTTGTTTGTTTTATTTTGTTATTTAGTTATCTTTATGTTTGGTCTGGTCTTAGTTCAGTTCCTGCTCCTTGTGTTTTTGTTCTCCTGTCATTATTCACTTCTCCTCAGTCAGTCACTTGTTTACATGCCACGCCCATCTACACCTGCTCCTAGTTAGTAATAACTCACCTGTGCCCACTTCCCCTAATTACCCTCTGCCTTTAAAACCAAGTCATTTCCTCCATTTACTCGCTGGTCCGTTGACGCTTATACGCGCTGCCTGGATTCTCACATTTCTTGCCTTGTTTTGTCATTTGTGCTACATCCTGGATTTTTGTTTGATTTTGCTGCCTTGTTAGCTTTTTGTTCTATTATTTGAAAAATAAATTGTTTTATTTCCTGAAATCCATGATGAGTCTGTGCATTGGGTTGGCAGATCTCCCCTCCCAACCCGACAAACAGAAGGTGAATGCAGAATAATTTGTTATAGCTACAGGTGGAGGACCTCACGTCTTTCTCCAAACTTGAATACTTGGAAGGTTGGAGTGTGTGCTCCAAGAGCTGATATCCTGTGAAGTTACCAGTGCTGTGTATAAACATGACCCTCCCTTAAATCCCAGCGCTCCAGTCTCCTTTCCTGGTCCCACCTCTTTCTCCCTTTATCTGTACACGACATGTTGTGGGTCAGCTGGGTTAAGTGGGCCTCAGTACAAAACAAGTAGAGGCAACAACTTGTTCTCATCACACAATGCACATATTATTGCACTTAATCTGACGCAGATGTCAGAACTTCCTCATTCACACGACCTAATGTGACTTCTACCAATCCACCCTCACCCCCATGCCTAGAAGAAACCCCCACCGTGACATTTCATGGTGGGAGTGTCGGCCACTTGTCAAAATCTTTTAAGATGTTAACCAAAAAAAATACTTCAAAGGGCTGAAATTTGATCTGCTGGGGTTTTTCAGTGGGTGAGTTTTTTTTATTACAGTTGTCTTTTGAGGTCTGTAAATAGTGATGAATGTTTTCAAAATTCACATCAGCAACTATATGTAAACAAAATCTTTTAAAAATGTATTTAGGTAGCAGCTTGTCTCTCCATCCATCATTAAGACAAATAAATAATAGTTGATGTAAGCTTTAATAAGGTACTGGGCCAACACACATTGCAAGAAGAGCTTCACAACACCTTGACTTTGTTTCTAATTTCTGTCTTTTCAGCAGAGACATGAAACAATTATTGACTTCCTGTTTGATTGTGTTGAAGAGCACAGCCTAACATGTTGGTCCAAATGCTTTTCTAGCTGTTTAAATGTGGTTAAGACATTTTTGTTTTTTGTTTTTTTTTTTCAAAAAACTATTTAGTGACTTCTTGTGCTTTACAGGTGGAAGTTGCATCATTCTAAAAGACCACACCATGAGGACAGTAATGTTTTATTGCTGAAACAAAGAACAGTTTTGTTGTGCAGTGACCCTTACAGAGTTACATGAATGCAAACCATCCAACCAAACTGTTCCCACAGCTATTCTTTATAGGTTTTTTATTGGCATATTTTAATTTGAAGTACTGCATTTACTGAGGAATGCACTGGTCACCATTAAGTTTTCTTAACTGTAATGTCTGCTCTAATAGAAAAACTGCCCTTGTTAAATGTTAAAACACTTACCAGCTCAGTTATTTACTGCCATCCTGAAATGTTTAGAGAAGTTCTGGATGAAAGACATGTAAAGTGAATTTGCTGCAGACTCTTCCCTGCCTACATCTATTAAATCCACTAAGTTTTTAAAACTGCAGAAAATGTTATAAAGCAAGATTATTTATTTTGTTTTCTTTATTCAGATAGGCGTATGAAAACATTTTCTGCAGCTTACCATTCTCAGGTCTGGCTCCCAGCTTCTGAACATCAGCCATGTTGTGAATGCTGATGCCACACAGACGCTCGGGCCATGCAGTTTGTGTGTTGTCTACTATGATGATATGCTGCAACCTTGGAACTTCAGGTAGAATAGCCTGACACACACACACAACAAATGAAATGTGAGTAGCATAGCACAGTGACACTATACCCATCCTCAGTCAGATTTAGTTTCCCCTCTTCCACACAAAAGTTGACTTACTTTGGTTGTTTGGTTCTACTCAGAGGTGACAAATGTAATATAATAAATCAAAATAACTGGATACAGTTTGACATTACAAATACTGGTGATACTAATCACCAAAAATTCAACTTCTTGGTACAAAAAAGTGTCACACTCTTACATCCACATAAATCTTATGCTTCTGTTCAGCCACAAGATGTCACTACATCTAAACCATGAAACTACCCATCCCATTCTTAATGAAGCTGCATATACTCTTGTGCAATGAGATTTACAGAAAAAGTTTTATTTTAACATATTCTAACCTTTAGTCTGGTCTCCAGGAGCTCTCTACTCGTGATAATGTGGCTGACTTGAACTTCTTTCAGCCCATGAACAATGGCTGGACCTCCCAGAGTGGAGTAAAGAGTGACCACTAAAAAATATCACAATAAAATTTAAAAAATGAATCACATTTACAAAAAAAACTTGTCTTAATTCGTCATTTTCGTAAATGATGTTTCTTTATGTACCTAATAAATGGGTGTTTTGGGGTTTTTTGTAATTTCTTAACAATTTTTTTTTCCTTGTGAGAAAATAGCAGTCGGTCAAATGTAAAGATGGCCAGTGTACGTGCTCTCTGTCAACACTGCTAAGACTCTTGGATTTGGCTTCCCACCCTCTATAGTCACTTCCTGAGGCCTCTAGTTCAGTCACTATGCAGAAGGGACGCAGGCTCCCACTGCCTGATAAGCAGTCACTTTAGTATTGGTCTGTGAGGGGATGTAAGTGCATAAAAGTGGCTGTGCATTTAGGTGTGTGTTTACATGAATCCACCTGTTGTAGAGTGTCTATTGTTTCAGTATTAAAGGGTTTGTGCTTAGTTTCTTTTAATATATTAAAATGAAATAAATATGATCTGATCACATTTTATAAAAGAAATTTGAATAGCTGAATATTAAAGCATGTATAATTGCTGATCAAATCTTTATTGAAGTATGGTCTTTGATTTTCAGTGGTACTGAATGGGCTTTTAAGGCTGGACTCCGCATAGTTAATGTTATACATGCACATCCATATATAATGTGTAGAGAAGGCAGCTCAATATTTCAGACATAAATATAAGGAATTGTACTTAATACTTTTCTTTCTGACACACATATCAGCAGTTTTTTCCTTACATGCACCTGCGTGAGTTGAAGCCCTGAGTGTTTTATATTTTTAACACTTGTGGGCCACCGTGGCTCAGGCTCTTGACAACACGAATTAGCAGCATTGGTCACTTGGAAAGTGTTTCAGGAATGTCACCGATTGGAGGGAAAATATATCCTGTCACTCAGTGCAAGGTTGTTTTTCTCACCCAGCTCCAGTCATGTCTTTTTCAAAACCTACCATGAAGAGAAACGATGGCGATGAGCACAGACAATTTCAGGAGAAGTGGGAGATGGAATATTAATATATCAACTGTGTAAGAGGAAGCACTGCCAAGTCTCTGGCAGCACAGAGTAGGAGGAAGTAAGAGAAGCCTATGTTCTGAAGAACCGTTCATGTTCTGCATTGTTATTAGTCAAGATTGAGAAGATTGGATTGGTTGTACTTTTTTTGTGGAATAGAATAAATAAATAGAATCTTTATTGTCACTGATAAAACAATGTTAAACAATGAAACGAATTTAGCAACTTCTCTCCCTTAGGCAGAATAAAACGATAGCATACACAATACATTTAACTATAAATAAAATAAAAAATGTATTACACCATTAAAGTGACATGTGCAATTTAGGGTGAGAGTGGACCTGTGATTGACCATCAAGATGTATCAATACTTATTGTAGCCACTATCAAGTTGCTACAATTTTAGTCTCTTCTGGGTGCGGGACATCCAGGTCCTGACGCGCTCCAAAGAGTAATAACCAGGCTGGGAGGTTCATTTGGGGAGGCTCCCATTTGTTTAATACATATTGAGCAGTGAGTGAATATTCAACATCCAAGGTGGCGGTCTATGGCAGATTGTGGAAGAAAGGCAATGTTGTAGAAAAACCAGCACATAAAACAGAGCGGTTAGAAAACCGTATGACCTCCCCACACCTGCAGCTGCCCATTCACCCTGACACCTATATAGATTTCCCCCACACCGCCCTCTGTGGTAGAGCAAAATATAGGTCAGAGTGTCAATTCACATATAAACCAAACTATGCCCAAACACCAGAAAACAAAAATGGCATGTATACCTATCTATGAAAGAATCTGTCAAGGTTGAGGAGGTTTGATAGCTTTCACAGCCTGAGGATAAAAATTGTGTTTCAATCTATTAGTCTTTGATTTTAATTGTCTGAACCTCATCTTAGAGGGCAGGACAGAAAACAAAGAATGACCAGGGTGAGTAGAGTCCGTTAAGATGCAGATGGCCTTCTTTTGAAGCCGGCAAATATAGATATTGCTGGGGGGGGG
>NC_051431.1:31664178-31666599 GCF_001649575.2 Kryptolebias marmoratus | reverse complement strand
ATATTTTCTGCTTCTTTCACCACTCGTTGCAGATTTTTCTTGTTCTGTGCTGTACAGCTGGTAAACCAAACTGTGCAGCAGTATGTCAGTATGCTTTCAGTGGTAGCCCTGTAGAAGTTAACCAGCAGTCGTAGAGGAAGGTAGGACTGTTGAAGCTTCCTAAGGAAGTCCAGTCTCTGCTGCACTTTCCTCACTAAGTGTCAGGTGTTGGAGGCCCAGGTGAGATTAGCCGAGATGTGCACTCCAAGAAACTTAAAGCTCTCCACTCTCTCAACCTGCACTCCATTTCTATAGAGAGCCATGGGTTCAGTGTGTGTGGATCTTCTAAAATCTATAACAATTATTTGTTAGTTATAATCATTTTTGTGTTTTCCTAGGTCACTTAGCCGTGGCAGCCATCTTGAAGTGGATTTACTTCAAAAACTAATCAGTTGTAAATGTACTATATAGAGTTAAAAACAGAGAGCGAGCACTCGTCACATGATCGTGTAACTCAATGGACAATCACTGCCATTATTAAAACAGGTATCAGTGGTCTTGTTGGAGCAGCATGTCTGAGTCGTGTGCATGTTTTAACTGCACCAATAAATGCAAAAAAGCATACTGAATATCCTTCTATAGGTAAGTAACCCTACAATATATAATTCTGTGAGAGTTTAGTCAATGTATAAAACGTATTGCCACGTGGTAAATCTACTATGTTCACACTGACTCTTTCTGGCTTTGATTTTTATACAAGAAATGTATAATGTGTCTGTCTGAATCACCACATTTATGTGATTAACTACTGTTGCAAGTCTAAGCAACATTTGGTGCACATATCCTGATTTCCCTGAAGCTTCAGCTCCTTCCAATCTTCGATCCTCCAGCATATTGTTGTTGTTTTTAATTATCAGGCATGTTTTACTTTTACTCTAGTATTCTTACTATATTTTATAAAGACGGGATGTTACATGCCTGCTTGTTGACAATCCATCTGTCCAATAACTTGAGCTTCTCCACTGCCTCGTTCAGCTTTCATTGGGTTTATTTCATGTAGCTGACATGGTTTTACTCCAGTGGGTTGAATTTTAGGAGGATCTAGTTTAAAGTGAAGACCTACATCATTTCAAAGACGGCATGTCTTCTCATTCACACACGTGTGTGTTTGTTGACATTGCTCCCATTTTGATGGCCATTTTAGATCCTCCACAACATCATAGATTCTGATTAGACAGTGAGTGGGAGTGCTCCCTCTCTGTTTTCAATTCTATGATGTACATCTAATGAGCACTTTGTGAGTTTCACTAAAGTTCATCCAGTGTTTCATCAAATATTTTGCTAACTTGATAAATAAATGAACACACACACACAGACGTGCAAATTAGTATCGCCATTTCACCTTTGGGTCATATGATTAGAAATTTCTCAAATACACTCAACAACAATAGAAACAGATACTGTATCTACAATTAACTTGGTCACTCCACACTTTTCAGTTAAAACTGTCAAAATTTTTACTTGCAGTACAACTGTTGCAAATCACATCCTTTGTTCAGCTAATTTAGAGGGTAAAGATGAGCACAGCCAGGTCCAGCCAAACCCCAGGAGTCATAGACCACCCGGCAGGAGCCCACCACTCCAGGACATGGCCCGGGCACCCACACAAACGACCCCGCACCAAGGGGGGACCAACCCGCAGGCAGCCCCCATAATGACGCCATCAGAGACCCCCAGCCGCCCCCAAAACCCCAGCTCCTGCTGAACTAGTGCAGGCACCAGGATGGGAGCAAGAAGGGAAAACCATGTCCCCCAAGCCCAACCCATGCCCTCCCCCATATGTTACATGCGTGTCTGTGGTAGTGTGAAATGTGTGAAATGTTGCAATGGGTGCAGCTGTGTAAGTCTAAGGTATATTAAAATGGAGTCAGTGGGGCCCCACTGCTTGCAGACAGCGGGACCCTCCCCAACCCCAAAACCCTAATGCCCCTTTTACACTGGCTGTAATTCAGAAGTCGGGCTCTACTCTGCTCTACTCTCCTCAGCTCTATAAAGAATGCATCGCGTTCACACCGGCCAGTTTGGTCGGTAGTAGAGGAACGCCTCCTCGTGTTGCGGGGGTGGGGCCGTGGCGTGGGGGGTGCGAAACTTGGCGCAACAACGAAAGCGCTATGGACAACCTTGGCCCTGTGTTGTTGCTGTTTTTTAAACTTATGGGGATTCTCCTGAGACTTCAGGAAGAGAGGCGCAGTGGAAGAAATGCTCTGGCTGCTGCGATTGTTGCGCGGAGTAGGACAGCTGTTATCAGCCAGAGATTTCAGGCTTTACAGGCCTTCAGCTGAGGGACAGACGGCAGAAACGCTGCAGGGTAAGCTAACGCTGTTGTTTATATTCCTACCTTCGCTCTTTATGCTTGCATCTGGTCACACCCACGACCAATGA
>NC_051431.1:31654162-31664086 GCF_001649575.2 Kryptolebias marmoratus | reverse complement strand
ACACGGGTGGGCAGTGTCAGAGGGCATGTAGATAATTATCAGGTATGCAGCTTGTTGGTAAGTGAGAAACCCATTTGGAACATCCTTTGTCCTGTGTAGTGAATTCTATGCAGGATGTTATATTGTATAAACTGCAGGTTGGCATTTGGGGTCATTCTAAATCATTTAAACAAATGTTACTCCAGACGTTAGGATCTGTACCAGTAGATAAGTCAACTACTGATGGAAAGTGAGATAGTTAAATCCACTTCAGAGAGTTTTATGTAGGTTTTTGAGAGTAACTTTGCGGATTATAATTTAAGGAGGCTAGTTATTACTGAAGGAAGTTCCATGTTTTTCTGTTTATGCTTAAATTTGGACTGGATAATAGATTTTATTTGAAGATATTCAAAGATCTTATGTTTACTATGCCATATGAATCTTCTAGAACATAAAAAGGCACAAAATCTCTTCCATCAAATATATTATCTAAATGACTTATCCCTTTGCTACTCCATGTTGAAAAGTTAAGAGCCCTTTGATTTTGCAGGTTGTCTGGGTTGTTCTAAATGGGGGTTTGTCTAAATGCGAGAATTGAAGACTTGTTCATTTTGAGGTATTCCCACCAGGCTGTCAAAGTTGTGCTGATATTGATGCTTTTAAAACAGCCATGCTACTTAATTAAAGGGCTGATAAATGGAATATCTGAGATACAGATTTCCTTACAAAGTGTTTGTTCAACTTCTATCCATAGACTATCTGAAGGAGTTTTCCATTTTAAGATTTATTGTAATCTATGTGCCAAGTAGTATTTATAAAAAATTGGAAGTTCCAATTCTCCTAAATTTATTTGCTTTTTGTAATGTTTTTAAACTGATCCATGTGGGTTTTGATATCCATAAAATTTTTGACATGATAGAATCTAAACTTTTAAACCAAGTCTAGGATGGCTTAACTTAGATCATAGAGAAAATATAATTTATTTTAGGGAGAACTATCATTTCAATAGCACACACTCGTCCTATGAGTGAGAGAGGGAGAGTTCTCCACCGTGTGAGATCGCCTTCTATTAATTTGAGGAATACTGAACATTGAAAAACACTTGTTTTTTTGGCTTTTCCGTGACCACCCTGATGTGTGATGTCTGTAGAGCAGCTCAGGTTCACAAGCATTCAGCAATTCAGCAGTTAGTGGATGAATACCTGTGCAACATGGTTCAGTGTAATGCAATTAATTGTTTGAACCAGCTGGAAAATACCTCTGGAGTTTCATTTTTCAGCTTCTGAAAGATAAAAAAACCTTCATCAGACTTCAAACTTCAACTCATTTGGATACGTAAGCTCCAATTTGGGAATTACTATCAGAACTCTGGTTTGGACCACTTCAAAGAGGAGTACTGCAAGTTCTGACCCTCGTTAATGTGGTGGACTGGCTTCATGCCAAAGAAGCAGGACCTTTTGCCAGGAGCAGTCCCAACTAGTTTAAATTTTAAAAGAAAGGCAACTGGAGAGGAGGATGTCGCTATAGAGAAGGAGATGAAGAACTGAGGAGCTTACTTCAAGCCTGAACGCGCTCGTGTCATACAGGTATGAGCTGCCTACACGCCTGACAGCCTAAGATCAGTTTGTTAGTGATGAAAAAATATAGACAATCCATGTGTGATTAAACAAATGTCATACTTTGAAACTGCTGTTGATTAGTTTACTCTGGTGTGAGAGTTCATAAACGCTTCTCTCAAGCGCGCTCCCGTTTTCAATGAGTTAGCAACGTTAGCTCTCTCCTGCTGGTTTGTTGACTTGCAGTGTTGTGTGCTGATGTCATGACAATGATCTGAGAGTAATTGGTTCTCACCGTTCCACATTCCTAACTTAGTTGTTCTGCTCGTTGTTTTGTCGGCCATGACAGTCCTTGTGATCATCAGAATCCAAATCTGAAGAGTTTTCATCTGATTCTGGAGATCCAGCTGTTGGTTCAGGTTCATATTAGTATGGTTGCATATCCATTGCTCCCGTGAAGTCTTAAAGCATTTCTTTGTATTCAAAAAGGCCTCATCTTCCATTTTCACTAATAAACAATAGGATAGTAACTGCATTCTTGGTTCTTCAGCATTATTTGGAGCCGGCCGGGGCACGGCGCATGTCATGAACCCAGGACAGCAACTCTACCCCCCAAATCACTCCACTTAGGTATTTATTGACTAAAATGCTAAAAACAAGTTATTTAAGTTTTAGGTCAGAGAAGTGAGTCTCTGGAATGTTTTGTGGAGGTGTTTCACTAAATGACATTCATGCCACGTCAATATTTTGAGATTTAATTTCAGTTCTCCTTTAAATGTTTGGATTTATTGGGGGCCTTTGGCTGACTCCCTTATGCCTCTGTCAACATCAAATGCTCACATAGACTCTCTCAACCCTTTTCTGACGCCATCACCCCTCACTTGCCTCGTCCTCCCCTCTGTTTCTCTTTCGGAACTTTAATTCCTCTCTTCCCACTCCACACCAAGTTTCGTGCACTGCCCCAAGCTATTTGTGTTTGTAAGAGAAAAGGACGTTTCATAAGGAGCTTTTCTTGGCTTATTCTGACAGTATTTAAAAAAGCATGACAGTTTAATGGAGTTTAAACCACAGCGTACAGAAAATAAAGTGCCACTGACACAGAACATATTAAAAAGTAAATCAGCAAAGAAGAGCTAAGGGCAGAAATCTGCTGCTCTATTGCTCTCAACAAGCAGTTTTTCTTTGAAAAAGTTTCTTATTCAGAAACACCGTCTAGCTTTATCAGTTTTACCCTGTTACATACAGTAGTTTACTGTCAGAAATGCAGAAACAGATGTGAAAGAGAAAGTGTAAAGAAGAAAAAGCTTCAGCAGAGGGGGCACATTGACCCCCTTTTCTCTCAGTTGGGCTGTGCATGCTGACCACTGAAACAACTAACATGCATACACAACTGCACAAAAATCAGCTGATTTTAAACACATTGGAATCAATCAATGAAAAAAACAAGCAGATAACGAGGATGAGAGAGTTAATTTCAAGGTTGCAGAACAGTACAAAAAAATGTATTCTTTTAATGAATCTGTTTTATTCATGCATTCTACTGAATGTGAAGAAGAGGCCAGTACAAAACTGAAAGCAAAGATTCTTTAAATGCATTCATTTAAAGAGGAAACAACAAAACTTAAGGTACAATATATGGAACCCAAAATCAGTTGAAATGTTTTTGTTACACAAATTTAAGATAATGAAGTAAGTTTAAAGGGTCGATTTAAGGTTTTGTGTACCTTTCATCCATTCACTCATTCAACGGTTCATCTATTTGCTTTTGCTTATTTATAGTTGGGTCTTGGAGGCAGCAGGTCCAGGAGGTAAACCCATACATAAAGTAGCTCTTTCCAGAATCAATCTGCCCAGGGTCTCCTCCCAGTAGGATGGGCAACCCCCCCTCCCCCAGAGAGGCATCCAGGAGGTATTCTAATGAGAAGCCCAACCCACCTCAGCTAACTCTTTTCGACGGGGAGGAGTAGCAACTCTTAAGCTCACAGGTCAAAGCTCCTCACTTCATGTCTTTGGCTGAGCCTGCCCACCCTATGGAGGAAGCTAAGCTACTTCTTACTGTGGTAGTGTTCAGTAGGTTTTCCTGTAAAGTGATTACCTCCGCCAAGGAGGTTATGTTTTCGGGAGCGTCTGTTTGTTTGTCCATCTTTGCACAAGATTACTCTAAAAGTTATGAACTGATTTTCTTGAAATTTTCAGGAAATGTCAAACATGGTACAAGGAACAAGAGATTAAATTTTGGTGGTAATCCTGTGCTTTAACTCTGCAACCGTATAACATAGGAATGTAGAACTGTTACCTCCGCCAGTTTCCTTTGACATTTTGGTCAAAGATGCTGCCTCTTGATGTCATGAACTGGGGTGAAGGAGGAGAACCTTGAGCGCAGACTCATGTTGGTAAAAAACTAAATTTTGAAATAAGAGGCAAACCCAAAACAAAGGCTGACGTGGCAGCAAAATCTAAACTAAATTCAAAAAACATTAACTAAACAAAACATGAACAGACCTGAGACAAGAGAAACCACTGGGAGACGAGAAGGCATGAGCAAACGGAAGGATGGCACATCAGGGAGGCAAAGAATGACAATGAACCAGCAGCTAGTGAGAGAAGTGACCGGGTTTTTAAAGGCAGAGGGTGATTAGTGGAAGTGGGCACAGGTGAGATGATTAAGGAGCTAGAGGCAGGTGTAGATGGGTGAGAATGGGGAAGAGAGAGAGAGTGACTGAGGAAAAGTGAATGTTGGCTGAGGCACAGGGAAGAGACAAAACACAAACAATAAACTATAACTGAAACATGAAGACAAAACATAATTCCAAAACTCAGATTCTAACACTTGATTTCAAAGTCACCAGGTCAAAGGTCAAGGTCGCAAGTAACTCCTTTGTTAAAACCTTGTCCCTTAACCCTTTTGTTACTTCTGCCAAGGAGGTTATGTTTTTGGCTATCTATGTTTGTTTGTCAGCAAGATTTGAATGACATTTTCAAGAAATACTGGGGTTGTCACAGAAAAATAACAACAATTGATTCAATTTTGATGGTGATACAGGTCATGATCCGGAGCACACTACTTTTTATTGACACTCTGGCTTTGGCCTAGGTTTGCACTCTGTTTTTATGTAATGTTTCGTACTGTGACCTTTTTTTTATACATTATCTTTTCCTGCAGTGGTTTGGATGGCTGTGGCATAGTGGTAGGGCAGCCGTCTTGGGACCAGAAAGTCATAGGTTCAATTCTTCACCAGGCCCATATGTTGCAGTGTCCTTGAGCAACATACCTAATCCCTAATTGTTGCTCTACATGTGTGATAGATCAAATGCAGAGAACAAATTTTGTCATTGTATGGGTACAATGACGGCAACATATAACACTTTCTTCTTTCTTACTTGTGTGGATCGCTTGGCTGCTGTAACAGTCTAAATAACCCTTGAAGCTTGGACCTACACACCAGGTTTTCATGATACATGAACAATTATTTTTTGTAGAACTATTGCTAAATGTGAGAGTAAAGTTAAAGACTGAAATAAAAGTTAAAAGCAGCTTTTAAGTTTCCAGAATTCCCTTCAGCACATTTTACATGAAGGTTAATGTAAAGTCTACCTTAAAACAGACATCCAGAACTTACATGGAAAGTTGTAAATGAAGCAGGCCTGAGCAGCTATTAGCCACTCTGCTCGTGTCTCACAGAAGATGGCGATGTTGCTTTTTGGTCGCTGACCCAATGATGCCAAGCCACTGCCCAGCTGAGTTGCTGCTGTGATGACATCCTTATAGGAGAGCCAGCGGTACTCACCCAGTACTACCTGCATGTGGGGGTGAGGGTGGAGGATGGAAGAATAAGAAAAATCTTGTCAATGATGAGAACCAAAGCCTGAGTAAAAACAGAGACGTTTACATACTGCAGAAAACCCCACCCCCTTCTTTCCATCTTGTACTTAACCACAGGAACTGGTATCACACTTCTTATCAATAGACGGAGAGATATGTTTGGTATTTCTGGCTCTGTTTTAAACTGGTTCCAGCTCTTATTTATCTGAAAGGTCTTTTACTGTTTTTTTTTTAATCAGGCATACTCTGATGTTGCACCGCTGTCCTGTGGGGTACACCAAGGTTCAATTTTGGGCCCTATCCTCTTCCTATTGTATTTATATTCTTTAGGAGATATTTTAAAATGTCGCAGTAATATATCATATCATTTGTATGCTTATGACATACAGTTGTACTGCTCCTTTTGAACCTTTGAGCTCTACAAACTATTTGAACTAGGCAGCTGTCTGTCAGAAATAAAAATTTTCCTGAACAACATCTACCTACAGTTAAATGTAAACAAGACCAAGACTCTTGTCATAGCCCCTGATGATAAAATCCCTGAAATCAGGCTAACTCCTTCGGCAAAAAAATAATCTCAGAAATTTGGGTGTTATTTTTGACAGTTCTTTGTCTTTTGACACTCATTGCAAAACATTAGTTTGTAATTGTTTTTATCATTTAAGAAATATTTCAAAGCTGAGATCCTTTGTGTCACAGAAGGATCTAGAAATGATTGTTCATGCTTTTATTTCTTCTCGTTTAGATTACTGTAACAGCCTTTTTACATGTCTAAACAGGACCTCATTGTTTCGCCCTAAGTCTGTGCAAAATGCTGCAGCAAGATTATTAACTAAGACCCATAGAAAAACCCACATAACTCCTGTTCTGGCTTCTCTGCACTGGCTCCCTGTAAGTTTGAGGAGTCATTTAAAAATTAAGGCACTTCATGGTCTGGCTCCCAAATACATATCGGACTTTCTGAAGCCTCTCTGTCCATCCAGGACCTTAAGGATCTTCCAATCAATTACTGCTGGTGGTACCTCGAACCTACTATAAAACCCGTGGAGACCAAGTGTTTCAGGTGGTGGCCCATAGGCTCTGGAATGCTCTCCTTTTGTCGCTTTGCTGCTTAGATTCCACTGACTCTTTTCAGAAACATCTTAAGACATTTTTATTCAGACAGGCTTTTAGTTACCGTATTTTCACCACCATAAGGCGCACATAAAAGTCTGAGATTTTCTTCAAAATGTGCGGCGCGCCCTGTAGTGCAGTGCGCCCTGTGTGTGCGTGTGTTGTTGTTGTAAGGCAGACGTAGTAGAGAACACCATGAGAACATTAAAGGGGGAAGTGTGGGCGTAGATTGTATATACGTAAAAGAACAGGTATGTGCGTTATGCAGAACATCGTTGTTTTAACAACTCTGAAAATGGAAAAGAGACACGTTTATGAAGCACAGTTTAAACTGAAGGCCATCAGCTACGCGGAGGAACATGGAAATCGAGCAGCCGCGAGAGAATTTAAGATTAATGAATCGATGGTTCGCAAGTGGAGGAAGCTGAAAAATGAGCTCCGACAGGTCAAGAAGACGCAGCTGAGCTTCTGCAGAAATAAGGCGAGGTGGCCCGAGTTGGAGGAAAGACTCGAGCAGTGGATCATCGAGCAAAGAACAAGTGGGAGAAGCGTTTCGACGGTCACCATTCGACTAAAAGCAGTAAGGCTAGCAGAAGAAATGAAAATTGAACATTTCCAAGGAGGTCCATCTCGGTGCTTTCGTTTCATGAAACGGTGCCATTTTTCCATCCGGACCAGAACTACGGTAGCGCAGAAACTTCCAGCGGATTATAATGAAAAGCTGGTCATCTTCCGCTCCTACTGCAGCAAACACATCCAGCCCAGCCACATCACTAACATGGACGAGGTGCCGCTCACCTTCGACATCCCGGTGAGTCACACCGTGGGCGTAGATTGTAAATAAAACCCTCGCCCTATAATCACGTGCGCCTTATGTGTGTGTTAAATACAGTAATGGCACACAAAAACTGAGACTGCGCCTTTTAGTACGGTGCGCCTTATGGTCGTGAAAATACGGGTAGGCTTTTTGTCATTATATTTATGTATGGTTTTATAGTTTTTAGTTATTTTGTTTTTTGTTAAACACTTAGTGATGTTTTGTATCTGTGAAATGTGCTATATAAATAAAGTTTACTTCCTTACTAAAAAGCTTGGTTATGTTCTGGGGGTGCTCCACTGCATCTGGCACAGGGTGTCTTTAATCTGTGCGGGTACAATGAAATCTCAAGACTATCAAGACATTCTGGAGTGAAATGTGCTTGGACTATCCTGAAGTGGCCTTCTGAGCCCTGATCTCAATTCTATTGGACATCTCTGGAAGGAGCTGAAACATACAGTCTAAAGAAGGAACCTCAATGATTGCCTCAAAAGGTTGTGGAACAAAATATTAAGTTTTGTCACCATGCTTTTTGTCAAGGTCAGTTTCATTAGGGTTTTAAAATAATTCTGGTGAACCAAATTTCAAAACCAATGATTATGTCATGAGTTGAATTTTAGTATTGTGTTTCCTTTTTATTACTAGTGCCAGTTTAGAATTACTTCAGTGACCTTTTTGGGTCTTTCTTTCTTTTACGAAAGGGTACAAACAAATTGGTGTATGCCTGTAATCCAGCAACAGTATGTGTTTCAACAGTGAGATTTAAATGGATTAGCACCATCAGGCTGATGGGATTAGTTAGGTAATTCAGGAGAAAAACTGGATAAGAAATCTTGCAGGTTTAAAAAGAGGTAGCCTCACAGATCAAAACAAAAACTGGACTATTGTGTTCTTTTATTACATGATGTGACCAAAACAGCTTTTACCAATATAGTTTTTATTATTTTACTATTTCTTCTACTTGACAGCTTGTCTGTTCATCAGCATATCTGTTCACTTTCAAACCTGTTCTTGCATTTTAGCTTTCTTTATTCAGTTCCTAATACAGTTTCTTTGGATTTACTCAAGTCCAATTTAGTTTTTCTTTTCTTCACTACTTTTTATTTGTTTTTGCCTTGGATTTTTAAAACAAACATTATGTTACAAATACAGATTTGTAAGCACAAAACAGACTTAATTTAGATAAAAGTCCAGTGTTTTCCAATCGAGCAGACAGTGTTCTGAGCGGCTTTTTGTTGGTGTCCTAAAAGCAAACCAGTGAGCGACCTGGTGACATACTCCTTCACTGCACTGAACACAAACTGCAGTATTTCCACATGTGCAGCTGTCAATTCTTACTAAGACAATACATTTTCTGTTGGAAATGCACCTTGGAGCTCTATTAGGTATAAAGTTAAACAAACAGAGACTCAGGCAGTGGCAATTTTGAATATATTTCAATGCTTTTCTTTTTACTTAAAGATCTCTTAGCTAATTTTCAGTTATGAAATATTAGTGAAAATATCTAGATATGTAATAAATGGTTTAAAATATTCAGCTGTTGGTATGTGGGTTACATTCAGCCAATGAATGCTAATATAGTCACAGTAAAAAAGAAAATTACTAATTTCCATTTTGTTTGATTTTTTAACCTTTGTGCTCTCTTCAAAATTACTATTTCAATATTTTTTCTGCTTGATTAAAAAATTAGTTAAAAACTAACTTCAGACTTGCTCAAAACTTTCTTCTTTTCTTTTTCTTTCAGGGATCGCCACAGCGAGTCATCCTCCTCTATTTCTACCTGTCTTCTGTGTCCTCACTCCAACTACCTCCATGTCCTCTCTTTGGCTTTCCTCTTTGTCTTTTTCCTGGCAGCTGCATCTCTAACATCCTTCTACTAGTATACCCACTGTCCCTTTCCTCCACATGTGCAAACCATCTCAGTCTGGCCTCTCTAACTTTATCTCCCAATCCTTCAACCTGTGCTGGACCTCTGATGACCTTTTGTCACAAATCACTCCTGAAACTTTTCTCCATCCACTCCATCCTGCCTGGACTCTCTTCTTCACCTCTTTACCTCACTCCCTGTTCTACTGGGCAGTCGACCCAATCATGACTTAAAGTCCTGCACCTTTGTGACCTCTGACCTTGTAGCCTCACTGTTCCTCCTGCCTCCCTCTCATTCACACACAGGTACTCTATCTTCCTAAGGCTGACTTTCCTCATCTTTCAAGTGCATACCTCCACCTCTCCAGGTTTTCTTCCACCTGTTCTCTGTTCTCACCACAGATCATGATGTCATCTGCAAACATCATAGTCCACGAGGATTCCTGCCTGTCCTCATCTGTTAATCTGTCCATCACCAGAGCAAACAAGAAGCTCAGAGCCGATCCTTGATGCAGTTCTTTCTCACACTCTCTGTACTTCTCCATCACCATCCTCAAAGCAAAGACAGCATCTGTGGAGCTCTTTCTTGGCATAAAACCATCCTGCTGCTAACAAATAGTCACCTCCTGTCTAAGTCTAGCTTCCACAACTCTCTCCCAGATCTTCATTGAGTGGCTCATCAACTTCATTCCCCTGTAGGTGCTTCAACTCCTTGTTCTTAAAACTAGGCACCAACACACGTCTTCATTCCTTAGACATTTTCTCACTCT
>NC_051431.1:31639750-31642389 GCF_001649575.2 Kryptolebias marmoratus | reverse complement strand
CTCATACCTGTCCTGCTGTCCTCATACCTGTCCTGCTGTCCTCATACATGTCCTGCTGTCCTCATACCTGTCCTGCTGTCCTCATACATGTCCTGCTGTCCTCATACATGTCCTGCTGTCCTCATACAACACTACAGTTCCTCCGATGGCACGAAACTACCAAACAATCATTTTCAGGATTTCAACCATTTAAATGCCAGTTTAATTATTAGAAATATTTAATTATTAATTACAAAAACATATATACCAATATAAATAATAGAAGGATAGTGATAAGAGCCTTGGATATGTCAAAGATTAGCAACAAAATTGATTTGCACTTGCATGTGAAGTTGCGAGGTACTGACTAGTCAACGCACAGTGCAGGTTCTGGACTGGACCTTACTCCACGGTGAAAGGCGCCAGGCTGGTGTGGGCCCACTCACAGCACCCCAGCATGGCGTCTTCCCTGAAGCTTCAGGTGGTGGGACAGGCTCTACCTGTTGTTTGTGCCTATGCCAAACTGATCACCAAATTTAAAAGAAATTTACAAAAATTTCTGAGAAATTTTGTACATTTTAACAAGAGTTAAAGTCAACTTTTTGTTAAACACATATTGGCATCTCTTAGTTATGTGCTCTTTCTCATCAGAAGTTGAAGGTAATTTTAAACCTGTTAAAAACGAATTATTTTTTTATGCATCAGTAAACAAAACCTGAAGTGTATTTACTTTTTTGTACATAATAGTATGTTTCAGTACTTTAGCTCAGAGAAAATATTTACCACCAGTGCATAGCATTTTATTCAAGCTGAAATGAACAGCAAGGAAAAAGCTGCAATGCCAAAATAAAATGAAAGTAAACTATCCAGTGGCTCAAAAACTACTGTTAGTACCTTAACATATAATAGTTATTAATACTATATTTTAGTTGTATTTTATTCAGATAACTTTAATGAATCAGAACCAAAAGGTTATTGTGAAAAGTTGAGCAAGCTGTGATGGGGCTGTGTTAGATGCCTCCTCTCACCACAGTAAAAAACTTCAGAAAATAAATAAATGAACTGTTAGGGTTTTTTAAAGTTATCAGCCTTTGTGCTTATGTGTAAAACTGCCTATGTGAGACACGAAGATCAGACGGCGGGCGCCACACCATCTGGCTCTCCCAGAGATGTGTTATGGTTACTCTATGTTTTAACTATGATCTGGACTGGTTTTGCCCGGCTCAGATCAACCCCTTTTATTTCTTCCTTTAATAAAAGAGAAAGCCCAAGTAAGCGGGCAGAACTTCCTGGACAGCACGCCGTTAGTTGCTGTTATGGAATTTCTCCTCCATCGAAGGCCTTCACAAAAAGACAACGAGCCTCTCCGGTGTGATTCTTTCTAAGCAGGTTAAATAAATCAAACCTCTGACAGAAGGACAGATGTACCCCTCTGATCTGAAAATTCAAGCTTATTCTAAAGTGTCTTATATCAAGGTAGACACTTTAGTGCAGAAAAATGCAGACATTAGTTTGTGTGAAAATGATTTCACTTGATTTGTTTATACTAGTTAGACCCATTCAGTACTGAAGACTATTTATGTTGTAAAACTCAAACCCAATTTAGAATAAAATAGATGAAAAAACAGTGTATACCTCAGGGCATCTCTAACTTCCTTTCGCTTCAATGAATGGCTTCCATAGTGCTCAGTGCTACATTCAGGGGCACTCAGACAATTAGAGCGTCTCTGGAATGAGCTGAACACTTTGTAGCTTAGGTTGTAAAACCATCTGACCAACAATGATCCAGGACAGCAAACCTTGCTCATACAGTTGCTGCTGTTCTTAGCTAGGAGCTCCTGCCACTGTTTAAGAACCAAGATGCCAACAGGTAAAATGCTCAATTTAAAGCCTAAAAATGGCTAAAGCTGTCTGCCTTTTATACTAATTCTAAGTGACAAGAACGCTGCTATTTTTACTTGACTTTTAAAAATTTCATTTTTATCTTTTAGAAAACAATAAAGGCAATAGTCAGAACATACATTTTAATGTTGTTTTTACTAAATCCTACACAGTCAAGCTTTAAAGCATAGTTCTTATATGAGCGATGTAAAAACGTGTCTTGGTAATTACATGTAAAGATGTGCTTAAATCATTTCACTTATTGCCTGCCATCATGACGGGCAGGTGGTGTCTGGACTCAAAGTAATCAGAGAATAAACACCGACAATGGATTCACTTTTGGAGTCAACCTCAGACAAGATGGCCACCACAGCTAATCAATCTTAGCAAATACAAAAACAGTGTTTACTCAGTCAATTTTTACAGCTTTTACAACTTTGTAATTTTAAAAGTTGAAAATTTCCCAATTTTTCAAAAAAGTTTCATTTTACTATTTTTGTAAAAAACAATTTAAAGATATTGAACTAAAATTTTGTGTGACAAGAAAATGGGTGATACGCAATCCTTCAAGGAATGCTAGTTGAGTTTTTAATTGCATTCAAATATTTTAAATATTGAATCTATTGGTTGATCTGATGGTTTTCTATGGCCAATGCCAATCTTTAGAAATGAAAGCAAAAAAGAATATAATTCCTTAACCTAAAAAACCCCCACAATTTAAAAGTTATTATTGAGAGAATTTTGATATATATATATATATATATATATATATATATATA
>NC_051431.1:31637835-31639697 GCF_001649575.2 Kryptolebias marmoratus | reverse complement strand
TTTGGGCGGTGTGTGTGTGTGTGTGTTTGGGGGGGGGAGGGGGCACAAAGAATTTGAGTAATAGCAGCTTGCCTCTGCAGCTCCTACCAGTGTGAGGTTAGGTCAGGTAGAGGAGGCCCAGTTGTAACGGACATTTTATTTTATTTATTTATTTTAGCTCGTTTAGGTTTCCCTTTCAAGAGTTTTGACCTGGAAATGAGGGTATAATTTAAACTTTCCAGCAGCAACATCTCTCATCTTCTGTCCTGACAGCAGCTGAGCTTCACAGAATTTAGCAACAATTTCTGTAAAAATGTAATCTTATATTTAAAAAATGACTATTGATAAAATGCAGTTAAAAATAATTTTAAGGGAAATCGTGAGTCAAGAGGCGGCCACGTAAAGAACCAAGAAGCGAAAGAACAATCATTGCTCCTTTGTTAATTAAAACAACTTCTTAATGGCTCTTGATGGGAAATATAGAGTCTGGCATAATTTTAAGACTAGTCAAAACATAAAATTTATGAGCCAAAAAATAAAATTTGCATTAAGGTTTTGTCCATTGATGGTTAAGGTTTCTAACTGAACTAACAATAACTGTGGTGACACTTTTCCTCCTACCTCCTCGGTGTTATCCATTAGATGATGCAGGGGAAAGGCTGAATAATTAATCTGTCATCTGAATTATCAGTCAATCAATTTGTATCAGCTGGCTGAATTATTGTCCCATCTCTAATTTCCAATATTAAAATGTTGTTTTAGTACTACACATCTGTTCACCTTTTTGAACACCTTCCCATTGCTTTGTCGCTCGTCTTCCTCACTGATCACCTCCCTGGTACCAAGACAGTCTCTGTTGGGGAACCTCATGGCAGAGTACTCAAACATCTTATCCAGAGTTTCCACTCCTGGGTGCAGTGATGTAACAAGCCTCTTTGTAGCACTCATGGCTCTGTAGGGTCCTTCTGGATGGCCCAGGACTGAATGAGCCTTAGTTCTCTTGGCTCGCTCCTCCTCTGAGCCATAGAAGTCCCTAGGAGATCTGGAGACCCAGCTGAGAAGGTAAAGAGGCAGGAAGGAGACTGTAGTGTAGATCCACACCATGAGGTAGAAAAGGAGCACCAGTATGGGGTTCAGGTCCTCTTTCAGCTTCATTTTGGTGTATGTGTGAGACACAGAGATGATAGGGAGAGGAAACGGTAACAACCTTAACTGAAGGGTTCTCCTGCTTTACCTCCTCCTTTCTTCTATAAGTTCCCTCTCTGGAAATAACACTTGCCCACAGTCCTCCTAGGAAAGAAAAGATGGCATTAGAACAATTTTTAATTTGAAACTAGTTTCAAAATAAAGAATGAACTTAAGTCTTAATACTTTGCAGGCAATATACTCAAAAACAAGCAGGAAGTCATGTCAACACCTGAAACAAACCTGGTTTATAACGGCTTTAAAGACTTCTGTCCTTCATGGAGGGAGGGATGAATGATGGATAGATATGTCAAGATGACCACTTGCAAACTTCTACTTCACTTATAAATACTTATAAGTATTTATCACAATGGGATGCTTACCTAGCTTCCTGAAACACCATAATATTATCTTACAAATCAAAAAACTGCACTCCAAGACTCAAAAATATACACTCCTGATCAAAATCTTAAGACCAGTCAAAAAACTGCAAGAATTTGCATTTTGCACTATTGGATCTTAAGAAGGTTCTAAGTAGAGCTTCACAATGTTAAAACAAGAAATCAGTACAAGAGACAAGAACTTTTGAGCGGGGAATTAATTGAAAACTGCATTTACACTCAAACATGATTTTTTCAGCTGATCAAAAGTTTAAGACCATAGCTCAAAAAACCCAGAAAACCCCCCAAAACAGAAAT
>NC_051431.1:31626556-31636564 GCF_001649575.2 Kryptolebias marmoratus | reverse complement strand
CTGATTTCTTCTTTTAACATTGCGAAGCTCTACTTAGAACCTTCTTAAGATCCAATAGTGCAAAATGCAAATTCTTGCAATTTTTTGACTGGTCTTAAGAATTTGATCAGGAGTGCATGTTGTTGGTCTGTGGGAGAAAACCAAACTCATGTAACCCCACGAAAAAAATTTGAACAAAATGAAACGGTGTTATATTCCAGGTAATGTTCAATATGATTTTAAGTGTATTTTATGTAGTTTATTTTGTCTATTATTCGAAGTTACAAAAACTTGAGAGGATGGGAAAAAAAACAGAATATTTTGCATATCTCTGTCTAAAAAGATAATAGTTTAAAATGCTGTTGATGAGCAAATAATGACAAATATTAACCAAACATCTCAGCACTATGTTTTCAAAAATAACTTGCTGTAGTGTACGGTGTTACTTAGATAAGTAAAACAAATGGAACTGAGTAAAAATTTCTCCTCTTCAGCAGTAAGAATATCATCTCAGTGCAGCTGCTCAGTTGTTAGTTGTATGCAGCAAGAAGGCCCTTTGCAGTCAGACTCTGCTCACTGGACTGAGTAATATCGTGGTATGGACTACGTCCTGGTGGGGTGAGCGAGTGAATCATTGCTTCCTGAACAGATTGGGTGAATGGGGTGTTTTGTGTGCAGATGTTGTTGCGCTGACACCCACTCAGCTGAGCGAGCCGGCTGAAGTCCTGCAAAACTTTCAGCACGGCCATTTTAGAGAAGATGATACAGCAGCATGAGTTGGTCCCTGAGCTCAAACCATGTGTGTGTGTGATTGTGCTTCTGTGAAGGAGTGTGAGCAGATTAAGAGTGTGTGATTGTGTGTTACGTGTTGCGGGACAAATCTGCCCATTTGAAATTATGACATAATCAGAAGCTTTCAAAAATAATCCAAGTAATTTCCCTGGGATTTCATTAAAGGAGAGAAAACAAAACACAATTGTTTCGATTATGTGGATTAGTCTGCAGCTTTACTTTTGTGAGAACACACAGCTTCACAAATTGTTGCCTGTCACAAACTTCTCCCTGACATAGGCTCTATTACAGATTTAAAACTGTTAATGCACCCCGAATGACAGCTAAATTTAAAATACTGTTCCTATTATTAAATTTAAGGTGCGCATGATGATGTCAGAATAAAGCAATCACGTGACTTTGTGTCGTGCACTACTGAAAAATATGGCTTCAAGGAAGGGGGAGTGTGTCTGTGTGTATGTGTCCCTGAAGGACAGTACTCACAAACCTCTCCGTCCACCTTAAAAGGGATAGTCTGGTTATTTGTTCTGATACAAACTTATCAATACTTAGCACCTAATGAGCGGTGACACTGCTCATAGAGATGGAGTGTGGAGAAAAAGGCAAAAGTCTTTGTTAGATTTACACATCCCATATTCCTTCCATTTCTTAATGAGGTATTTAACAGAACTCCTCCGGATGTTTAGGCCTTTTGTATCCATCCCCTGACTTGTTCTTTTCAACAATCTATTTTCTGAGTTGCATTAGGACAGTCACTTTAAAACAAGTAAATATTTATGCAATCCCTTATTTTACATTACAAACTTTTAATAAATTAGCTATTAGATCTCTGACTGATGCCCCAGCTGGTAAGGTACTAACTATTGATAACTGTCAGACTATCACCTCAAAAATTATTAGACAATTTGTTTTAAACAGGAAAGTAGCTAAGGGTTTAAAGTTAGATATGGATTTTTGAGATGGTTTTGAACAATTTAAAACAAAAACCACTGTGCAAAGTATTCCACCTCCTTGTTATGTTCCTTAACTGCTCGTTTCAAAAACCTAAATAGTGTGAAGAACAAAAATTGGGTTTTTTTTAGGGGGGGGTCAAAATGTGCACATTGGATCAAGTAAGTACGGAGATACTGCAGAGTTTATGGGTTTCTGAAATGTAACAGATCCCATCACCACAGCAGACTCAGCAGTGAGCCACAGATGTTCCAGCTGTAGCAACATTTAAGGACACCAACGAGTTTCAACACACATCTGTAGAACAACAACTTCCAGTTTAGAACTACAAAATAAAACACCAATTGCAAAAGTTATATTTGCCGCTGAGGACAATAAGCTCTGTCAGTGTAAAGTCACAAATATCAGTCAAATGTCTTCAGATTTATATTTGAGAATTTGTGTAAGTGATAAAAAAAAGTGATTGGAAGAGAATCAACTAAACAAGTTAATAAATGTTCTACAGTTAGTTTGTAAATTAAACAATAAAATAAAAGCCTTGAAGAAATGCACATCACCTGCCACCTTTCATGTCAGAGATTTAGACTAAGATCATCTTATATTGAGAAATTATGAAGTTGTAATCGTTTTGTACAAACATTGAAAATATTGTGAGGACCAATCTCATGCAATAATATTGGGTCACCTGCATAGTATGTGTTGCAAATGTCTCTTAGCTACCACATCAAACTTCAGCTCAATTAAAACTCAGTAAAACTGACTGTGTTTTGTGTTGGCTAATGGCAGTTAGCTGTGGTGGACATCTTGAATTTGATTCATCCAGTAGTGAATAAGTTATACAGTACATTCAGAGACTGTGTTCTCCACGTTTCATTAACATCAGTCTTGTGGTTCATGACATATTGACACATAATGTTAAAGTTCTAAGCAGAGTTGCACTTGAAGCAGGGGCAGGCTGGCCATTGGGAGGTTCAGGAGGATTCCCGAATGGCCGAGGATTTCCAGGCCAAAATCGGAAAACCATAAAACACTGCTATGCCACACGCTCACACTGATGACAGTAAGCTACATTGTAGCCTCATCACACCGGCGCCACCACCCTCTGTGGTGTCTTGCCCAAGGACACAACGGCTGAACAGCTGGAGCGGGGGCTTGAACCAGCAACCCTCCGATTACAGGACAAACCCCCTACCTCCTGAGCCACCACCTCCCTGATACATCAAACATCAAATGCAGGCAGCCCCTCCCAAATTGAAAAAGAAAAAGTTAGGTGCGCTAAATGAACAGAGATTTTCGGTGGTAGACGGTCTGAGATCAGCAGGACTGAAGTCAGCCAGGCCAGCAGCAAGCACTGCCTACATGGCCTTATCATCCATCCCAGAGTTGTTTCTGAATGTGTTCAGGGCACACAGGACATTAAAGGCAGCCTATCAGAATTTTTTTTCAGCTAAAATTAAAATAATTCATAATGACTGAGCAGAAAAAAGCATGTTCCTTTACTGCCAAAGACAACATATTTCAGGAAAGAGTCTGTTTTCCTGTTCTGATAATATATAACTGTTTTTACCAGCTCAAGAAAAATACATTGCAGTGACTAATTTCCTGTGTATTTGTGTGTAGCACTTTTCTTATGTTGTATTTGTGTTATAACACTGCGAGTTACTTGCAGAAGTGCAAAAAATGTTCCAGTGTTGCTGTTATTGAGATTAGTAGCTGAAAAGGCCCGTGTCCGTCGTGGAGTTGATGCAGAGCGACTGGATAATGTCAGTCATAGGAGTGAGGTCCAGGTCCAGGTCCAGGTGTGTGCAGGACTGAGTTGGATGTGTTTCAACCAATTTAACAGATTAAGTTTAGATTAGTTGGTTTTATGGGGGATTTTTTTTAAGTCTTGCTCCCCTCTTTTTGTGTCCTGCTTTGACTCTATCAGGAGGCGTGATGACGGAGACGAACCCAGAGTGCAGACTCATAGTAAAGGTAATTTATTTAAGTAAAGGATAAACAAAACCAAAATGCTGACGTGGCAGCCAAAACTGAAAACATAAACTAAAATCAAAAAACTAAAGACAGGAACAAAACACAAACTGGAGCAGGGAGCAGGACCATGATCAGGACCGGGAACAGACAGGACAGAAACAGAACACAACCATGAACAACAACAATGGACCAGCGGGGTATGGAAGGAAATGACTGGGTTTACGAGGTAAGTGGACTCAGGTGTATGGGGACAATCACAGGCAGGTGGAGATGGGCGTGGCAGGGAAACAGAAAAAGAGAGTGATTGGGGAGGAGTAAATGACAACACCAACATGAGAGACAAAAACTGAACCCAAACAGAGCAAACCAAGAAGATAAACAAAACCAGAATCACTAAATAAAAATGAAACAAAAATAAAACCAAGAAACCCCAAATCCCTACAGACTCGAGTTGTGGAGCTTAGAGCACTTTAACTCTTTTAAAACCAAGAGGATCACCGGTGACAACGCAGCGCATGTTTATTTCAAATTACCATAATTAGATTGTTGCAATCTCAGAAATGTTCAATCTGCACTTTTCAAGAATTACCAAAAAAGAAAGTTAAGAAAAATTAAATTCTGTTTTTGTCCTTTTCTTATAACACAGTTTTAGGTATTTAATTACATAAGAATGGTAAATACAGACAGATTTTGAAAGTTCTACTTCTCCTGGAATAAGAGTGTAAATTATTTACACATAGGGCATTTTTTGACAAAAATAGACAAGAAAGACCACACGTTTTATTAAATACATCTATTATTATGGTGTTAAAAGGGTTAAGCACTATTATATTTATTTCTGGTAATGTTCTGATGTTTGTATGTCTGTATGAAGGTTATTAATAAAGTGACCTTCGACCTTAGCAATAGGTCTGCTTAGAATTATACTAAACCTTTGAGATCTGGGGATTGTAGTCCAAACCTGTAGGCTTTTTGACATCTGAAAAACAGCTAAAAAATGTTTAATTTCCCTTCAAACATATATTTTTCTTTCTCCTGACAGATCTGTAAATGAGTTTTATCCGGAGTGAGTCTTCTGAACATTCATTTACATGATGATATAGACTGATTTTAATCATTTTGTTCATGTCCACAAATGTGTACAAGGTACAATAGAAGTAAAATCTGCATGTTTAATTACGAACCTGAGTATTCAGAAGATTCAGTCTGGATAAGTAAATTATTTCACCAGATCTGTCAAGAAAAAGAGAAGTATACGTTTATTTTCTTTGCATCATTGAATACATACACACATAAACAGTAGTTTTGATTGTTGAAAAAACTGTTTTTATACTGCAAATAAAGTATTTGTGTTAAAATGCTGGTTCCACTTGTCTCTGTTGTAGGAGCGGATAAAAGGCCTCTCTAAGCCCAGCTCCAGGGCTGAATTTGAACCCCAGCCCGGCCCACACTTGGAGCTACGATCATCTGTAAAGCTGACTGACTCACAGACATGTTTGCTGTCAGTGGGCTGCGGTACCCTTTCCAAAAAAAAAACTATAATATTAATAATATGTTCTGTACCAAATTAAAATAATACATACACACATAAATATACATAAGCATGTACCTGCATATATACAAAAATAATATTTACCCTTTCACACACACAGCACCCAGTTGCACATATCATCCACGGTGCTGTAATTCATCACTCCTGTTCATCCTTACACTTTTAAATGATAACCAGTTTGTCTTTTCTTAAAATACCTCATGCTTGGACTTTGTTTCAACTCTTTAGTGAGTTTATTCCAAATCTTCACACCAATGACAGAAATGCACATTCTCCAAAGGTTAATCAGTTATAATCTACATCCAATGATAATTTCAATAAAGTTGATTAAAGTCTCTTCAGTGGTTCATGAAATATTTTCCTGACAGACACAGGAACACAGACACCGGCAAAAACATCATCGTCCGCCTTTGCCTTTCGGCGGGCAAGAAGTAATTAACAAGTGCTACATGTATCGAGCTAAAACTGGAGAAACCGGAGCGGAAACGAACTTTAAAAAGAAAAGTTCCGTTTGGTAAACCCGTCTGACCCGCCGCAGGAAGCCATGAACTTACCGCTGCTGTGTCCGGGACACGGTCCCGCTCCCGGTCTGCCTCGGACTGGGGATGCTGCCGCGCGAGCCCGGAGGAGCTCCGCGCCTCGTGCTCTTGAACGAAGGGGCTCCCTGCGTCGTGATTGGACTGGCGGAGGTGGCGCGTGCAGGGGAGGAGGTCTCGAGGTGACTGCGGGGGTTACTGGCGGTCACCAGGGATGAGAGGCCACTCGCGCCACGCTAATTACCGGTTCAAGGTGTTTGCAGGAATTACTGCGCCCACATGTTATTGGTTCTTTTCATTTCTGTAAGATTGATCAAATAATATGAACTAATTTGGTTTTATAAATGATTTCTGTTTTCAGTGTAGAATTGTTAGAAAACTGTTTGCATTTTTAGTTTAATTTCCCATAAAGTCCGGATATTTTTAAAATCAAAGATATTTTATTTGGTTTTTACATCCCATCCACAAGCAAGTTTATGTCTCATTTGTGAGAAAAACTGAGAATGTTAGAATATGTTCTCATATAACTTGTCTTTATGAGTTTGTTGTGTTATGTGTTCATGTTGTGTTATGTGTTCTTGAAAAAGGCACAGCTGGAAGTTGTGTATCCTGTCACTTTCTGTTTGGTACTGTTTGTGCATGTTGTTCTGCTGTTATCCACTGGGGGCGATAAAGACAATTTCTTTAAGTTTTTTGTGTGTGACATATTTCTGATGAAGAAAAAGTTGAGACCTGTAAGTTGGCAATAAATTAATATATTTATCTGACGAAAGGATGTGTGGTTCTTTGTGAATATGAGTACTGAAGAGTAAAATGCAACATAGATTTAGAAATATGTAGGTTTTGAGAAACAACGATGTAGCAGCCTATTTTACACCCACTATGGAGAACATAAAACAATAATGGTTCACTGCAAAAAAGAATAATTGAGATTAGGAAAAAAACAAAGCAACCTTATGCAGTTAGAATTTTAAGTTTTTTTCAATAGTTTGCCATCTGATTGTCCTAAGTAGAATTTCATTGTTGTACCAATTATGTTTACGTTGTTTGTTTAATTCGCTCAACTCTCTCAAGTCTTAATTTTGCCAATTTGAATTTGATTACGGACTGAATGAAGCCATTCACAAAACTACAGAAAGCTACTGAACAACATATAAGTTTTTAAAATTAATTTTTATATATTGAATTAATTTAACCCGCCAAAATATTAAAGAACTTAATGAATTCATACTTTATTATGTAATTTTGTTACTTTATTGAACTATTTTTAAAATTGTTATGAACTGTTATCAAAAACAAATCTATCAAGATACAAAAATGTCTTTTTCACACCACAAATATTTGACCGCATGGAACAGTGGAATATGTCATTAATAGTGGTAGATTTAAGTGTTGCATCATGTAGCAAAAAAACAAACAAAAAAAAAAACAATCAAAAACTATGCACACACACGTATATATATATGTAGGCTATATATGTATGTCTAAAATATGTCTATATGCCATTGTCGCTAATACCATAGACATTAAATACAGATTTCTCTGTGGATAATACAATGTCAGCTATGAATACTTTTAAGTACCTATGGTTTTTATAAGTAGGAATGTAATTTTAGACATTGTTACCTTATTCTGACCAGTCAGAATACTATTTTGACTTTGATCAATAATGTTATCTATATCTGAAAAAGTAATTAGAAAGAGGAGTGAGGTTTGATTATATGCTTTAATGGCCTGCCCAAGACGTGTTTCTGTAAAGAATAGAACGTTTTAAAACTACGACTGATGATTTTCAATCAGGCATCGCTCTAGACGGCTACAATCATTTGGTGGGGTCCTTTTCCTCTGAGCTGAGGAGATTTAGCCGTCAACATGCCGACTGTCGGAGTAAAGAGAGACATTCTCTTCTCAGCTTTAGGCAGAGCTTATTGTAAGTTATATACACAACATGTTTGAAGTTATAAATTAATTGTTTGTTGTTGTTTTTTTTTCGCGTTTTTAGGCTTTAAAAAACAAGAAGTCAAAAAAGTGGCTGAACTTGCTCCGTGGCAGTTAGGCGACACGAACAGTGAGCTCATGGACCAATTTCAAACAGCTTTTGGGATTTATTGCATTTTATTTTGAGTGAAAGAGTAACTTATTTTAATACAGTTTACACTGTAGGGTATTTGACAACAAATGAATTTCTGCTGGTGTGTGGCTACAAGAAGCTAATTTTCGGACATTGCGTCATTTCCCCTGGCTGCTGAAGGGACCGGTGGGAAGGTGGATGCTGAACAAACCTGTTTGTTTAATGTTTTCATCTCCTTCACATTGCTATAGCTGACGAGGAGTTTGACGAGTTGTGTTTCGAGTTTGGGCTGGAGCTGGATGAAATTGTAAGTAATTTGAATCAATTCTTCTTTAAAGTCCCGTTTGAGATTCTGTGATCAAAGTTTAATTATGACAGCATTATTTCTTTACCAAAATTATTAATAATTTAAACAAATAAATTGTGCAGATCTTTTCTAAATATTACAAAGACAGCAGTTCAGCCTGATGTCAGTCTGACTGCAGGCTGGAACAACACCTGACGGAAAGTTAGAGCCATTGTTGGAAATAAATGAGGTGGATTGTTTTTGAGATGATCAGGTTTTGATTTGAAATGTAGCTTTATTTACATGTCAAAACTCTTAAAATTAAACAAAATAAAATGGGAACCTTAATTGCCCCCTTGGTGCATGGCATTAATGTAATTTTGCAAGCTGTACACACAGAAATGCACAGACTGCTGGGTAACACTAAGAGATTGACTTATTGTCTTTGTGCATAACAACCAGTTAAGACCAATTCAGTTTTAAACTCTCTTTTTCAAGTAGTCTGTTGAAAAGATGCAGAATTTAAATTTTTTTAATTAAGCTTAGAAAAACGTTAACAATTTGGTTGAGGAAAAAAAATGCAGCCAAAAGTTGATTAAAAAAATATGTTAATACATTTGAAGAATGTGTCTTTCAGAAATATGAGAAATGCATCAAAGACATGTACATAACTTAAACACTAGTAAAAGCAGACATTTATTTGATGGTACACTGAACTGTTATGTACTGTTTCCCATAGCGTGAACCTGAACATTTTTCAAACACTGTGGGCCATTTCTGAGAGAAAACTGGATAAAAATCAAACACCTAAAATGAGAAAATAAGCTTTAAAAACTCTCCTTAAACTAAATTCTTGACTACTTTACAAATTTATGAGAGTTCATGCTGTGGTGAAAAATAAAGATTGGCCAAAAGAAACAACTTTAGAAGTCCTTTAATGCTTACTTTTATCTTATGCTTATAATTTATATAATTCCCTTATGCAGTATTTACATTTAGCTTTGCAGATACACATTAAGAAATTTACATGTGAACACAAGCTTTTCTCCACAAAGAAGAAAATGAGTTGAGGTTTTAGTTTTGCTCCATATTGTACTACCAAGTGAAGAAAGTAGAGGCATTTTTACAAAGGTAAAAGTTTTTCCTTCATGTTGTACAATTCTGTGAGCTCCCTCTGCTCTGTCACCACCACAGACCTCAGAAAAGGAGATAATCAGCAAGGAGCAGGGCGACTCCAAAGCTTCAGGTGCATCTGACGTCATTTTGTACAAGATCGACGTACCTGCTAACCGTTACGACTTGCTATGTCTGGAGGGACTGGTCCGTGGACTGCGGGTCTTCAAGAATAAGTGAGTCTGCTCGGTATGATGGGGATCTTACTTAGCATGGTGCAAAACTAATGCTACTGTTTAAAAGTGGAGAGATGATTACTAATGCCCTTTTCACACGGACCCAAAAGGTCCCGGCTCCACTCTACTCGGCTCGCTTTGCAAGCGTTCACATCTGCATTTTTTCGCACTCGGTCCCTGCTTCTTGGGTCCCTGGTTCAGAGTCGGGCCAGCCGGGCCAGCCCTGCTTCATGGGCGGCTCTAGCTTAGCTCCTGTTCACTCATTGGTCGTGGGTGTGACCAGATGCAAGCATAAAGAGCGAAGGTAGGAATATAAACAACAGCGTTAGCTTACCCTGCTACGTTTCTGCCGTCTGTCCCCCAGCTGAAGGCCTGTAAAGCCTGAAATCTCCGGCTGATAACAGCTGTCCTACTCCGCGCAACAATCTCAGCATTCAGAGCATTTCTTCCACTGCACCTCTCTTCCTGAAGTCTCAGGAGAATCCCCACAAGTTTAAAAAACAGCAACAACACAGGGC
>NC_051431.1:31622017-31625470 GCF_001649575.2 Kryptolebias marmoratus | reverse complement strand
GACCGTGATTTAGTAAAAAAAAAAATTAAAGTTGACAGGAAAGTTGAAAATATGGCTATTTATTATGTGATATTGTAAGATATTTGTGTCAAATATTTACACAACTACAGTTTTACAAAAAGGCCCTTTTGAAATACTTTTTTGAACAAAAATACAGTTAAAATAAATACTAACTGATTGCACCTAATTTGAATCCTAATTTAAGTCACATTTACAAATAAATTAAATTACCATAAATGAAAAAGTGCAAACAAAGCACCAACACACGTCTCACTTCCAGGCCAATGAATAACAACAGAGAACCTTGACAAACAGAGAGATCCTGTACTGTACTGTCCATATCTATTGCTGAATTTAATAGCATCATTTTACTCGTAAACAAGGATAAATTACCACGTGTCATATTAATATTGTCACTAAGCACAAAACATGCTTACCATATTCAGTCTTATAAAGCAACCCGCTGAATTTCGGCTCAACTAACCATTTTTGGTTAAACCCACTGATGTTTATTGCTGTGGCTCTGACAACCTGCTAACTCCAGGTAGCTGAAGGAGGCTCGGCCTCAGGGCTCAGAGTCACGCAGGGCTCCACATACAGCGCGCGGACCTGAGCGAGCGGTGGAGGCGTTTATACTCGGCGCTTGTGTTGGTACAGTATTCTCCGCCAAGTTATAAAAGGTGCACAACGCAACACAAGCGGGACCTTCGCGCAGGTGCGGGGACAGCGCGATTGTGTCACTGTTGGTGCGCGTACCCTCGCGTGGTGAGGTAGATAAAGGCAACGGTTTTGGGGGTGCAGGCGGAAAAAAAACGTGTATAAAAAATGACGTATTTATAATAAACAAGCGGAGCTTAGCCTGGCGGCAGGAACATCAAAGCCTGGCGAATAATATGCTGGGGGAACCCTGCTGCTGTCCAAGCCTGTGGGGGCAGTGCTATGATCTGGGGTTGCTGCAGTTGGTCAGGTCCAGGTTCAGCAACAGGATGAGCTCAAAGAATGAGGTCAAAGGTCAGCTGACTACCTGAATATACTGAAGGACCAGGTTTTTCCATCAATGGAGTTTTTCTTCCCTGATGGTACGGGCATATTCCAAGATGACAATGCCAGGATTCATCGGGCTTTAATTGTGAAAGAGTGGTTCAGGGAGTGAGAGACATCGTTTTCACACATGGATTGACACCACAGAGTCCAGACCTTAACCCCATTGAGAATCTTTGGGATGTGCTGGAGAAGGTCAGACTCTACCATCATCAATGCAAGATCTTAGTGAAAAGTTAATGCGACACTGAAATAAATCTCGTGACGTTGCAGAAGATTATAGAAACAATGACACAGCAAATGTGTGACGTAATCAACGCTGAAGGTGGTCCAACGAAATATTAGTGTGTAATCGTTTTCTTTGAATTGTGCAACTCATGATACAGGACAAATTATAAGAACACTAATAATAGCACCCCTTATAGGTGGGGACATATCTGATTATTTTTGTGTTCCCTAGTTAGCACCATGTAAATATAAGTCACTGTGGTTTGGGCTGCAGTATGACTTTTATTTACGAAATAAAAATAATGAAAAACAGAACCGTTTCAATAGGGTTCCGTCTGCTTGGATGCTTGTTGCAGCTGTGTTCCCTCTGTGGGCTTGGAACCCTAATCAGTGATAGATTGTTCTTTCCAAAATGGTCACATTTTTTTGAATGTTTGTACTTTGGTCTTTGATTAAATGATTCCTTGTATTAAAATTCTGCTGACAGCCACTCCGCTCCTGGATATTTCATGTGGTTGTAATGCTTGCTGGGTGTTTTGTAAGTTAAGTTTGTGTTTGAGCAATTCTTCTTTTACTAAATTAACAAGCTATGTTTTTCAACTACAGTGGTCATACCTGAATGATTACTAGTACCACCTCATACATACAGAAAACTTTATTGTTTATCAGAATAACTACTGGTTTTAAAGGTGTTAAGTGAATTGAATTAGACATCAACTTTGTGTAGGAAGAGGAGCCTGGTGGCCATCGGGACCCATGACCTGGACACCATCTCTGGGCCTTTCATGTACACGGCCAAAGCTCCCACAGATATCAGCTTCAAGCCGCTCAACCAGACCAAAGAATACACTGCAACCCAGCTCATGAGCCTCTACAAGGTGAGCGAGTGATTGGCTGCATGAGGTGCTTGTTGGTTGGAGCAGTGCTGACCCAGAGTTCTGTTTGTTTCCACAGACAGACAGTCACTTGAGGCATTACCTTCACATAATTGAGGACAAGCCTGTGTATCCCATCATCTATGACAGTAACGGCATTGTCCTGTCTATGCCTCCTATAATCAATGGTGAGCCTGCTCAGTGTTTATGTTCGCTTTGTTTCCTTTTCTGTACATACTTTCAATATTTATTTAACCAACTTTCAGCTAAGAAATGACAAAGTATTATTTTTTTTACTCATACTAATATGAAATAAAGGTTATGCTAATCAATTGTAATTTACAAAGAACTTCTCAAAATAAAGTCAAAACATTACCTCTCACATCAGTTAATGTTAACACTTATATCTGTTCAGGGGATCATTCAAAAATCTCCTTAAAGACAAGGAATGTCTTCATTGAGTGCACAGCGACTGACCTGACCAAGGTACAAACAAGAAAAATAATACCTAATGTGTCACTTGTAACTGTTGTCCTGAGACTGAGTGAAACGTAACGGTGTTCCCTGCAGGCAAAGATTGTGCTGGACATGATGGTGACCATGTTCAGTGAGTATTGTGCTCAGCCTTTCACGTAAGTCCTGACCATCTCAAACTTCTTTGTCTGCAGACCATAGTAGCGTTGACAGTTGACTTTGGTTGAATATTTGAAAAGGAAATATCCAGGTTATAAAATACTGTTTTATTTATTTATTTGATTCGGTCAAACTGTATTACTTGGTGTTAAATATGTTTGTCACATAGGACAGAAAACTATTCAACTTTCTGCCAAACTCTGAAAAGTGAAATGTAAAGTAGGCGTTTATCAGGCGTCCAGACTTTAAAATTTGGCTTTAACCATGTAGTGTCATTAATTTTATCTTTATTTTGTATTGCTAAGCTGCTCTGACTTTACTATAAAGGTTTGTTGAAGAGTTGTACGGTCTTGAATGTTGTTTGTGCTGTGTTCAAGATGTTGATTATTTTCTTCAAATTAAGTAATAAACCTAAAGGTTTTGTAAATCTGTACAGGGAAGAAAACTACAGTTCAGTTTTATTCAGTTTATTTATATTGCTCCAAGTCACAACAAGAGTCGTCTCAGAGCTCTGTGCAAAAACATTCACATATACAGGTGCTGGTCATAAAATTAGAATATCATGAAAAAGTAGATTGATTTCAGTAATTCCATTTAAAAAGTGAAACTTGTATATTATATTCATACATTACATACAAACTCATATATTTCAAATGTTTATTTTGTTTAATTTTGA
>NC_051431.1:31608003-31621339 GCF_001649575.2 Kryptolebias marmoratus | reverse complement strand
CTCCAAGTCACAACAAGAGTCGTCTCAGAGCTCTGTATAAAAACATTTACGTACATCCTAAAAGCCAATTAGTAAAAAGTATTTATCTAAGGAAGCCAGAAGATTGCATTGAATCTTCACTTCGTCACAGTCTCCCATCCTCAGCAGCACATTGACAACAGTGGAGAGGAACAACTTCCTCTTAACAGGAAGAAACCTCCAGCAGAACCAGACTCAGGACCAGGACCAGCAGCCATCTGCTTCACCCAGCTGGGCTTTGAGAGGACAGGAAAGAGACAGAATGAGTGGATCCAGGTGGAGTTTCTACTGGAAGAAACTCATGTTACTGACAGAAATAATTACAGCAGAGCAAATAAAGGAAATGCTTCCAGTTTGTCCTCCAGCGGTCTGAGCCTATAGCAGCAGAACTAAGGGAGAGCTCAGGAAACCCAAGTCAACCCGAACTATAGGATTGATCGAAAGAAAGTTTTAAGCCTCAGGGTGTCAGCCTCACGGACAGAAACTGGAAGTTGGTTCAACAAGAGAGGAGCCTGAGAACTGAAAGCTCTTCCTCCTGTTCTACTTTTAGAAACTCTAGGAACCACAAGTAAACCTGCAGATGGAGAGAGAACTGCTCTGTTAGGAAAATATAGAACAATAAGAACTTTATCATAAGATGGAGCTTGGTTGTTCAGAGCTTTGAATGTTAGAATTAAGATTTTAAATTTTATTCTGAATTTAACAGGGAGCCATACAGGAAGCTGATATTTTCTCCTTTGCCTTTTTTTCAGGGTGGAGGAAACTGAGGTGGTGTACCCAGATGGCAAGACCTACATGTACCCGGTACTGTATCATCTTATACTCATGTTCTTTCATTTTTTTATAATTTCTTTGAATTTGATCTAAATCTGCATTGTTGTTTCCTGGTCTTTGCTCTAGGAACTGGCTTATAGGAAGGAGAAGCTGTCTGCTGAGTTTATCAACCGAAAAGTTGGCATTAAGTGAGTTTTTTGGATCTGCTCATTGTTGAAGTACAAGACAAACACACAGTACCTATCTTAGCCTGTTCTCTAGGTCTGCCACTAATCATGTCTGTTGGAGTTTGTTAATTCAGTTTGACAGTGTTAAAGGAAATCTAAAGCTTTACATCAAGTTTAGACTAAATAGTTATTGATTTTCCAAACAAATAAATGTGAAGGTTTGTTAGTTGAGGGACATCTAATTCATCTGCACACTGTTGTATTGTGCAAGGACAGTCCTGTTTTTATTATCCCCCATTCATCCTGAATGATGATCCTTTACACTCTCCACCACCTACAGGACCAGAGCATGGTTCGATTGTATGAAATTACTCCACCCAGGCCTCTGATATGTTATTACCATGATGAGAAACTGTTAACTGTCAGTGATATTTTGTGATGGAGGAACTCTCAAACTTAGTTTACCCAATTATTCTTATAAAGTGGTTTGCTTCTGATCTGCTCAGTTTCAGTGCAATAATAGATCACATCTTTTAATGAAACTGGATGGTTTTTTCTTCCTCCTGATAGTGAGTCAACTGAGAGGATAGCTCAACTGTTGACCAGGATGTGCCTGTTCTCCCAAGCAACTGGTTCCGGCGATGAGATCGAGGTTGAAATCCCACCCACTCGTTCAGATGTCATCCATGCTTGTGACATCATGGAGGACGCTGCCATCGCCTACGGTTTCAACAACATCACTCGTACCACGCCACGCAGCTACACTGTAGCTAACCAGGTGCTTCAGTTTGCTTCCATATTAGCCTGCTGCATTATTAAAACCAGAATCTTTTGCGTTTCCACTGAGGTTTCTTTTTCTGTTTGTTCCCAGCTTCCACTTAACAAACTGACAGAACTGTTGAGACAGGACCTGGCAGCTGCTGGATTCACAGAGGCTCTCAACTTTGTTCTGGTGAGAAAATCACAAACACAAATGCCGTTTGTTTTTAAAATTTCTTAATAAACGAGAAACTTGTCCCTCCTCACTCTCCATAGTGTTCTCAAGAGGATATAGCTGACAAGCTTGGGAAAAAAATCTCAGAGACCAGAGCAGCTCATATTTCCAACCCCAAGACAGCAGAGTTTCAGGTAATGTACAGTAAAACAAAAGCTGATAAAGTACCTATATTACACTGTTAATTACCTAATATTTAAATGACATCAAAACATTTAACAACACACCCTGAAGCTGAATAAAAAATTGAATGGAGTAAATAATAAATAAAACTTTCTCTAGCTTCTCATGCACCGTCTTTGTGATGGTACAGTCACTTGGGATTGCTCTATCTATCACCACTGCTTTGTTTTGTATCTTGTCGACCACCACAGTGTCATGTTGTTTAGTGATTACCTGTTTGTCAGTCTGGATTTTGAAGTCCTGCAGGATCCTAGCCCTGCCATTCCCCACCACCCTTTGTGGAGTCTCCCACTTTTTGTGGGACATCCAGTTCATACTCGGTGCAGATGTTCCTGTACACTATTCCAGCCACTTGATCATGGCATTATAACATGTGTATGCTTTGCCTGCCTGCATCTTACATCCTGCTACCATGTGCTGCACTCTTAGACATCTTGGGTCCTGCCTGGCATGATAGACCCCGGCCTCTATTGCTCTTGTGCTGCCATGATTGGTGCCTCTGTCTGTCCTTCAGTCCAGCCCTTTCTAGTATTCTGGTAGGGTTTGTTGATGTCAGCCACTTCCTCAATTTGCTGGTGGCATTTGGTGTGAAGGGGGTTAACTTTCCATGATGGTTCCTCTTTCTTCTCTTCCACATTGCATTTCTGCTGCCTGAGGTATTCACTTAGCAGTTTATCATTTGGGGGCTTTCTTCTTCTGTAGTGGCTCTGATGCTCATTACTTAGGGTCTGACAAGGTGTTTATCTTGTCAGACCCTTGTGCAGCTGCAAAGGCTCTGTCGCCTCTAGATTTATAAAAGGTATTCTGTACTGCTAAAAGTATGGAGAGAAAATAGTCTCAAAATATCTGGGCGTGTGTAAAGATGCTTACACGAGTTACAAATACATTTTTACACACGCACAAATACTTTTACACACGCACAGATATTTTGAGACTATTTTCTCTCCATATAAAAGCATTTGGTCAGACGATTTAAGAGCATGTGATGGCATATAAAGGTGAAGCAGTTAAGACAGATAAGAAGGGCTAAGACTATTCAAAGACTTAAAAACAAACAAAAGAACTCAAAATTCAACGAGATGCCAGTGAAGGGATGCCAAACCTGCAGTTAGGTGCTCACATTTACCTGCACCAGTTAAAATTTGTGCAGCAGCATTTTGTACCAGCTGTAAATGAGAAAGAGAGGCCTGGCTAAGTCCAATCAAAAGTGAATTACAATAATCCAAACGTGAAGTAATAAAAGCGTGGATCACTGTCTCTAAGTGGCGCCTAGAAAGGAGGGGCTTGATTTTTGACAGGCACCTCGGCTTAAAGAAAGACGAGTTAACCACGCTGTTGTCATTGCAGTCGAATTTGAGGCAGGGGTCCATTTTCACCCCTAAATTTGTGAGAGTGGATTTTTCATATGGGACCAAAGAGGAAAAATCAAAGGTGGGGATACTACTAGGACCACCGGATTTAAAGATCTTTACCTCTGTCTTGTTTTCATGAAAATGGAGAAAATTAAGTACCATCCATCCTCTGATGTCATCGAGACAGTCCAGGAGCAACTAAGTGAAGCCATTATGCCTTAAAGGGAAGTAGACTTGACAGTCATCCACATATAAATGAAACTGCACACCATGCTTTCTAAAAACAGAGCCCAGTGGCAGCAGATAAAGTGAGAACAGGAATGGACCAAGAATAGAGCCTTGAGGTACACCCCAGTGGAGGAGAGCAGAAGCAGAAGTAAAACTATCCAACATCACACTGAAACTTCTATTAGAAAAGTAGGATCTAAACCACTGAAGAGCTGAGCCAGTGATGCCCACTCACTGCTCCAATCTGTAGATAAGAATGTCATGGTCAACTGTAGAAAAATCAGCTGTTAAATCTTAAAGCACAAGTAAAACAGTTCCCAGAATCTAGTGCTAAAAATATGTCATTAAAAACCTTTAACAGAGCAGATTCAGTGCTTGTGGTTGCACCACAGCATGTCTTAAATTGCTTGGTACCGCACTAAACATCAAACTGCTGTTGATCACATTAAGGACCAAGAGGTCAACAGTAGGAAATACCTCCTTAAGAAAACGTGGAGTGACAACATCAAGGGGGAACCAGATTATTTCATACTGGTAACCAGTTTCTTGAGATAAGAGAGGGTAATAGGCTCCAAATGATCAAATACAACAGGGCAGGGGACCAAGATGGAAGGGTCATGGGATGGAAGAGAGATACAAGCCCTAGTGTTGATGAGCTTGTCCAAGAAAAAATTGAGAAACTTATCACAAAGTCCTCTGAACTCTTCCAAAGGGGTCGGCTCATGTACATGAAGAACATTATAAGAACACAGAGGTTGTGAGAGTTAGCAACAATAATGTCAGAGAATTATTTTGCTCTGGCAGTTTTCACAGCTCTTTGATAGCGACACCAACTCTCTCCCTCAATATACTGAAAGAGACTTGGAGTTTGTCCTTTCTCCACTTGCGTTCATTTCTCCTGCATTCCCGTCTAATGGCACGTGTATGGTCACTCAACCAAGGCTCCAATCTTGGCTTTAATCGGCTTGTTTTAATCAGGGCCACATTATTCCAAACAGTATGGCATAAAGAATCAAAATATAAGGAAAGGTCCTCAGTGCTGAGAGACACAGAGGGCTTCAAATCTAAAGAATTAAAGACAGTGGAGAAATGAGCAGCAGGGGACAACATGGCATCGTCGAGCAGGAGCGCAGGACTTAACAGGTTTAGTAACAGGAAAAAATAAAAAAAAAACAGGCATTTGGTCTGAAAACAATACATCAGCAATTTCCAAGTTACAAATAGATAAAACCAGGTCCAGGGTGTGCGTGCGCTCATGGGTTGGGTCTTTCACTGACTGAATGAGGCCGAAAGCATCCAGTACATCTAAGAAATCCGTCACCAGCGGCTTTCCAGTGCAACACACATGAATATTAAAATCTCCAACAGTTAAAACCTGCTACATGATGTGGAAAAAAGGAACCATAAAATCACCTTTATTTAGACAAAAACATGTTTTACTTTTTCCAAGAGAAATATAATACAAAACACTTGCAGGCACAATGTATGAACTATTCAGTCAATAGTAGCAAATTGTACTACTATCAGTAAAAACTATCTTTAACAGACTGAAAACACATGGAGGCTAAATAATGCAGAAAGTCTAAACAAATTCTTAACATTGTCAAAGTAAAAAAGGAAATAAAGTTCTCAAACATTCAAAGTCAAATGAAGGTTTAATAAAGTAAAACTACCTGACAGCATGGCTGACTGTTTTGTGCATTAGGAACCTCTGTTATGCAAAGAAAAAAACTGTTCTCCTTTTTTTATAATTTATAAAATAAATAAATGCTGTCAGTCTGCTGCTTCATATGTGAAATAAAAAAACAACATTTGTTACCTAAACAACATTAATCTGGTCTTACAGACCCTGAAATCACATTAATTTCATGTGAAACTCATTGTCTCAGGTCAGATGAGAATCAAATAGTCAGATTTCTTTGCAAATACTTATTTTTCCATCATTATTTGATGATTTTCTCACCTTGGGTCTGTGACTGTTGCCAAACTGAAGAGGGGCTCTTCTTCAATGTCAGCAAATCTTTTGGTGACAGCTTCCAGCACCGTGTCCTTAGTTGTCTTCACACCATGATCTGCTGCAGTCTCTTTGGCAAGGAGACACTTTAAAACCATCACAGAAGATATTACATCAGCAGCAGATGCAGTTGATGCGCATATATTTCCTTAGTCAGCTCTTCAAAAGGTTCCAGTAGTGTTGTTATGCTTTGAGAAGATGTAAAGGTCAGCAGCATCAACGCCCAGTGCTCGTTTTTACCCCAGGAGACTGTGGAGCATATAATAGGTGCTGTTCCACCTCGTGCTGACATCTTGGTGCAGTCTTTTGGTGGGCTGGCCGACTTGTTTCTGTACACTCTGAAGTCTTGCATGTGCTAATGGAGAGTGCCTGAAATGCCCTACAATGTGTCTCCCTTTGGCAATAATGTCACTGTGACAGCACTGCCTCATGAACGGCCAGCTGCAGTCTGTGAGCCATACACCTCAAATTTGTTTCTGGCATTATCTCTCAGTATCACGTGTACTTTTGGAATATGCCATGTTTGAAACATTTTTTCAAATGTGGCTGCTAAAGCTACAGCAGTATGGGAGCCAGAAAACTCCTGGGCATGTAGAACAGCTTTATGGAGCTGAAAATCTGGATCAATCCAGTGAGCTGTTACAGGACTGACGTCCGAGCTCCATATATCTGTTCTGTGAGAGTACACGTCTGATGGAGCTCAGGGAAGGGTCAAGGCTACATCTGTAAAATATTAACGTCCCAGTAGAACGAAGTGGGGGCTCCAGGTTCGAGAGAAGTCTGTGAAACCCAGTGTCTTCCACCACTGAGAACGGCTGGTCGTCCAGACCGATGAATTCAATAATTTTTCTGGTTATTTGCTTCACCTTCTGACTGTCAGGCTCATACGGACGAGTGTTGGGAATTGACTGCTCCGGGTGTCTTCTTTTCATTCTGTGCAGTGAGACTCAAACTCTCACCGTACTCTGCCAAGTGATTGTTCTTTAAGTGTTGTATTAACTTCATAGTGCTGAAGGATTTTGACGTGAAGGTACTTTCCTGTTGAAGCTGTTGCAGGACACAAACTTCATATCACTGTCCCACACGGTGTCGAAGTTCCACATGGCAGACATGTTTGTTTTGAATTTGCAGGTGCACGCTTGTGCAGTGTGAAGGAAAGAGGGAGCTACACAGCAGCTACACAACACTGCACACAGCGCCTCTGCAGGCTGCAGAGTATGAGGGTTTTGTGGTGGATTTGTGATCAGCCACAAAAGACATTGATTGGCTAACACGATCACATACTTTTTCACGGATATCAGCCAATAATGATCGGTTGACGATCAATCAGAACACCACGAGTAATAAGTTCACTTCATGTTAAAAAAGAAAGTGAACATAGGTGTTTCACTTCAGTGAATACAGAATGGCAAATATGAAAATTCAAATTGATGTTTACAGCCTTCAGTTTAAAGACTAAGAACATTTCACATAAAACTTTCTCAGTACTGAAACATTTTTTTCTGAGTCAAACATCATATTATAAATATTGAATCTAAAGTTTAAACCTTACCACAAACCCAGTAGAGTCATACAAACAAAAGTATCATTTTACCACTAGAGGGGGCTGTCTTCCTTTCTAACAGACTGCAGCCTTGTCTTCAACCGGACAGTTTTTCTCCACCAGGTTGCACGCACCACGCTGCTGCCAGGCCTGCTGAAAACTCTAGCTGCCAACAGGAAGATGCCCCTCCCCCTCAAACTGTTTGAGATATCAGATGTGGTGCTGAAGGACAACACCAAAGGTTGGCATCTCTGTGGGATAGAAAAACAACCTGGTATTTCTGCTGAAATGTTACACTGGTTGAAATTCTGTTGCTTGGTCTTGGTGAAAGATTTGGACAGTTATTGATGATTATAGAATGCCTCATTCTAGCAACAAAATGCTAATATTTAAAAAGTAGTTACATTCATATTGGACAAAAACTATTGAACTATTGTTTAGACAGATTAAAAAAGCATTACTATTCATGCGCTTAAGTATTCTGAAAATTGTAATTAAAATCATTTCAGGATAAGATGTAACAATAAGCAGACACTTAATTTTTTAAAATTAAATATTGCCATCAAATTTGTGATAAATGAAACAAAGGGCATCATTTTGATCAAATTTGAAGACTGATTTTTATGGAGCTTGATGTCAGTAAGTGTTGTCCTGCTGTTAACTATCCTCAATCTCTTCACTACCAGATGTCGGGGCGAGGAACAGTCGGCGTTTTTGTGCCGTCTACTACAACAAAAGTCCAGGATTTGAGGTGATTCACGGCCTGTTGGACCGAACTATGCAGCTGCTGGAGGTGAAGGTGGGCAGCAGAGAGGGATACCACATTCGTGCTGCAGACGGTAAGAAGCCTGGAAAACAAACAACAAAAAAGACTACAGAAGTGGGCTTATGTTGGTAAATATCTTAAGACTGAGTTTAGATGGAGAGGAGAAAAATCAGGAACAGATATTTGATATTTCCAAGCATGTGACCAACAATCTGGGTCAGTATGGATTCAAAAGCATGTAAATTCAGTCTCTGACCACCATTGTTGTTAACAGAGCATCATAGATCCTGAAATGCACAGCTTCCATGGCAGTTTTTCTACAGCTGAAAATTGGTTTCCAAAATAAGAGCTTAAATTAGATTAAACTCTATGGTTAAAAGCACTATGTGATGTCCAAACCAAACATTTAAATCTGGACAGCTGAGCAGAACAGTTCCATGTGATAAAGTCACAACATCACCTCATGGAAAACACGCAAAAAAATAACTCTTAACTTAGTTTTGACTTTTATTTTATGCAGGCAGCAAGAACACAAGATATTTCATGTTTTGTTAACCTGTATTTGCTCTCAACTTTACATGCCAAACAAAGTACAGATGGAGACAATTTGTGGCTAGTAATAACTTAAAAAAGAAAACAACTGAACAGATGATTTTATTGAGTACAAAAGCATTATTAATTAAAGGCTGAGTCTTGGAGGATCAAATATGGACAGGTTTTAGGTATGTCAACAAAACCCTGAGAAAAATGATTAAACTGCTTTCCAACAAAAGATTAGAAGAGAATTTTACATTGCTACCTCTGCAAAGCAATTTATTTTAATGCTGCCTCTTCCTCCACCTCTGACCCTTAGCCTAGCACCGCACTGCAGTCAGAATCAGAAAAGTAAAACAATAAAATGAAAATGGGATCTGAATCGTTCAAACTCAAATGATGCCCAACCCTAATCCTGCTGTCCCCATACATATCTTGTACCAGTCTAACATACTTCTCTGCAGCTCCAGATGTCCTCAGACAACACCACAGCTCCTCCCTCACAACCCTGTCGTATGCTTTTCCTACATTCACAAAGACACAACAAAGTTCTTTCTCACTCTCTCTGTACTTCTCCATCACCATCCTCAAAGCAAAGACAGCATCTGTGGTTCTTTCTTGGCATAAAACCATCCTGCTGCTAACAAATAGTCACCTCTTGTCTAAGTCTAGCTTCCACAACTCTCTCCCAGATCTTCATTGTGTGGCTCATCAACTTCATTCCCCTGTAGTTGCTTTAACTCCTTGTTCTTAAAACTAGGCACCAACACACGTCTTCATTCCTTAGACATTTTCTCACTCTCAATAGTGCCATTAAATAATCAAGTCAAAACTCTCACTGCAATCTCTTCTAGACATTTCCATCCCTCCACTGGTATGTCATCAGGTCCAGCTGCCTTCCCTTTCTTCATCCTCTTCAATCTTCCATCTTCAAAGCTTTCCAGACTTCATCCTCACCAATCTTTTCCACTTCCTGGTCCACACTTTTTATGGCCTCTACTCTTCTTACTCTTTCATGGAATGTAATCTAATTAATAATTAGATCATATTACTTTCATAAATCTGGGCAGCTCTGATCATTCTCCTTCAGCCTGCCAGGGAATTGAATATAGGTTGACTATGTTTACTTTGCTTAAAAAAGTCAAACATGTCTTATCAGCTTGATTGTTTAATGAATTGAGAACAGAATTTCAGTCTCTTGTGATGAAATGCATCTGAGTAAGATCACAAACTTCCAAAGGGCTTTGAGTCATCATGGAGTTTTTAAGTCAAAACCACATAACTTATGATGACCTTTATTTTTAACCAAACTGAAATAGTTATGACATATGACTAGCACAGTAATATATACAGAAAGGTTTCACTTTAAAGGCAGAAAACACAATGATTCACTTTGATTTAATCTTTCTGTTGCATCCACTCCTGAAAGACTGACAAAGGCTAAAGGATTTCAGTCTGTATGAATCTTAGCCTCCATTTGACCTGAGAGCCTTTCATCCATCATCTGAGGGTTTGGATTTCTTACTCACTTCCCCCTCCCCTCAGCCCTCCTTATCACATCTACCTCTCCACTCACATTTTATTCTCCTCTTTTTTTGGCTTGAATCCCTCCACAGTCACACTTTTAAAAATCTTTCCTGCCCATTCAGACTGCAAATCACTGGGCTGAAGTATCAGAGGATGAGAGGTGAGAGCAGTGAGGAGGAGGATCTTATAAAAACGACTGTGTGAGCTGAAAGGGTATGGAGCATCAGCAGTGTGGGATAAAGCATGGTATTCATATTCAACCTCTTCAGAGCTGATTAGTGAGACAGACTGACACACAACACCCACACAGGAGATTAGACAGACCATCTGACACACAACCCTACAACACAGCTGAAATGGACATCTTCTCACTGTGATACACAACATGCAAAACACACTCACTTTCACTGAGAACATCTTTTTAGTTTCCACAGTCTCTGCACTATTAAGCTGATTCCAGACAGTGATTCCACCCCACATATGTCAGCGTGTCCTTAACCCCATTACAAGGTCATGACCTGGCTCACCTGACACATCCGTCCATCAGCTACCTCACTGTCTGTCCACTGCACTGCTTCTCTGTAAAAAAAAAGGGATGACATGATGAGTCAGGGGAGCAGAAGCAGAGCAGAAAATACTTAACAGACAGATGTCTGTGTTTCACTTAACAACTGTGTCCAATGGGAGGTCTTGACCCATTTGTCAGTGCAGAGACTGTGGTTAGTTGGCTGCATTTCTTATTTTCCCCCCTGTAGGTAAGCTAGTTATCTTATATGCTGAGTCAGTTTATAGCTTTGAAGGTTATGTTTTGTACATTTCTAAAAAAAAAAAAGTTCCAACACAGACATTGTTGAGCAGATCCTGTATGTTTGAGGACCCAAAAATGAGTTAAGTGTACTTGGAAAGTAAATGTCAATTTTAAACTTCCTGTGTATCTAAAGGGCATTTGTCTGTCATTTGATATTTACTTACAACATCTTTTTAGCTGTATATAACTGATAAATTTGTTTACACAGGGACATGGATACTATTTTTTGAAATGTTTGTAGTCAGACTTATTATTGTGATCTGACTCAGAAAACTGACATCTATACCACATTTCTTATGGCTTAAAGTAACTAAGCAGTATTTTTCAGTTGTCGCTGCTCGCAGGATTATGGGTTATTCTTACTGTGGAACACCGTCTAAGAATCAGCTTTTCTGAATGGACATGAACCCATTACATATGATGATGCTCTACTGAAAGTGGGTGGAAAATTGCCTGACAAAAAAGGTATTTCATTGACTGATTTATTTATTTTTTAAAGATATACCAGGAGCTATTTATATGGTTGCCATGGCATCCTGCTTTGAACAGACATGAAGCAGCCGAAGTGACCAGTAGAGTTTCCCAGTCTACCGTGATGAGCAAAAATCCAGGCAGTGGGCTATGAACCCATTAAGAAGCAGGGCATTATGGGAACACACCTTGTTGCTGTGTCTGTTGCTATAGTAACCCACGTATCTTATCTGTTGACAAGTCTCTTTCAATCTGTTTGACAGTGTTTGTGAGCAAACTGAGCAATTGGCTGTGATTAAGAAGAGTCTTATTCTAGTCATAAAGCCTTTTCGTTTCATTTAGACTGAGTAATTTGGTTTTACAACAGTTTCAGACTGGATTGCTCTGTCATCGTTTTACGCTCAATTTGGCCCAGGAAACAAAACCAAATGATCTCCTGAATTGTGTGTCGTTGAAATCACAGAACATACTTGAATTAGAACTTTTACTCCCAGCCTTTGTTTACAACATCTTTAGATCTGTATCAAATAGAGAAATGTGTGATTGTGTAAAACCGAAGATTTGGTGATGCTTAAATGGTAGAAGTGGTAGATTTTAAGTAATAACTTAAGTCATTTTCACATAAAAATTTCACCTTTTTCTGCCTGATTGACAATTACTTTTAAAACTATTCAGATTACATCAAGGCCCTAAAACCTTTTTTCAATCCAGTATTAAAGGTTTTCTTGGGTGTGGGTGCCTGGTGCATGAGAAGGGCCTTTTTCAGGTTTTGCATTTGTTTGAAACAACAGATGCAAAAGTGATCATTGATCATGAATGTGGGTGGAACAAATGATGATCAAGGCGGTGCAGTTTCACCCACACACTGATTAACTCATGATGTCAGGGATATATAAGAAACCAGTGGCGGCTGGTGGTGGACTAACAGATATATAATAAAACGCTGCAGTTTAGATTTCAACAACAGAAGCATCCAATTTGAAATCAAGAAAACCTGCTATAAATTGACATTGTCCTTTTTCCTCACAAAGACAACCTTAAAGCAAACCACCACCAAAAGCCAAGCTCACACAGAGCCTCTGTCAGTTGTCCAACACTGCAAGGATTTCAGCTTTAATTATTTCAGATGATTTTTCCCAGTCAAACAGCTTTAAATAACACTGCACCACACTCCTTGACACAACTAGTAATCACACTGATAAGGTCAAATCAAACAATACACGATATATTGGAAAGTGCTTCTTCTTTTTAAAATGAATCCTAACTTATTTAAAGAGAAGCTCACTCTGATGACTTTTCTGGGATCCAAAAATGTAAATAACCACCTCGTTAAAGATCTGTTAGCTACACTTGCTGTTAGCCAGTCCTTTCACTGAAACCAGGTCACAGGAAAACTTTGGTTTTGCCACTTTTCCTCTTTTTGAATATCCTTTGGTCCATCTGCCTCCAACCTCTTTACTTCCGGTCCCCCCGCCCCCCCAAGACATTAAGAAAAATGGGTGAGAAATTTAAAAATCCACCTTGTTTATGTTTATCTTGGTTGCCACCGTAACTACTCAGTTTCGCCAAACCACACCCATGTACGCTCATGCTCGAGGCACGTTATTGTCTGTCCACCCTCACTAGCTAAAGCCTGAGGCCCTGGGCTGACCCTGGGCTGAACTAAATTAGCTCAAATGTATGGCGTGATTTTTGTGCCACCAGGTTGAGCGCACAGTGCCACTGATTTGATATGTACATACTGTGTGATATACATACACACATATATATATATATATATATATATATATATATATATATATATATAAGGTAGTGGAGAATGACCGAGCTAAGATCCTGTGGGACTTCCAGATCCAGACAGACAAAATGGTAATGGCGAACCAACCGGACATTGTGGTGGTGGATAAACAACAGAGGAAAGCAGTTGTGGTGGATGTAGCAATACCGAGTGATTGCA
>NC_051431.1:31598017-31607750 GCF_001649575.2 Kryptolebias marmoratus | reverse complement strand
GCTCAGAGGATGAAACAAAGACCACCCGTGGAGGGTGAGAAGGGAATGTTTATGTATATATATATATATGTGTGTGTGTGTGTGTAAAAAGGACATAGGTTCATTAATGCCCCCTGTATAGATATAGATAAATGTTCAATACCCCCACCCCCTGTATAAATATATTAGTGTATAAATGTTCATCGATTTCAATATAAAAACAATTAATCAAAATCAGTTAAATGTGAATGTTTGTGCTCTTTATTCAGAAAATCCACATTGCATCTACATTTCAGGATGTGGTTATGACAGACACAGATTAAATGTTAAATATTTCTATACTTATCACCACAGTAATAGTGTTACACATGTTAGTAGCTCTAAACACTCAAATGAATGCATGTTGGTTTGGTGCTTACCATAAAAACTTTAAGGAGTAAACGTTTTTAGTAATCGCGTTAAAAGTTACAAACGGTGTCCGTTTGTTTTCCAAATGTATTAGTGTGTGTAAATGACAGGCATTAACTTAAAACACTTTGTAGATCGGTGCTTTATGAAGTTCAGTCCGTTTCCTTGGAGTAGCAGGTCTGACACATCCAATATGGAGGCAATCATACATTTTATTACAGTATTTAAAAGAAAGTTGCCTATATTGAAAATGACAGTAAGTAATCACCATAAGTAATGACATACATTTGTATACTTAAATAAATATTCTTAGGCTGTAAAATTTTAAAAACGACCCTGTTATCTTCTCTCGTGTCTTTCAGAACTCTTTCAGTTTTGAAACTTGGTGCAGCCCTTTGATTTACTGCTTGTGATTGGCTGTTTTTCATCGAACTGAACGTAGCCATGCTTTGATTGGATGAAAAAGGCCAGTCTGTGATTGGCTGGTGGCGTGGCTCGTTTCCATCTAACTTAAAGTAGCGAGCGCAGAGAGAGCCGAGCGTAAGCAGCATGTCCAAGCACCTATGAGCGAGCGTGTGTGAGATTCATACATACACGCTTAAAATCTTTGTTCCCTCAGATAGATCTGGGCCCTCAAATCAGTGGCACTGCGCACTCAACCTGGGGACACAAAAATCACGCCATACAAATGAGCAGACAAGACCTCTGTCCATCATTCTGGACGGAGAAAGAAATTAGATCATTGTTAGCCCTTTGGAAAGACTCTGGGGTTTTTCTCAAGACTGTTTGTTTGGCACCAGTTTTGTTGTAATTTTCACAAAAAGTGATACAGTATTTTTAATTTCTGTTTATTTCAAATTTTAACATTTTTATTGTAAACACCAGGAAGGGCTTAGCCCAGCCGTCCCTGCAAGAAATATATATATACACACACACGTGTATGTATGTGTGTGTGTGTGTATATAAACAACATTATATTTGATTCATCCAGATTTACACCTAATATCATGTCCTGATCATGCATCCTCTCAAACATAAAAACAAACAAAATGTTCCCCCCTCTTACCTGAACTAAATGAGCAATAAAAAGGAGTCAAAATGCTACATAAAGTCACATAAGATTCTGTGGCATCAGAACAGAACTATCTTACCCACTTTCTCTGGTGTTCCCACAGTTTTGTTTTTGGTATTGTTGTAGAACGTGGCAGTGGCTCTGTTGGTGTTTTTTCACAGAATCACAAGTCTCTGTTGTGGCTCCAAACTATGAAACCTGGTCCTGGTTTTTGAACTACTAAATGCAAACGCAAATCTTTTGCAATAAAAGTTGCAACAGACTTTGTAATTTGCTTTAAGTTAAGTGGAAATGTGATGTTGTCTTGTTATCAGTGGCAGCTAGTATCTACCACCTGCTTTTTTGTCTTCCTCTGTGTAGAATTGTGTAAAACTTGCATATAGTATTGCTCTTGACAACATACTTTTCCCTTTACCTTCATAGAATCCAAAATGCTTCAAAACAATGGCTTTAAATGCAGAATGTAAGCCTTGATCTCCATCTGTGTGCAAATAATAAACTGCACTTTTACAGTTTTATCTTTTGCTTTCCTCCACATGATTGTATTAATATTAAATATTTTGATTTTTGACCTTTTTAAACTCGAGTCCTAATGGTTCATACCTGCATTAAATGGATTCATACCCTAGCCCTTCCTTGCTATGGAGGTTTTGTTCTCCACAGCTCCCTGCATCCAGAAGACCATCCACACTTTGTTAACATCATTCACTGTGAAGGAGATGAAAGTTATCATGTTTTCTTCCAGATTCCACCTTTTTCTCTGGTCGGTGTGCTGAGATCTTTGTACATGGAAAGAGCGTCGGCCATCTTGGAGTCCTCCATCCAGATGTTATTGAGCGCTTTGAGCTGACCATGCCCTGTTCTGCCCTGGAGATGGACATCGAGCTGTTCCTGTGATTTTTTTTAATATTCTTAAACATCTATTCCAAACTCACATGACAAAGATTTAAGAAATAAAATAGATGCTAAATGAATCGAACATATCTGAAATATGTTGTTTATGTGGTTGGTTTGTGGTGAAAATGATCACTTAATGCATGAAAATTTGAAGCATGATGATGTAAAATCACTGTTTTCTATGAAGTAACAAGAATTAAAAATGGACATGAGTTTTCTTTGTGAGTCTGTGTGTATGGTGGGAGGTTACCTGCTCGTATGCCTTGGTTTGTGCATGCTAATGAAACTCAGTCACTTATTTCTTGTTGATTTGACTTTTTCAGTGGCCACACCACGGAAACCCTTCTCACACATGACGTTCCTATGCAGGAAACCATCAAGCGCCAGTTCCAAACACAAGGTGAATCCCAGCAGGCGCCCCCATCCCACCCACCTTCCACTAAAAACGTCTTTGGTGACATGAACACTCAGAGAGGCCTCAAAGCCCTGAATGATTTCCTGGCCAACAAAAGCTACATTGACGGTTTTGTGGCATCCCAGGCTGACGCTGCGGTGTTCGATACCATCCCTTCCCCCCCCTCACAGTCCTTCTGCCATCTCAGGCGCTGGTACAACCACATTAGGTCCTTCCACTTGGAGAGAGCATGTCTCCCATCAGCCAAGGGTCAGTCTGTAGTCCCACCTACTCCCCCCACCTCGACCAACAACCCCAGCGACGATGACATTGGCCTTTTAGGCTCCAGTGAAGAAGCGGAGAGCTCAGAGGTGGCTAAAATGAGGGAGCAGCACCTGGGTAAACATACCACCCAGGGGCAAGTGCTCGTTGCTAAGACCTACATTGTGCTTGATGTAAAACCCTGGGATGAAGAGACAGACATGGCCAAGCTGGAGGAGTGCATCCGCAGCGTCAGCATGGATGGGCTGCTGTGGGGGCAGTCCAAACTGGTGCCAGTAGGCTACGGCGTGAAGAATCTGCAGATAGACTGCGTGGTAGAGGATGATAAAGTGGGCACAGAGCTGCTGGAGGAAGCCATCACTGCCTTTCAGAAATATGTTCAATCTGTGGATGTGGCTGCTTGTAAGAAGATCTGATCTAATGATTTAATGGTTTTCTGGTCTTGGCTGGCATTATATCATGTCTTATAAAACAGTGCCTGTTTTCACACCATCTTGTTTGAAAAAACACAAACTCAGTCACTTGAATTAAAAGATACTCCTTGTCTTTTGTTACGATTAAAAGACATCTAATAAAGCCATTAGAACTTTGAATCCTTTGAAGCTTTTTTGGAGTGAATGCTTTCTATCGAGTAGAAGTACACATTTTAGCATTTAACTTGAATCTGTTGACAATTCAAAGAGAAATAGTTGCATACAGTGGACTGACAGGTGCTCCAACCTGGGAGGATTAAAGTTGATTCTTCTGCTACATGCTTGTCAAAGTTAACAGGAGAACGAAAACTACAAGAGTCTGACATTAGCACAACAGAAAAACTTTATTCCCATGAACCAGCTTGTTTTTTTCTGCTCAGTCACACTGTCATTCACACTGAGAATTTATAGTTACATTTTTTAATGCATCATAAAATAAATATGAGGTCTATTGTTCAGATAAATTCACATCAGACTTGCAGGATGTTGAGAGGTCAGAGCAGTCCAAGTAGAGCAAAGATTCGGTTAACTAAAATAGAGTTCACAAGTCCAACAGCTGTATATGTGGCAAACTTAGAAGGCACTTCAATCTCCTTCCTCCTCCTGGCGCTCTCATTAGTTGGTGGAACCCTGTACCAGGCATATAACATGTTCAGACTCAGTGTTTTCACAATCTGCCTAGTTCCCACCAGTGCCACCACTCCAACCAGGAAGCGTGCAGCACCTAAGGCCGCAGACAGGGCTGTCACTGTGGGGAGGGGCACAGGTAACAGCCCCTGGGGCTCAAATGTCTGACCAAGCTGCTCGTTCACCCAGTATCCCACTGAGCAGCCAGCGCACACGCCCAGAATGGTGGTTGTGTCCCCTCTCGTGGTGGTGTAATGATCCAGTTCCGGGTATGTGTGGCTGAGGAAGAGGAGTAGTGACAGAGCTACAATGGGAGAGAAGGGGCTTGTCAGCTGAAAGGTGTCAAAAGAGTCCCAGAAAGGATAAGTGAGCAGAATGATGACGGCAGAGATCAACAAGCCGCAGACCACGTCCTAAAAGCAGAACAATGACAGCATTTGTTCAGAAACACTTCAAATGAGAAATTCTCTTCCTCTGCATATCTGATCAGCTTCAGACAAAAACAGCTACATTTATTCTGATGAAGAAAGTTAAACAAAGGAATTTACCATGGTTTAGTTAGCAGAGCCAGTCTATGAGCTTAGTGTCAGAGCTAAACTTAACCAAATGAGTACAACTAAACAGGTTTTTGTGAATTTCATATATGGCACAAGTGTCAAACTCCATTCCTCGGGGTCGCTCTCCTGCATGTTTTAGACGTGTTCTTGCTTTAAAACACCTGGTTTAAATAAATGACTTGTTAACATGCTCCTGGAGAACCTGATGATTTGGTGAGGAGGTGATTAAACCATTTGAATCAGGTGTGTTGGAGCAGGAAAACCTAAAACCTCCAGGACAGCGGCCCTCGAGGCCTGGAGTCTGACACCCCTGTTTTATGGCATACCACTTTTTCACCTACTCTTTTTGAAGTGATTTAACGAGTCCCTTTTTACCACAGCAAGTTTGACAAACCCAAATGAAGAGTTAAGATGTATTTGGTTGAATAGCTCTCTACTCCTGCTTGTTAACTGGACAAGCTGTGTTGTGAAGTCTAACCTTTGTGTCAGTGTCGGTGATCATGAAATTTCCTTTACAATCAGATGTTCTGCAAGCATGTAAACCAACAGAACAGACATGAGTCAGACACCAGTGGGCTACATTGTTAGGGGAAGATAAATTATGCACCTAGACATACATTTGTCAAGAATTTTGTAGCATTCTCGTTGCCAATCAAGTGGAAAGAAGTCTGTGTTAAACAGATTATTATAGAACTAAATCAGGGTGCCATACAGTGGATTGCAAAAGTATTCTTTGGTATTCTTTCTATTTTGATGCCTAATAACCAGAAATTTAAATAAATTTTCAATTTGATTATATGTAATGGACACACACAAAATAATAATGAGGTTAATAAAGTTTTTTTTAATAGTTACAAAAAAACAAAACCCCTGAAAAGTGGTGTGTGCATATGTATTCACCCTCCTTTGCTTTGAATATACACATAATTTGTTTAATAAGATCCACTTGTGGGCAGTCTAAAGTTCATCTGATCTGTTTATATACGCACCTGTAGTGCAACATCTGAAAGTAGAAAGGGCTATCTCCAATAAAGAGACAACCAAGGAACTCTCCACACAGGTCAGAGACAACCTTCTGGAGAAGTACAATTCTGGGCGTGTTTATTAAGAAAGCACCATTAAATCCATTATTAGGAAATAAAGCAGAAAAAGTCATGCTACCACAGCAACCTGCCAACAAAGGGTCAGACCAGGTAAGGCAGGCAATCATCAGAGAAACATCCAAGATGCCAAATACAACCTTGATATTTGGATAACAAAAATAACTTTAATGGAGCTGAGCAGCTCTTTTGCAGAGATGGGAGAATATAAACTGCACAGAGCTGGGCTTCATGGAAGAAGCAACATCCATGTCTTTTTCTCTGCCAGTGTCCTGTTTGAGTCTTCCAGAGATTTGAGACGAGAAATGGAGGTTGACGTTCCAGCAGGACAGTGACCCCAAGCTCTACCCTGAAGCAGCACTCTAGTGGTTTAAGGAGAAAAAGTTAAATATCCTTGAATGGTCCTGTAAACGCCCAAACCTCAGTCCAACTGAGAATCTCTGGTTCGATTTCAGCAGCACCATCCATGAAGGAGCTGCAGCAGTTCTGTCATGACGAATGGAGAAGAATTCCAGTGCTTAGATGGACCTGAAGAGGCTTGATGCTGGAGCTGCTGCAAAAGGTAGATCTAAAAGTGGGAAAACCTATGCATGCACCATTTTTCAGTTTTATATTTTTTTAGAAATATTAAACAAGTTTTTTCTTCATTTAACCCAATTAATCTGGAGTATTCGTGTGTTCATTACTTCTAAGTAAATTGAAAATCTATTTACAGTCCAGCTTCTAAAGCAACAAAATAAAATACAAAGAGGAGTCCTTTGGTCAACTTGCTGTAGACTAATTAGTTTCCATTCCATAAAAGCCAGTTTTAAATGTTTGACTCGTTCTAAGTCACAGAGCTAAATATTAAATGATTACAGTCAACATCTACAGCACATTCCAGGACTGAGTAAATAGCTCACCTGGACACAGATATGACCCCTGTATTAGCTTTGATGTTTCATATGAAAACTGGGTGTGATTGTGTGAAGTGAATGGCTCACCAGAACTGAGTGCATCCCAGTGTAGAGACGGCTCAGACACACCAAGGATGACAGCGTCACTGCAATCAGCAGACCAATCTCAAACTGGAACTGACACACACACACACAAAAAAAGAAATGCATTTTTGACACCTCGCTGATTGAATGTTGTCAGTGAAACGTCTCAATGCAGAATGCTATGAGCCTGGTTGGCACATATATCCCCAAATAAACACAGAATAAGCTCATTACTTTGTGATACTAGAGATTTGAGACTGGAAGATTAATCTTCCAGCAGGACAATGACCCTAAACACACATATTGTCCCTGTAAACAAACGTCTTGACTTCTTATGGTGTATGATGGAGCTTTAAGATTAAGACTTTACTTTTTGATAAATTAGGGTTGGCTTGGGTTTCCTGATGTAACTTTTAGTTATACTGCTGTAGACTAAAGTCCACTTGAAGTTGGCAGTCATTCATATGGTTGTGGGATGAAAATTCCATCATGCCACTTCGCCAACTGTTTCTGACAGTGGTTTGTGCCAAGTATTGTGTGATTGGTCAGAAGTTGTTTATGCAGAGTCAATATGCTTCTGCTGGTCTGCTGAGAAGCAGCTGACAAGGCTGTTAGAAAATACAGCCGTCTTTACTACTGTTCCCATAAAACTTATAAACCTATGAACTTCTAAAGACGGCATGGAGACAGGCAGCTCTTTGTGGATGTGATTGTCTCAGACTGTTTAGTTTAGTAAACACATCTGGTCAGGGTTAGGGAAGCAAAGTTCTATATTAGGACAGGAAGAACCCCATTTTAATGCTGTTGGAGGAAGGAGGAGCTTCCTGCGAGTTCTGAGCCGAGTGTCTCGTGGACTATAAACAGTGTGCATGAAGACGAAACATCTTGCAACCACGTGACCACGAACTGACTATGCTGACTACATTTAGCTGATGTCTTTATTCTCTCTTCTCTGCTCTTATTGCTATCATTACACTTCACCTGAACTGGCCATTCTGTGTTCGTCTGTCCTCTCTAACTCCAGCTAGTCGAGGCAGATGGCTGCCCATCCTGAGTGTGGTTCTGCTGAAGGTTTCTTCCAAGAAAAAGAAAAAACCCTCCCACAGAGAGTCATTCCTTTCAACTGTCACAGACATGCTGCTCAGGGTGGAGGACTGGGACAAAGTGAGGATTCTTTGTCCTGGAGTTAAACTCCTCTGCATATCATCACCTCTCTACTTCTTCTGCCTCTTGATTCTATTCTGTTCTCAAAGCTGCTGCCTTAGGTAAAGCAAGGCTGGGGAAAGGATGGTCTTTGTTGTCATTATACCGGGAGGTACAAGGAAAACTAAATTAAATTTATTCGCCTCTCAGTTTAAAAACAGGGAGAAGAGAAACATTGTGTATTCATTCACCTTCTCTGCCCCCCCTGCCTTCTTTTTCAGTTGCTTCCTGCCTTTTGCAGCTGGAAGCCTGAAGTGGTAGTTTATGAAGAGTTTTTTTTTTTTAATGAATGGCCACAAAAGATGCAAGGGAGAAGAGGGGGTCACTCTGTGACTGACTGCTGTGACCTCTGACCTGCTTCGGGAACAGGCCAAGTTGCCGCAAGGACTCGAGGGCTATTCAGGGTCGTTAGTCATCCATAGCTATGCACGCTCTTTTCTTTCAAGCAATTCATTGAAGAATTTTAGGGCACAGCAAAGTACTCTACTGTACATGCTTGTCTCAGTTGTTGATCCAATTTCTCTGACCTGGGGAACAAAAAGCAAGTGGAAATGTTCTCACCACAAATCAGTCTGACAGTTCTAGAGGCCGTAAACTGGTAACTAAAGATTTGTGTATGATTGAGCCTTTAGGTGTTTTATTTATTTTATTTTATGAAGATACTAATTTGGTCTGACTAATTGAACACTAACTGGTGCCTTGTTAATTACTGAAGCAATTCAGGAAAGTCCATTGCAGCTCAAAATCTCAAAATATTGTTTAAGAATCTTTCCTACTCTATTCTGAAGTATTTTATCTGCTTTCATAAATGTTAGGTACAACATACAATTAGTTTCACACAGTGGCATGCATCATTATACACACTGGTTTGTAGTGGCAAGTTTTTGTATTTTTACTAGATCATATTGTTGGTAATTATATGTGTTCTACCACATCTAGGTATCAGAATAACTGGTTGACCCCAGGCTGAACAATACTAATCACGAAAGGTCCTGCCTGTATCTTACATCCCGCTACCATGTTCTGCACTCTCAGGCATCTTTACACAGCCTGCATCTTGGGTCCTGCCTGGTATCATAGACCCCGGCCTCTGTTGCTCTTATGCTGCCATGATTAGTGCCTCTGTGCTGTCCTTCAGTCCAGCCCTTTCTAGTCACATCTTCTAGCAGACTTTCAGAGGGTACGTTGTTGCTTAGCCTTGGCAAAGGCTGCAGGTCGTAGGTATCTAGCTTGGTCACAATCTTACTTCTCAGGTCAGCTGCCTTTGTACTCAGGTCCTCAGGGCTCAGTGGGGCTTGGTACCCATACATGGTGGGGATGATGATAGTATCTCCCCTGACCTGTCGTCTTGGTGACCCCTTGCCGTAGCATCGTTGTTGTATCTCATCAATCTCTAGGTGTGATAGCAGGTTTCACTCTCAAATGTTGGAACACTGGGTTCAAAGTTGTTTTGTAGTCAATTTGGATGATGGGTACCTATGTCTCCATAGATCCCACATCCTTCCCATATAGCCCCTCTCTCTAGGTTTGCTCATATAGTAGCATTCCAACAGTGTTGAGTTCTCTGCCCTTGTCCATGAATGTCTTGTTCCAGTAGTCCATTTCTCATCAGAGTGTCCTGGTTCCCCAACATCTGACGTGAACCTTGTTTTATATATATACACACATCTATCTATCTATCTATCTATCTATCTATCTATCTATCTATCTATCTATCTATCTATCTATCTATCTATCTATCTATCTATCTATCTATCTATC
>NC_051431.1:31584411-31597917 GCF_001649575.2 Kryptolebias marmoratus | reverse complement strand
GAGAATGGGGAAGAGAGAGAGTAACTGAAGAGAAGTGAATGGTGGCTGAGGCACAGGGAAGAAACAACTAAAATACACAAACTGAAACATGAAGACAAAACAAAATACAAAAACCCAGATCCTAACAGATTACAAGATTACAAGCATGTTTTAAAGACATGAAAACCTGGATGATTCTTAATTTTCTGCTCTTGAACAGAGGTGGTGGCTTTCGGACCTGAGCAGCTTAGGAACAAAATTTGCAGCCTTTCACTTCCAGTTTCTGTCCGTGAGGCTGACACCCCAAGACTAGGCTTAAGACTTTCCCTTTTGATCAATCCTATAGTTAGGGTTGGCTTGGGTTTCCTGAGCTATCTCTTAGGCTTAGAAAATTCTCTTGGAGCAGCATTTTGGAACAACTGAAGAATTTTTAGAGAGTTTTTTGGATACCCAGATAATAACAAATTACAATACCCAGTATAAAATTGATAAATGCATTTTTTTCTGCATCATTTTGGAACAAGTGTACAATTTTAGTGATATTGCACAGGTGTAAAAAAGTGGTCCATGTAACACTTTAAGTGGGGGGTTAAATGACATCTGATCAAAAATAACACAGAGCTTCTTTACATTAGAACTGGAGGCCAGATTAAGGCCATCCAGAGGAAGTGAAAGGCTGCAAAGTTTGTTTCTATGATGCTCATGTCCAAAAACTACAACAAACTACTCTATCCATTCCTTTAGTGCTTAGAGTGGAGAGGGCTTGGTGAGCAGGTCTGTGTGAATCTGCATCTCTTCACATATGTCTTTCATCTTCCAACTGCCCATACACAAACAGGACTTTTTTTCTGCAGTGGATTCTCCTCAGCTGGAGACAGGATGCAGGATGCAGGATGCAAATGCAACAAAGTAGTCCACATTGTCTGAGTGCAACTGTGTCAGAGGAAATTTCAACCCATAGTCTGAGGCATCTGTTGTGATGACTTTTTGCAGTTCAGAGTTGTAGATGGCAAGTCTCTGGCTTTTCAGGAGCATTGTTCTGAGATCATTGAAACTTTTATTTGCTGCATCAGTCCATTTTAGTTTAGCTTGAGTATTTGTTCAAAGTAGCTCTTGCAGTGCTGTGACAATTTAACAATGAACCAAAATTAGAAAAATAATGGTTTTACGCAAAACTTCCTTCTTTATGCATGATGAATGTTTTATGTATTTATTTAATTTACTACTTTTAGGGAAACCATTCAGTTGTTTTGTGAAATGTTGCCAGTTTGGTAGTACACATTCTGACTCTACCATTGATGAAGGCAAATGCAGCCATTTAGCCTTAAGGGATAAAAGTTCATGTTTTACATTGTTAAAATTATGCATTTTGCCAATTTCCTGAATGAGAAAAGGCAGTTTAATTTTAATCTGATTTACTCATGCTCACCTGGACTCTGGAGGGGGCACTCAGTAAAAGTGTGAAGAAGATGGCGGTGGCAGCCATGGCGTGAGTAGAGGGCAGTCCATACTCTGCGTCTACGCGTGTTTCCAGCTTCACCACAGGTGGTGAGGAAGGCCGAGGTAGCTTCAGTACGTCCTTCATCACCTGGCCGATGTACATCACCAACTGGAGCAGACGGAGAGGTTGGTCTCTTACACTTGTAGTGTTCTGTAGCATTTTTGTGGGTCAACACTGAACCTTTTCACTAGTTCAGACAGTGTAGATTGGTCATCTACATCTTGTTGCAATAACTTCACAGGATTTTTACAAGCAGAAAATTTCTGAAGAAACATTGAAGGATGCCAATGCAACTACTGCTGAAGAATTTCAACATTACTTCATAATAATCTAATCTAAGAAAAAAAAAATTAGATTTTGATGTATGAACTGTGTAAGAAGTATAAAGAAAACCAAGATCAAAAGAAATGTTTCAGATGCTGCCAGTGGCTCATGGTTACCATGGTAACCATTGCTCTCAGACAGCCACATTAATGAAAGGCAGACAAAAACAATGACTTAAACAGTCACTATGCAAAAACTAAGTTGGCTCTTCAAAATTATGAACTGTGAGCAGCAGAAGACTGATGGTCTACAATATTTTATGTAGAAGATATGAAAAAAAACCCTCCACTTTTAGTTTTAAAGAGTATAATTTGAACTAAAATACTCTCTGCATTCTGGGGAGGATTTAAGAGAAAACTGCAAATCTATAGCAGTGAGAGGCACACAGGGTGAAAGAAGACAAAAATGCCTATGTTTTGATGAATAATTTGTATGTGTACCAAAAAGAGCCTTGGAAGAAAGGTTTGTTTAGAAAAGATTCAACAGTTTTAGGCAGCTCAAAAGTGAGTGTGTGACATCAAAGTTGAATATTCTGAGGAGAAATCTGTAATCTGTAAAATTCATAAAACTTAAACTATTATTGTGTAAAAAAGAAATTAAGAAATTAAAATCCCAGTTCAGACCTGTAAAATCCAATCTTTAAACTCTGAATGATGTTTCCACTGTGGAGTTAGTTTGAGCTGTAGAGCTCCAAAGAGAAGTAGGCTTCCTCATGTGTTTGGACAAAATCCCATTGATTTCCATTTTTTTCCTCATAAATTCTTGCAGATTTTGTCTATGTTATGCAACCTATCAATACTTTTTTTTTTTAACGTGTCCTGTCTGGGTGTGTGGCACTCAGAATTGTCGTCTGAATGTCAAGGTAAGACCCAACAGATTTGCTTTCACAAGCGGAACATTATGGCTTTCGACATGATGTTCCCCTTGATATATGAAACTTTATTAAAAATTACTTTGGGTTTATTTCAATTGTAATGGACACAAAGATGAGAAAGTGGAAAAAAGAGATGGAGGAAAAGGTGTGAAGAGAAAAAAGGTGATAGAAGTAGAAGAGAAAAAGAAAAGCATAGAGATAAAACAAGTCAACACCCTTGACATCTGCCTCGGGACCTACGGAAAGAGAAAACAAAACAAGGAATCCACAACAACAAAAAACATATGCAGTATATAATAATAGTTATAACTTCAATGGAAAGTACACGCTGCACGGTAATACAAGAGGGTATTTAGTGACAACCGCAGCCCAGCTGAAAGTGGATCTGACAGACACCTGAATCTAGATACCCGTGCGTGCCTGCACCTATAAGGTTTCTCCCTAGGAGTATTTGGTAGTGAGTGTAGGGGCCAGCAGATCCACCCCCCAGGACACGAGGAAGAGCGGAGGCACAGACACCCAGTGGCCCCCAGAGCCCGGAGCCCCGGGGACCCCCGCAGGGACAACCGGACCCAAAGGGGCAGCCTAACCCTGGACCCAGGAGATGGTCCCCTTCTCTCTGGGGTGGAGAGGAGCAGACAGCCCAACCCTCCGCCGTAGGGGCAGAGTAGCCCATGAGCCAAGAGGAGAGCCAGGTGCCACCCGGACAACCCCGGCCCAGCTGCCAGCCCCGACCCCATCTAGAGACAGGCAAGGAAGAGTCCACCCAGCCCCGACGAGCCAGCCAGCCAGAGCAGCCCCAGGGCAAAGCAGCCCAACCCCCCAGCGAGCCCCAATCCACCCTGCAGATGCCCCGCCCACACAAGCCCTGAGGTCCCCCCAAGGGGCCACCTCCAACCAGCGCACCGAACATGCACCCACGAACACAGACGCCACAAATCCCTCACCCACAGGTGGGTGCACCCGTGGAAGGGCCACAGGTCCTAAAAGCCAGCCAGAATACACCCCATCAACGCGAGCCCAGCACACAGCCCCACCTCAGGGGCCCCGCCGCCCCCTGCAACCCCTCCACAGCTCCTCCTACAATCCTCTGTGGCACACCCAACCAGCAAGGCCGACATCCTTCCGATGGTGTGACCAGCAGGGTAGAAGAACAGGGAGCCGCCAAGCCAACCCGTCCACGCCAGCAACCCCAGGCTGCCCATGAAACAACACATGAGCCAGCACCAGCTAGAGACCCACATCCGAGCCCACCCACCAATCCAGGCCAAGTACAACCCGCCAGCCACCCCGCGCCACCACAAGGTGCACACCACTGTCCCACCCGCCCGACAACGATCGCAGACCAGCCCCGGGCCAGGGGTCAGAGCAGCAGAGGAAGGCCAGACATGAGCACCAAAGACCGTACACCCCACCAATCCCACACCACAGACCCAGAGACGCTCAAGCATGCCGGCAGAACACCCCCACCCACACAGCACCCCCCACCCCCACCCACGGCGAACGCCACCCCAAGCGGACCGGCCAACCCCTGCCAAGGCAGAGCCACACCCCGATCGCCGCCATACACCGCCAGACAGCCAGGCAGACTCCCAGCCAACCCCCCACCGGAGCATGACAGCCCCCTGGCCAAAGAGTTGGCCATCGCAACCAGGAGCCACGAACCAAAGAACCAAACAATCCCGGGAGAGCCAGAGCGCTGACACCCCCTCCCCCATCGCCCCCCAACCTATCATTAGTAAAAGTCATAGCACGCTATTCCCAATCGAACCACATGTTTTATTTTCAAGCTGCATAACATCCAAGACAAAGCTTTTTGACCAGACTATTGTACAGGTGCTTCATTGTTTATGCATTGGTACTATTAAATTAAATACCAAAAGGTGAAAAGTAAAAAAAATAAATCAATTAAAAAAAAGAGAAGAACATAAAAGAAATTAAAAATTTGTGTAGTTTGTGCACACACACACACACACACACACACACACTTTCATAAATAACTAATCAGAATCTTCACTTAAAGAACAAAACAAAAACAGCTATTGCATTGTAAGAACAGATTTGCTGACACACCGTCTCCAGTGGGCTGATACAAAAGCTCTATACTGTATAGTAAATAAATAAATAAATAAATAAGTGTATGGTGCAGATGTGTATGTGGGTGGTGTGTATAAGTCTTGTATGTGTGTGTCCACTCACATGTGCAGCCTATTCTCTGTCATGCAGATCCCCAGCAGCCTGGTTTATTTAAAGCTCTGCCTTGTATATTTAATGAAGGGCTGTCTTAGTGAGGAGCAGGGAGGCAGTGGGCACACAGGGAGAAGGAGACTAATGTGTGTGTTTAAGGAAAAGAACAGAAAGGTTGTTATTACGCTCTCTATTGACAGAAAGGTTGCTATTATGCTGTCTATTGACACTGTAATCAGGAAGTGCATGTTACCATGGCAAGTGGGATCTGAAAGTAGCTCTATTGATCCCCTGTTAGAGGGGAAACTTGAGAGACAGATGCAGAGGCGCACAGATCTTTCCCTGTGAGTGCAGGCAGAGACTGGACAAGATTCACTTTCCTTTAGGCACAAAGACATTATTAGAACTCAGCACTAATGTTGGAAAATAAGACGCTCTGCATTTTGGGGTCATCACACAAACACTGGATGAGACTGAGCACTCAGCTTCTTGTATACCAAACCAAACCCAACAGGACCGAAACATTCAACACAAAAGAGGCAGCTATGGATTCTGAACATTTACAACCATGCGGTAGCTTGAGCTAACTAGTGCTAGAAGTAGTAACAAAGTAACATGTACGAATAAAACACAACAAATATTAATTACTACAAGTAAAAGTTGTGAACTATAATAGGCATCCTAGCAAAAAATGCCCCAGTGACTATGTTACTAGTATACCTTATATCACTACAAGTTATAATTAATGAAGGTAAAGCCCAACTACACATTAGGCTAAAACTAATAACTATTGGCGTTGTTGAATAAACTGCTTTGGTTTGTAAAGATTCTGAAAAGTAGTATAGGAGTAAATGTTGGCTAACTTCTTAATGATCAAGAGCAGTGGGGGAAAATAGCTTATTAATTAAGAAATTTAAAGAGATGGAAACAAACATTTAACTTGTTCAGTAATCCAAGTGTTACCACTCTCCATTCCTAAAAGATTTTACAGAATAAATTAGTTCAAATTAGGAGAATCAAGGAAAAAACACACAATGAAGAAACATAACCAACAGTCATGTTCTGAATGAAAACAACCAAATAAAAAGTCTATGAAACTGAACTAGCCTGGCTCTCTCTATCAAATATATCTCATTTGTTTAATGAAATGTGTTGAAATTAGGTAGACTAGACGGCTTTTGGCAACATGCTTACAGTGGGGCTATCAATGAGATCGCTTCCTACATGTTGGGGGTTTGAATGCACTTAGTACAGATTAGGGATTACTGGTCAGAAATTGTTCATTTTATTTGTAAGACAAAGTCTTAGTTATTTTTGACAAACACACAAAATAAAACAAATGTTTGCCTAATGGCTCAGCAAATGCTAAGATATGGTTTTCAGTTCATAAAACTGAAAGACATTACTGTCCATGTCCATTGTTCAGAAGAGTTATAGTCAGTACATAAATGTGTAAAGTTTATGCATTTGAAGAGAGATCACCTAGTTTTCAGTTGATGCTAAGATGATCATTGCCTGGTTTTAGCGTTCTCACACTCACATGGTAGTGATAGATTTATTATCTAAAGTCTTAAAAATAACATTTGTTTATAAGGATGTTTAGCACAACTAACGTTGGTGGCAGTCATCACTGAAACAGTACTCTTATGTAGGGTTCTTCAGCAGATATGCATGGAAGCCTTTTCATGGTTTAAAACAGGGAGGACCAAACTTTAATGTAACGAACGAACAGCGACCACAACCCAGCGGCGAGAACACACACACAACACAACACAATAATGAACCGACACCAGTGACTGAAGGAGGGGTGGTTAAATAACGGGGAGTGATTGGCCGGATTGAAGACAGGTGTGGATAAGAGCAAGGCAGCAGGGGCGAGGGAGAACAGAAAAACCCAAAACAGACACCAAAAGTGCAGACTAGGCCAACCCTTTTTTGTTAAATGTTTTTATTCTGTATTTAGTCAAGCAGATTGCATGAATTCACCATGATGAAGAATGCTGCCTGGTGACCTTTGGTAGCTGTACATCATACAACTGACAAAATTTGCAAAAACCTGTGAAAAAGTAAAAGGAAATGTTATGATTTTGGAAAAACGTGAAAAGGATCATGTACACTTCGCAGTAGAAACATTCAAAATGTAAATATGTCACAGAAAGTTGAACTGGTATTTTGACATCTTTTATGGTTTTTATACAACCACAGTTTACGTTTTATGAGTTTTACAGATTTTTCCACTGATGTCACACATTAAATTTTTAGCTGTCTTAATTTCTGTGATGCGTTATAGCTCAGTGACTAATGAGCTTCAAGCTATGGTTATGTTATTGGAATTATATTAGTAAAAAAGACACTGAACTTATCTATCCATGCATGATAAACTGTAATAAATTCAGTAACATATTGTATGATAAAAATTAGCCCACTGCAGGAATACAGACACCCACAGACAGGTGGAGACCTTAAATTAATGAAACAGCATTAATGAATTAATTCACAAATGAAAATTCCACAATAATCAACTAAAAACACTTCAATGGGAGGAAATTGGAGCCATGAAACACCAAGTGGGAATTAGGGTTTTAAGGAGAGACCACAGTAGATTTAACAAAGATTTGCTAACATCATATTTTCACCATATTGTTGTAGAATATAAAGACAGCAGTCACAAATGTTTAAAGATAGTGTAAAGGTTGTTAAGGCAGTCTTTACTTAATTCAAACTGCAATGAATGTATGCTTTAACCAGTGATTGTTGGGGTTATTATGTGGGTGAGAAGCTGAACAGTTTGGGAACCATTGCCAAAGAACGTTGTTCATTTGATTAGAATAATCTACTAAAGTCAACTGAGAACATGAATACAGAAAAGGCCCTTTGGTGGAGACTGTGATCATCAGATAAGACAAGCTGAGCTGTTTAGCCACAGTCTTAAAACCCTCTGTGCTTGCTGTTCAGTGTGTTGGTGGGAGTATCATGGTCTGGTACTGCTTTGTTGTCAACAGATGGTTGAGTGCAAAGAGAGGATAGAATATTGAACAACTATGATGCCAGAATTCCTAATCAAAAGCTCAAATCTTCAACTAAGTCCATAAACACACAGTAAAGCTCATTATGCCATAAATAAAGAAGGTTAATATTAGGTTTTTAGAATGTCCTGCACAAAATCTTCACCCCAGCCTAACTGGAAATGGGTGTCAGGCTTATAAGTTGTTTTTGAAAAACCAACGAAAGTTACATGTTTAACTGCATAAAATTTACAAATATTCAACCAGAAATCTTCTGGAAGCTTTTTCAAATTGATTCATAGACTTTACTGTTTGAAATGCTTGTTATTCTAATTACAGAAGGGGTTTTAGGAGTGATAATGAAGGGTAAAGTTAAGTTAGTTAAGTAGTTAATGCTATAATATCCCCCCACAAAAAAAGTCTGAAATGCATAAAATGGATGTATTTTAACAAATGAATGCAAAAATGATGCAGTCTGCAGTTAAACAGAAGAGATGTACCTGTCCTCTGGGAACTGTTCTGACCCGATACTGGCCTCAGTAGTCATAACCTGTGTTCCCACGGTTTTCAGGGTTACTTTAAAGCACCTGTAGTAATGGGTACAGTCCTTATACCAATACAAAGTTGTTTTTTCATGCAATGAAAGGCATTTTAATGTTGAGCTTTTGTCATCAGTTGCTGATCCTGAACCAGTGAAAACTAAACACCTGAAACAGTCCTGTTTTATAAAAATTAAGTACTTTTTTTAATCCATCACAATTAGGGTTAAAATCTTAAATCAGTAAAAAATATTCCAAAACAACTCGTCCTTTGCGGAAACTTTCAAACATTCTAATTAGCACAGTAGTCTTGTGATTTTCCCAACATTATGTTACCATAAAATAACAGTGCAGTTTAATTCTTGGTTTATAATGGTTTCAGTTTTCTAAGTCAAAACAAAGTCATTCTGTGAGTCAAACCAACAAAGTGCAGTGAAAGACACAAGGCTGTGTGTGTGTGTGTGTGAGTCTGTCATTCAACCGTAACCTTCACTATAACTCCAGCAGCACAATGCTGGGCTTCTGCAAGAAGTTAGAGGTGCAGGGTGATATGCCCTGAGGCCTGACAGAACAAACGCTCGGTCCAAACACACAACACTGAAATGCTGATGAGGCCAATAAAATGCTCTGCTTGGAGGGGGGGGGCACAGTAAAGCTGGTAATGTCCAACCAGAGGGGTTCAGACACAGGGCAACCACCAAGCGCTCAGGGCCAGGACACAAAGGCCACCAAAACACACACACACACACACACACACACACACACACACACACACACACACACACACACACACACACACACACACACACACACAGCTGTCTGAGCGTCACTGAAAGTGTCACTCCATCAGGGTCTGCAGTCAGACTGGGCTGGGTTCTGTTAGAATAAACATCTAACACAGTGATCCAAGCAGTTCTTTGACCCTAATGTGTCCTCATATTTGCCAGGGGTCGTGGTCAGGCTGAGCCCTGTGTCACCTTGGGCCTGAGGGATTAGAGACTTGGTGGTGTCAGAGACAGGTCAGTGGAAGGGGAGAGGGATGAAAGAAGGATGAAAGGTGACAAGAAAGAGATGGGGTAGCAGTGAGAAGAGAGTTGGCTTTGTGAATGAGCTGAACATAGCACTGGAGGCCTGGATTTATGCTTCCTGGATGAACGTAGACACTTACAGGCTGCGGCTGCAGGCAACTAGCTTCCAAAAACAATGTTTCCAAACTATTTCTGCAATGTTTGCCAGGATTCTCAGTTTCTTTGCTTGAGCTGCAGAGGTTGGCAGTATAGTCGCTTGGATTTTGAACATGATTTGTGTGATAAATTTTCTCTCACAGTTGCTTCAGGTGTGTCAAATACATCTCAGACATTTCTTGATTTGTCACAGGGGTCTCCAACCCATCACCTGCATGAGAGCTCTCCTGACAAAAAACATGTCCAGATCTTAAATCCATGCCAGTGATAAAGAATAAATTGAATTTATCACATTTAGAAAGCTAAATTGCGAAAAGCAGTTGCTAAAATTAGTGAAGCATTTGCTAAAATGAGCAAGAGGTTCTAAAATTAGAAAAAAATTGTAGCTTACAGTAGAGCAAAAAGGCAGCTAAAAGCTAAAAGTGGCAGATATTTAACTCAAGGTGGCAAAAGACAAAACTACAGCTAGTGTGCTTAAGCAGATTTTAAAGAGAACAATGTTTTGAAGGAACTAAAGAGATTTAAATGTATTTCTATGAAGAATTTTATTTTAAATAAAACGTAAATATGCTGCCAAGTATAAAAGCACACTGTTCCCAGTTGAGTTGAACATCTGGATTTATGAATTGTTCAAATAGCGCAAAGTATGTGGAAGTAGTTTGATTCAGAAAAACATATAACAAGAAACCAATAGTAGGAGTGTTGGCTCAGCATTTTCACCATTGTCGACTCACAAGCTGTGCACAAAAAAATAGGCCATGATTTTCAAAAACTGGCCACACGACTAGCTGTTCACTTGGTTGCAATCACTCCGAATTCAGTGAGAATTAAAAATCTGCATGTCTTTTCACAAGTTTGAGTCTCCAACAGTTGTAGCCCAGTGTGGTCCCACCTTCAGGCTGTGACTTACTGTCCACATGTTGACGAGGCGACGACAGAGGAAAGGATCCAGATTCCAGTGTATGCAGGGCAGACAGGTGATGTAAAACATCTCGTGACCAAGGCTGGATGAGAACAAGAAGAGGAAGTGTAGTAGCCAGTTCTTCACCTCATACTGAGGCCTGCTGCAGCTCTGCAGGGAGTAAAGACAGATTTACAGAAAACTCATAGAGCTCATAGACTAAATCCAGCAGGTAGACTGGTATCCAGTCGGTTTGGATCCATCCGTAAAGCCACCTCCTTGGTGGCTTACCCTTGTTTTATTTCTTTTGTAACTTCTTGACATCATTTTTATTGTCCACCACTGAAATGCAAAGGTGATAAGGCTTGTGTGTCTGTCCATTACCAAAATATCTCATAAACCACATAATAAATTTTAATAAAACTAGCATAAAGTAATCATCAGTTGGACATTTACAGCTTATTAACTTTTGGAGTCAACCCAATTCAAAATGCCTGACACAGCCAAATGATCTTTAAAAACATTAAAATGGCTATAAATAAATCCTACAGATATCGTCTGAAATTTGGTGTGGTTTTAGCTGAGGCTGATCACCAACACATATTGATTCTGCAAGATCATTGTTTAAAATTTGCCATTACCCCTTTTGAGTCAATTCTGTCTGTTAGCAAAATACATTATGAACCAACTTGGTGAACTCTATTGAAGGAAACACTTCAAGATGGCCACCACAGAGCTCACCTTAGATTGCCAACTGCTCAAATGAAAATAGATTAATCAGTTCCTTGATTGCATTTGCACCAAACAGTTGTTTTTGTCAGAAAAAGTCAAGACAAGTTCACACAGCCTGTGGAATGACACAAAGATCTGGTTCTAGCACCAGACAAACCAGAAAAGCCAGTCCCACAATCTTTCACTAAATCTGATGCTCTGTTTAAGCTTGTTCTCTACGTTACTCAATGATAAAGATGACAAACCATTCAGATTTAATGGAAAAACAACTAGAAAATGTAAATGGATTAATACTTTATTGTACAGTAACTTCTTCAGTTCTCTGGATGTAGGCAGATGTTACTCTCAGTGCTGACTCAGCTGTAATCTTAGTTACTCCCACTGAATTTATCATCTTACTATCTGGCAGGACCATCCCCTCCAAAAAATATCTATATGTTTTTTTGGCTAGTGGGTTGGAATAATGATAATGTGCACTGGTCATAAATAACAAAAATACCCAGAATACCCAACATTTGTCATTTAGTTGTTTACTAGTGGTGCTTTTAGCAGGTGGCACAGAGTGGCAGCTGCCACCCTATTTGTAGGCAAGTCAGTAACACCTGCACAGACCTTCAATCTGCGTTCTAACTCATCAGTGTAAAGTTCACACACCCCTCCTGCATTTCTAAATGGCTTCACCTTCCAACTGAACCAGAGATGCTTTCAAGACTTCCTGATTGTCAACAAACTACTGATGCTTTTCTATCCCTCCTGCAGCACGATTTCAGTCAGTCCTGAGCTGACTCTGAAAAACATGACAAATTTATTCCCTACTAAAAAATATTGATGAGGCTGGCCCTGAAACGATATCAGATTTCTATTTTGTGAAAATGAGTTCAACACCTGCTCTGTATCCAGCGTCTACCTCCATTGTTGAGACTCAAATGTGTAGCAAAAAATTATCAAAATTTGAAAATGATGTTGAAATGAAATTCTGTCATTTATATACATGGACAAACATTAAAAAACTGAACTTCCTACTGCATGAAACCCTGAGCTCCATCCCCACGGGAAAAAACAAACAAACAAATCACTACTGCTGTTTATTTCCTATATGAGAGGAAGTCAGGACTAACTTTGATCTTTTATTCTAATTAAAGCCGCTTGATTGTCCTGAAGATGCAGAAAGGCTGCATGGTGTTTTTCCACCAGCAAAATGTTGAAATGACAGTATACTTTTCTAAAGTAAAACTCTAAAATTGTGTAGAAATAATACCAATTTTTTTGGCAATTTTTTACAATGTAATGGAAATTTAGGACATTTATTGTCCTAAAATGTAAAACTTTAATGCTCTAGAACTTCTCTGTTCTTTTTATAAACCTCAACACATGATCATTTAAAAGTTCTTTTAAAGCTCTTTCAATTGAAATATATTTTTAATATAAAATGTTCATATTTTTTAATGATCAGTCCTTTTAATTAGTTAAGATGCCGGTTTTTCACAATAAAAGTCTTACATTAGCAGCACATGATCCATTAAGGCTGGATTTATAGTTGGAGTTCTTGTCCTGATGGTCCCATCTTCCCTTCTGTGATCCATGTGGTTCCTCCCCGTGGATCCGGACTGTCTTCTGGAACTGGGTCCTCCCTGGGCCATGACACGATGCTTTGACGAGGAAGAGTCCACATCGTCTCTGGAACCGGGCCACGAGCTCCGGGTCGAGCAGGTACTCCAGCAGCTCCAGCATGTCAGGTGAGGCAGGTTTGTGAGGAGGGAATGAGAAGGACAGCTTTCTGTCTGCGCAGGCAGGGAGGGGGTGGGGACATCCCAGCCAGGTGTGGCTGCTATGTAGAATATCTCAGGTGAGTGCGAGGGGCGGGACAACAAACCGGTATAGGTGAGTCTGTAGTAGTCTGAGAGACCTTTACACTGGCATGGTTCAGGTGCTGTCATAAAGTGCTTAAATCAAAACCCTTATTGCAGGGATCGGTGGACAACTAATCCACTCCTCTGGGTCTAAACCAGGCTGATGTGAGTTTCAGTTCAGGAAGTCACCATGTTTCATTTCTGTATTAAACTTTGAACACCTGGCACCCAGAGGTGTGGACAGGTTGTCAGGGCAGGTGGGACTGCCCCCACAAAAATAGTATCTTCTAAAAAATTGTTATTTACTTCATGACATATCTTGTTGTGTATTATTTTTTCCATTGGTCTGTGTGTTTTTCAACTATTTTAGATGGAATAATTTTTTTTTATGGTGACTGATTCTCTGTTTTTTCCTCATGGGGGGTGGGGT
>NC_051431.1:31577124-31584330 GCF_001649575.2 Kryptolebias marmoratus | reverse complement strand
GGGTGGGGGTGGGGGGGTTGGGCAGAACAGGCCAGTGCCACCATTCCTCAGTGGGTTTGTCAGCTTCACAGCTGACACTCTGTCTACCTTTACAACTAGGCTTAAGACTGTCTCTTTCCTGTCCTGTCAAACCCCAGCCAGTCAAAACAAATGGCCGCTCATCCTGAGTCTGGTTCTGCTGGAGGTTTCTTCCTGTTAAAAGGGAGTTTTTCCTCTCCACTGTTGCCAATGTGCTGCTCAGGATGGGAGACTGTGACGAAGTAAAGATTCAGAACAATCTGCTGACTTCCTTAAATAGATAACTTTTACTAATTGTCTCTTTATAATGTAGGAGGATGTTTTTGTACAGAGCCCTAAGACAACTTTTGTTGTGACATGGTGCTATACAAATAAACTGAATTGAATTGAATTTAATTGAAGTTTATCATATAGCCTTGTCATTAGTGATCTGAATATAGGGTCTCATAGGGGAAAGAAAAAGTCTCTCCTGTGGATGTGATTTTAGCTCACTCATACGCTCACTACTAACATCCAGAACTCACGTGATGCAGGAATGGCATGCAGCAAAACCTGCTGTGTCTAACAGTGGAGATTTTCTGTTTAAAAATCCATTTCTGAGACTAAAATGAGAAGATAAATGATCAGTCAGCAGCTTGGAGCCGACAGACTGGACATGAACAGAACCAAGAAATCTGAGGACAAAGGGGAGATATACAACATGACATTTTCTACAACATAGTAGGTCTTTAGTAATTTACTTCCATGTCTATAGCTACACTTAGATTGCCTACAGGTGGATCTAGTTATGTGGCTTCTGAACGTAATGGTTGGTGGTTAGCAAAAGGGTTGAATATAGACGCTCACACAACATGAGTTGTTTTTTATCAAACAAAAACAAGAGAAACCCCAGCCTTCTTTGGAGCTCTGTAGCTCAGGCATCCTTCACAGCAGGAACGTTACATTTACAAAGGACGTCATGTTGCTGGTAGTGTTAGCTGGTTTCTGTGACCGTTAGCAAGATTACTTACAAATAATGAACAGATTTTTAGGAAATGTTGGGTTTGTCACAAGAAGCAATTGATTAAATTTAGGTGGACTATTTTTATGACATTAAAGCACTGGTGGAGGTTTTTCACTCTCTAAGTGCTTCTAGTTCAAAGTTTAAGTGGGTCACAGAAAATTGGACTTTACATGACTGAACTGGCATTTTGATATCTTTTATTGTTTTTTCACAATCACAGTTTAAATTATATGAATTTATAAATAACATATATATTATGTATAAATTACAATTACATACACTCAATAAAAAGATACACAGCCATTTTCTTTCTTCACAGTCTGACTTTATATAAGACAAAATCTTTTGTGATTTAGGTCTGATTCAGGTTTGCAGGCCACCCCACCCTGCTAGCTCACAAATCTTCTCTAGGATTGGGATCAAGGCTTTGTGATGTCCTCTCCAAAACATTGACTTTGTTGTCCTTAAGCCACTCTGTAACTAAGTTGGCAGTATGTTTAGGATCATTGCTCACTTGGAGGACCCATTTGTATTCAAGCTTTAACTTCCTGTCTTGATTTGGTGCTTCAATATTTCCACATAATGTTCTTTCCTCACGATGCCATCTATGTTGTGAAGTGCGCCACTTCCTCCTGCAGCAAAACAACCCCAAACCATAATGCTGCCACCCCTTTACTTCACAGATGGGATGGCGCTAACTTCCCCCTTATTCCTGCAAATGTAACAATGGTCATTGTGGCCAAACAGTTCAATTGTCATGTCTCCAAAAACAAATCTCTTTGTCCCTGTGTGCATTGGCTAACTGTAATCTGGCTTTTTGAAGTAATGGCTTCTTCCTCCCTACATGGCCTTTTAGCCCATGTCAGTACAGGACTTCACTGTGGATAATGACACTCTCTGACCAGCTTCAGCACCTTATCTCCTTCAAGAGCAGTATGATGGCAGGAAATTCCTACAGTTTTTATACTTTTGTATGATTGTTTGAACAGATGGATATGGCACCTTCAGGTATCTAGAAATTGTACCAGGGATGAACCAGAGTTGTGGGGGTCAGCAATCAGCTTCCTAATATCTTAGCTGATTTCATTGCTTCGTTGTGTGATAGCAGAATGAAGCAGTGTGCTTGAAGTCTTGAAGTCTGCCTTAAAATACATCCACAGGTGTACCTCCAACTGACTCAAATGTTGTCAACTAACTTATCAAGAGCTTCCAAAGCCATGACATCATCTGGGGTTTCCTAAATTGTTGAAAGGCATAGCAATCTGAATGTAAACTTATATGTATATTAACTTATCACTTTGAAGAAGGTGATAAAAAATGATCTCTCATTATGCAGGCATTAAACAAACAGAAATAATTTTGGAGATCCCAGATGACCTAAACTGAGAAAGATATAGTCTGATTTAATATTAGCGAAAAAAATTTTTTTTAATAGAGTGTATGTAAAAGTCTGTTTTTTAAAAGACAGGTAAAAAGGGAAATATGTGTTGAACTATGGAAAAAAAAAGTTTAGAAGAAAACTGACCCAGCTTTTCCTGAGCACCTAAACGCAACATCTATGCACAAATATTTTTACACACACACAAATATTTGTACACACGCACAAATACTTTTACACACACACAATTTTTTTACACACGCACAAATATTTTTACACACACACAAATATTTGTACACACGCACAAATACTTTTACACACACACAATTTTTTACACACGGACTAATATTTTTACACACACACAAATACTTTTACACACGCACAAATATTTTACACACGCACATATATTTTTACACAGGCACAAATACTTTTACACACGCACAAATACTTTTACATGCACAAAATTTTTACACACGCACAAATACTTTTATACACGCACAAATATTTTTACACACGCACAACTATTTTACACACGCATAAATATTTTTACACATGCACAAATATTTTTTACACGCACAAATATTTTTACACACGCACAAATATTTTACACAAGCACAAATATTTTTACACACGCACAAATACTTTTACACACGCACAAAATTTTTACACACGCACAAAATTTGTACACACGCACAAATACTTTTACACACGCACAAATATCTTTACATACGCACAAATATTTTTACACACGCACAAATATTTTTTACACGCACAAATATTTTTTACACACGCACAAATACTTTTACACACGCACAAACACTTTTACACATGCACAAGTATTTTTTACACATGCACAAATACTTTTACACACACAAATATTTTTACACACGCACAACTATTTGTACACACGCACAAATACTTTTACACACGCACAAATATTTTACACACGCACAAATATTTTTACACACGCACAAATACTTTTACACACGCACAAATATTTGTACACACGCACAACTATTTGTACACACGCACAAATACTTTTACACACGCACAACTATTTTACACACGCACAAATATTTTTACACTCACACAAATATTTTTTTACACACACACAAATATTTTACACACGCACAAATATTTTTACACATGCACAAATATTTTTACACAAGCAAAAATACTTTTACACACACAAATACTTTTACACACGCACAAATATTTTACACAAGCAAAAATACTTTTACACACACACACAAATACTTTTACACACGCACAGATATTTTGAGACTATTTTCTCTCCATACAGAAACAGTTTGTATGAAAACTAAGTTGTGTCTGTAGAGGCTAGAGCAGGGGAGGGAGGGGTAGTGGGCGGAGGGAGGGGGGTTGTCAGGGCAACCATCAACCAATCACAGTGACAGCTCCGGTTTTCCCTCGGTTTTTCTAGTCCTCTTTGGTCGTTCCCAGTTTGAATAAATGGAATGCGGAAGTCACGTGGGTCATGCAGCACTGCAGCCAATAACTTTTTATGTATCATAGACATGAGTCGCTGCTTTAAAGGCTCGTACTTGGATGTGCGGCGAAAAGCTTGGAAACTTGCCTACAAGCACAATTTCTCTTCAACTACTATTACATTTGGAACAATGGAAATATTCTGTACAAGAATAAATCACTCTACTATAAAAACTGGATGGATAATGGAATTGGCCTGTTAAATGATAATAGAACTTTGATGTCATATACTGAATTTCTGACCAGATTTAACATACCTGCAACACCTAAAGAGTATGCTGTAGTTTTTGATGCTCTACCAAACTCTATGATGCAGCAAAATCTGATAACTTATCCAGAGGCCAATTTAAAAGCCTCATAATAACAGGTGGAATGGAGATTACTAAAAATATGTTCCAATAAGTTTATAGGAATTTGTCGACAGAAGTTTATTTTACCTCCTGGTAGATTTTTTTGGTCTTCTATCTTTGAAGGAGTTAATTGGAAGCAAGTTTGGTGAAAAGGGGATGAATTTTGCATGACAAATAAAGTTAAAGAGGTTTCATTTTAAAATTTTCATAATGTATACCCTGTTAAAAAAACACTGGAAAGATTTAAACTGGATATTGACCATTCTTGTACATTCTGTGATCTACATTTGGAAACAATTTCTCATTTATTCTATCAATGTACTCATACAATGGCATTCTGGACAGATGTGCAACAACTCATATGACTGAAAACTGGAAAAATAATTCAGCTTGCAGAGAAAGACATTATACTATGCTTCGATGATAAGGACATGGACCTACTTCACCCAACGCCTAAAATGAATGTGAAATGTTCCTCCTGGGAACATTTCACATTCACAAGAAAAAGTGGTCAAACTCCAAGCCAAACAGAACCCACTTCAGCAAGGAACTGTACCATTACAGCACCATAATTAAGGGACTTCAAAACAAAAAGGCAATGAAAACCATTTCAGTTGTAGGAAAACTTAATGTGTAATTTTATATATAATATGCAAAAAGACTCATGTTTTTTTTTTGCTTTTTTTTCTATTTGAATACTATTTAAAATACCAACATACCACTGGCAGACAAATGTTTGTAATGTTGATAGAAACTAATAAAGAGTTAAAAAAAAGGATGTGCGGCGAAAGCGACGCCATCTTGCTAAAGATGGCGTCTTAAAGGTACAGGGCTGTGTTAACAATGCTGAGGACTAATAACTTTTTGTGAGTAAAATGAGCCCAATCTTACATGCTCTATCATTCAGGTTCACACATATACACTGTTATTGTAATAATAACCATGATAATAAAAAACATTATTTAAACAGATAATATTAATAAATATTAGTTTACCAGATAATAATACTAATAAATATATGGTTCTAAATTGACTTACCTGTTAAATTAATGGTTATTTATTAGAAAAAAAACATTAGTTTAACAGGTAAGTCAATTCAGAACCATATATTTCCAATGCCACCCTGGTCAAAAGTCCACAAACAGCAATGATAAAAGCAGAAGATACAAAATCAGCATTTTTCAGACAGATTACTGAAAAAAGAAAAATTAATAAAAAGGATTTTGAAAGGATTGTGAACAATAAGAACAATGACAAGGTTTTTAGAAGTAAAAACAAGTACAGAGATCAAATGAACACATGACTTTTTTAAGGACTGAAGATTATTGAGCTGATGTTTTTCCATTTTCAGACGTTCCTGATCTTTGAACAGTAAAATCTCGGCCAACTTCTAACAAACAGACTCTTTTTAAGATGAGGAGTGTAATCTGGTAACATGTTTCTGCCTGATGGTAAAGAAACTGTTAGCTAAGAGTTTAAGGATTTAAAACAAGTCAAAGTTAAAATCTCTTTATTTGTCTCTGTTGGGAGAAATTATCCTTTGACAGAGGGGTTCCACTGCACAGAGACATAACATCACAAGGTTAATAAATACAGAAATAAATTAATAAAATCATTAAAAACCAGCTGCAACACATGATCCAACCTCTGAAGACCTTATTGAAGAACTAATTAATCAGGAATAGAGAGTCATAGTATAATTAGTTATCTTATTCATAGTATACTAAACAGCAGTAAGTTTAAAGTATGCTTTTAACATTTATAAAGATTTTCTTTTGCTTCCTCTGCTGAGTCTCCATCTAACTCAGCTTTCTGCCTGAAGGACATCTCATCAGAGGTCAGGGTGCACAGCTGGAAATATCTGGTGATTGTTGAGCCTTCACTTTCAGAGCGTTCAGCCTGGTGATCCATCAGCAGATTCTAACCACCTGTTAGATGAAAATAAACTGATTTAGGATGGGATTATAGACACTGTTGATCTTCTGACACCTTCTGAATTCTATCATCTGCATATTTAAAAATGGACATTTACAAAATTAAATACAATAATTTCTCTGCCAGTTTCTTTATTGGAGGCTGGAGAGAGGTAAGTTTCAGCTGTAGTGCACCAGAAGCTACCAAGTCCAGACGATTGCGGTACTTGGACTGCATATGTAGGACCTGGCTGAATCCTTGCTCCACAAGATAAGTCGTCAGGAAAGCAAGAAGAAGCAGCCTAGTTTTCTCCCAGAGAGCCGGATAATGTGAGGCATATTTGGCCCACATGCTGCCCCAGTCAGACGTGAGAAAAGTAGCTTGGGCCTCAATGTCGCACTGGATATCAACAAGATGCTCCTGGATGGCAAGCTCGCAGTCAACCACATCCGCCTGAAAGGGCTGAACCACCCAGACGGGAACGTCGAGGTCCAGCAGATCCCTGAAATGGATTTCCAGGTCAGCCTTCACCATTTTCAGGTGTTCCATGTAAATGTGGAGACGGTCATCGGTAACCTCTTTAGACACCTGTAATAGTTAGTCTATTATTATTATTAGTAGTGGTAGTAGTAGTAGTGTTTAAAAAGAAATAATTCATAGAAATTTAACAAGCGTAATTAATTGTACTAATTAATAATTTCTTGAAAATGCATGTCAGTGCTTTAATACCATTTTTTCATCACCTGCCTAACTTATGCATTGCACAGTCCATTTTTGTTGCCTGGAAGTCTCCTATCCTCAAAACTGGTGATCCGACTGATGTTTCAAATTCCAAATTTCAATTTTAGTTTGTCAGGAGCGGTGGAGGCAGAGGCGAACCCAGAACGCAGACTCATACTGAAAGTAAAAACTAATTTAATAAATAACGAAAATAAGCAAAACAAAAGCTGACGTGGCAGCAACTAAAACTTAACAAAAATCCAAATACATAGCAAGACAAGGCAACAAGGAAACACGGGGAGCGAAGGCAAACA